>NC_086017.1:130768106-131071136 GCF_029281585.2 Gorilla gorilla gorilla | reverse complement strand
TTCTCATCAGCTTCCCATATGGGGAAGGGGGCCGGAATCTCTCCTCAATAGGCCTCCATTTTCTCAATAGGGAAAACGGAGAGAAGGGGAAAAGGGTTCCTCTTTAACAATGGTCACAAAAGGTTATGTGTGCAGTGAAAGATTAAATGGCATAAGAACTCAGGCTCTGGAATCAAACCCAGCCTCAAATCCAGTGGCTTGATTGTTCTATTGAACTTTGCTATACCCTGTTTCTCTATTTAAAAACAGGGGTAATGATACTACTTAACTCTGAAAGCTGATTACATTAGATTGTCTATGTAGAGGGCTTAGCAACCACCTAGCACATAGATAATCAGTGTTGGCTACTCTTTTTAATACTATTCTATGCCATTACCAATTTTCTAAGACGTAACAATAATACACTCAGATGATTCTGACCATAATGTAATTTTGGATTAAAGTTTCTTCAGGATCCTTCAATGCTTCCAACTCATAAATTATATCAGCCCTCAGTCCCTATATATGTAAATACAATTTAAATTAAAATAGTTGTTACTTTCTATTACATGTCTTTTATGTGCTTTGCACTTTAAATACACTATTTCTAACCTTTATAGCATGCAGGATAAATACTATTTTCCCCATTTTCAGATGAGGAAACTGCTTCAGAGTGGTTAGGCAAATCTCCAACATCTATAAACAACACAGTAAACCTAGGCAATCTGATGGCAAAGCCCAAGCTCTTTCCACTACACTGTTACCTCAGTAGTAATCCATAAAAGATGCTTAAACACATACATATTGTCTATTAGTTGTTCTTTTTACATCACATTACATGGGCAGACTCTACAACTCCTGCCACAGCCTGGCGCAGACACTTCCAGGCCATTGCTGAAGCCAGTGGAGACACCAGACGATGACAGAAACCAAGAACCCAAAGCTGATTGTAGCAAGAATTCAGTCTGGAGTTCAGTGAGTAGATAAATCCGAGAGGCATCATGGAAATTGTGCCAAGGTCCAAGGTCCAAGCCAGCAGTCAGAATCTAAAGGGGCAGGCAAAACCCAGCAGGAGGCTCTGCAGGCTCTGTGCCCCCCGGGAGATTCATGGCTTCCTCTCTGTCTCCTCTTGTTGACACTGCCGGCTATAAATGGGGGCTTTGTGGATCCTCAGTTGAGGAGGCAGGTGAAAATTCTTGGCCTACCAGCACTACTACAGGACGTTAGAAACTAGGGCAGGAAGACCCTGGGTCTTCATTAATCAGTGTGATGAAAACAGGCCCCAGGCAGTTGGGTCCACTAGTGGGAAGTGAAAGAACACTGAAGGAAACCAGGAGTCAGGACATCTGGATTTGCTGTCCCAACATGGTCCCTATCTGGCGATAAAACAGCATGCAAATTTCTTCATCTAAAAATGAAGGAATCAGGTCAGATCACTGATTTTCAAACTGTGTTCCTCAGAACCCAAGGACTCCAGTCCTGCTGTGGAGAGATAGGTGGGAGCAAGCAAGGCCTTCCTGTACAGCACGCTTCCTTTCATCTCTTCCAAGTACTGAACCTTCCAATTCTAATGATTTATGCAGTGTAACAGGCATTTAATAAGTTTCTACTAGGCTCGGGGCCTTGTAGAAGGTGCTGATGGGGACAAAGCTGAGTAAAACCCAGTCCCAACATCATGAATTCCTAGATTCTGGCTTAATGGGGAACCATTCCAGCAGCTGTCACTGTTCAGGATTCCTCTCAGATTCCAAGATACACCAAGGCCCGGAGTTCTGCCACAGAATTGAAGATAGGAAAGAGAGGAAAGTGGCCGAGTGCAGTGGCTCATGCCTGTAATCTCACCACTTTCGGAGGCCGAGGCAGGCGGATCACCTGGGGTCAGGAGTTTGAGACCAGCCTGACCAACATGGAGAAACCCTATCTCTACTAAAAATACAAAATAAATTGGGCATAGTGGTGCACACCTGTAATCTCAGCTACTCGGGAGACTGAGGCAGGAGAATCGCTTGAACCTGGGAGGTGGAGGTTGCGGCGAGCCGAGATCGCGCCACTGCACTCCAGCCTGGGCAACAAGAGCGAAACTCCGTCTCAAAAAAAAAAAAAAAAAAAAAAGAGGAAAGAGGAATCTTCCCCAGTATGGCAGGCAATCTTTCCTGCCTCAAAGAGATCAATTTACATGTCACCTGGAAGCCCATAATATTCTGCTTTAGCAGTGACTCCTTGTGATTGGATGTTTCCTATGGCCAATTGTGCTTGTGCTTCATGCCCTACTTAAAATCAGGACATCTGCTCTGCCCTTTTGGAAGAGCTACAAGTTTCCTGCCGGGAATTGCTCAAGGCCTTTTCCTGCAGCTAAACGGAGAAAGGAAGTTGAAATCATTGCCTCATAAATTACAACACATGCCGGGGTTGTAACCTAGAGTCTGAGGTTCTAGGCGAAAAGAGGATTTTGTGTGTGTGTCTAGTGTTTTCCCCACAGCATTTAAAAGCTCATCTAAAATATATTATAATTGCATGAGATATGGCAAAAATACATTCAGAAACTAATTTTTTGAAGATAAACAAACAAAGCAGAATGTGCCCATAATATTCCTAAGTAAAGCCACACAAACTTCCTTTCCAGTAAGGGTATCCTTTGGGGCTTTTTCCCCCTCCTCGTCACCAACTTATGTTGAATTTATCACTGCTTTTTCACTACTGTTCCTAAACTTCAGCCGTTATATAATGAGATAGTGGGCATTTAGTCTTATATCCAAATTTCCATATTTCAGCTTTTAAAATAGTTGCAAGGATGCTTTTAAAGTTGATCCTGGCCAGGAGAGGTGGCTCACTCCTGTAATCCCAACTCTTTGGGAGGCCAAGATGGGAGGATTGCTTGAGTCCAGGAGTTTGAGACCAGCCTGGGTAACAATGAGACCAGGTCTCTGCAAAAAAATAAAAATTAACTGGGTGTGATGGCATGCACTTGTAGTGCCAGCTACTTGGGAAGCTGAGGTGGGAGGATCGCTTGAGCCCAGTAGATAAATGTTGCAGTAAGCCAAGATCATGCCAGTACACTCCAGCCTAGATGAGAGAGTGAAACTCTGTCTCAAAAATTAAATTAAATTAAAAAGTTGATCCTAGCAAACTAACACCGGAACAGAAAACCCAACACCGCATGTTCTCACTCCTAAGTGGGAGTTGAACAATGAGAACACATGGTCACAGAGAGGGGAACATCACACACCGAGGCCTGTTGGGGGTTGGGGGGCAAGGGGAGGGAGAGCATTAGGACAAATACTTAATGCATGTGGGGCTTAAAACCTAGATGACGGGTTGATAGGTGCAGCAAACCGCCCTGGCACATGTATAACTATGTAACAAACCTGGACATTCTGCCTATGTATCCCAGAACTTAAAGAAAAATTAAAAAAGAAAGAAAAAAAAAAAGTTGATCCTTAGGTCTGTTTATAGTCCAAGGGAGCTGTGAATGCTGAAATTTGTACACTGTCAATTTATATGTATATTCACATATTAATATCTATAGTACACATAGATTCAGGAATGTAGATTTTTGTCAAATGGCCTAGTGGATACTGATAAAACAACTTCTAATATTAAATTAAAATTTTATTCTATTTTAAAGAAAAAGACATGATATAAACACATAAGGTGCCAACTGGAATTTACTCTAGAGGGGACTTTCCCTCTCAGACTTCCAGTCAACTCACACTTGTGCAACAAAGTGCCTGCTGTCCCCTAAATATGCAGGCAGAACTGTGTTTCTGCCTACTTGGTATCTATAGTCCTCTACAGTCACTTCTAGAGAGACTAAACCAAATTTCTACCAACTTCACAGGGCAACAATCAATCGTTTTATCTCAATGACTCTTGTATCTTCAGACCTGAAACTGATTCAGAGACCATGGGGCCCACAAACCTAATCACAGTAACGTGTTCATTGAGTACACATTCAGACATGGGAATCTTCACTTTCCCCTTTTTTCTCTTGGTAAAATGTTCACAAATGTGCAGGTAACACCTGCTGCTACTCCAGCCATTCGGGCCCTAAATCTGCAGCTCTACATTTTGTATCCAGGTCTTGAGATTTGGGAAATAAAAGTCCTTTTGGTTATCAAACTCAGACATTGAAATGAAAGTGCAGTTATGCCTTTCTCCTCCTTTGAAATATGTATTCATCTCTTGAAACTGTTCACTATTGCCACAAGTAGATGTATATTAAACTGATAATACCTCATTGGACACTATATCTCATACCCTAAACCATAATGATATATGTCTAATCAATAACCAATGTTACCTCTTTAAATAAAAATTTCTGACAACTCTATCAGCCCACTCTCTGTCCCTTTGTTTTTGTCTTCACAACTCCTCTTGCAACTGCTGTTAATGAAAGTGTAGATTCTAGGCAACTTGAGTCTTTGCTCCCAGGTTATAATCCTTAAACTTCACCCAAATAAACTGTCTACTTACAAAATAAATAAATAAATAAATAAATAAATAAATAAATAAATAGAACAAATAACAAAATCGTCTTTGCAATGAAAAGGTCAGAAACCAAGGATATGGTGTCCTAATATGCTGATAGCAGAGATTATATCTCCTTTGCCTTCCTATCACTGGTTCTTAATACCTTGGCAAGTTAGTATTTAGGAATTGTTGAATTAATGTTTGGCACATGAAGATCATTAAAGCAATAACTCATAAAGCATGGGGAAAACAAGGTCATTTGCCAAAGGGGAATTTGGGGGCACGATATTTAGCAAGTCTTCTTTCACACTTATAGCTAAATATTTTATTTATTTGATTATTTGATTGATTTGGGTGTAAATTCTATTGCACCTCTGGTAAACCAAGTCAGCCTGCCCTTCCTGGTTAAGAAAGAGAGACAGAAATGCAAAGTGTAACCAGCTTATTAATAAGCCAAGGATAGAGAAAAGAAATTTGTCTCTGGGCTGGGAGCAGTGGCTCATGCCTGTAATCCTAGCACTTTGTGAGGCCGAGGCAGGCGGGTCACTTGAGCCCAGGAGTTTGAGATCAGCCTGGCCAACATGGTGAAACCCCATCTCTACTAAAATTACAAATATTAGGCAGGGATAGTGGCATGTGCCTGTAATCCCAGCTACTTGGGGTGGCTGAGACATGAGAATCGCTTGAACCCGGGAGGTGGAGGTTGCAGTGAGCTGAGATCGCCTCACTGCACTCCAGCCTGGCTGCACTCTAGCCTGGGCAACAGAGTGAGACTTTGTCTAAAAAAAAAAAAAAAACAAAACTGTCTCTGGCATAACTTGAGAAGGGAGAAGCTAGAAGAGACCTTTGGTTTCATCAGGTCCAAGCACTGCTAACCATTCAGCTATTCTGTGGGCAGAATGTCTTTGTTCTTCCAGGTGCAACTTCAGCAGCTGTGGGCCTGAACTGACAGTGCGGGGTAAGGAGCTCACTCTCTCCATGTGAAACAAAGCAGGACTACAGGAAAGCAGGCTGATTTGGAAAGGCCAAGCCCACCCAGGACAAGAGGCAGTGCTGAGTGTTTGGCTCATGACAAAACATAATTTACAAATTTACTGGCTTCAAGGATGTAAAAAGTTATAATTTACTGGCTTCAAGGGTGTAAAAAGGCCTGCTTCCTAGCCTAGCTGCAAGCAGCAACTCAGTCCATGATCAGCAGATTTTCTGAAGCCTGGGTGTGGGATGCATGTTGTTAACCTCTAATGCAGATGTCTGCTGAGAGTCTGTAATCTGTGTGGTCGTGAAGATGAGATTTCATCCATCAATTGCTTGACAAGGGCTATCATCGTATCTCTGGGCCTGCGTGGCTCTCAACACACGATGTAAGAAACATATTGGACAAAAGCATTTCCTGGGAGAATTCTCCAGCAAGAATTCAGCCATTGGCAAAGAATCTTTCAAGTGGCCCTATCTCACTGGAGACAAGTAAACATATACGCAGTGCATATGTGAATATACACTCCTTCAAGGTGCTGCACTTTCCTAGAAACAAAAAGAATGAGAGGAAAAAGCTTTACAGGCATCCTGTTAGGATGCTTTCTCTCGTTTATTTTTAGGCTCTTTTCAGCTCTGTGCTAAGAGGGGAAGCAAAGGAAGGGCTTACCCAGAATGCAAAGCTTTTTAGTGAGGGTTTGGGGTGTGCAAATTTGTTAAAGTGGTGAAAACCCAGTGTCTATGGAAGTTCACAGCATCCACAGCACTCAGAGCCCCCCAAATATCTCTGGCCCTTGTGTTCACTGATTCCAAGGAATTCTCAGCCATTCCAGGGGACTGTGGGGATCCCCCTGAAACCACCACAATTACCCAGAATGTGCCCCTCCTAACACATAGGCATTGAACCAGTTCCTAACTCTCCCCCAACTCTCACAGATCTGTAGTACTTTAAGAGCCATATGGCACACATGCTTAGCCCTCAGCCTTCTTCCTAATAGGGGAGTGCTTTGCCAGGGAAAAATAAGATTAGGGAAGAGGACAAAGAAGAAGAGAAGGAGTTTCCATATCCATTAATGAATTCATTCAACAGATGGTTATGGAACACTTACCATTTTCCAAAGACCGTACTATGGTGTGGGTTATAGAATAAGAAACAGCCTGGCTTTTGAGGAGTAGAAACTGTCTGGTGGAACTAACATTAAAAGGTGGTAATATAACATGACAATTGTACTGATGCACATAGACCCTGGGGTGTTTTAGGGACATAGAGGATGGCACCAAACCTAGACTGAGGGCATCATCCAGACAGATACATGCTCTTGTTTCTGTGAGTCCTGTGAGGTGAGTCACTCACAAAGAAAATGTAAAGAAATAACTCAGAATAAATAAAAAGATAGATGGCACAGTAAGCTTGGCAGATTGATGTTGGAGAACGTCAGTTTTGGTGGCAACAATCTGCAAGGTTGTCTAATTTTCTCCTGCACCACTCAGCTGCCCGGATGCAAAAGCAGACAATGGATTGTGGCTCTGATCGGAGTTTTATTGGGCAGATGCTGCAGAAGGGCTTGTTTGAAAAGGGAATCGGATGTTATTGAGAGAACAGTTCAGATGACCAACCGGGGATCTGAAATTAGGTAGAGATAGGAAGAGAGACTGATAAACTATGAGGAAGCAAAAGAACCAAGTGACTGGAGGTCTTGTGACCTCCAAGTGACAGCCTACGCTGTCAATGTACAAATGTGGTAGGAGTAAGCACATGAGAGGGCTGGAGGATAGGATGCTCACTCATTTATTCCTCAAATGTTTATTGAGTGCCTTCAATGTCCAGGTAGTATTCTAGTTCTGAGAGTACATCATGCACAATGCTATTGGGAGGAGAAAACAATAAATAAAATCATAATAATAAACAAGTAAATTATGTAATATGTTAAAAGGTAATAAGTACTATGGTTGGATGGGGGCAGGGGAAGAGAATAGAGCAGAATAAGGATTCAGAATTCCGAGGATAAGGTATAATTTTAAATAGGGTTGTCATCATAGCTCTGGTTGAGAAGGTAACATATGAACACGCAATCAGGAGAGAAAGAGGATGAGCTATGCAGATACATGTATTGAAATATTCCAGGCAGAGAGAACAGCCAATTCAAAGCCTCACAGTGTGTGAGTGCCTGGTGTTTTCAAGGAAAAGCAAGGAGGCTGTGTGGCTGGAGTGGAGTGGGCCTGGAGAAGATGTAAGAAATGAGGTCAAGAAACAACAGGGATCAAGTGTGTAGGCTTTGTAGACTCTGGTAAAGACTGGCTTTCCCTCTGGGAAATAGAGAGTCATTGTGGGGTTTTGAGCAGAGAAGTGATGTCATCTTATTTCTCTTTAATGGATTACTCTAGCTGCTATGTTGAAAATAGACTTGAGGGAAGTGCCGGGGTAGAAGCAGGGAGACCAGTTAGGAGGCTATTGCAATAATCCAAATAAGAAATGCAAAGTAAGACTTTGATCAGGTGGTGGCAGCAGAGGTGATGAGAAGGAGTTAGATTCTGGATATATTTCGAGGATAGAGCCAAGAAGATTTATGACAGATTGGATGTGGGTGGTGAGCAAGAGTCAGGATGACTCCAAGGTTTTTGGTCCAGGCAAATTGAAAGGTGGAGTTGCCATTATCTGAAATGGGGAAGAAGGTGAGCAATTGAGAGGGAGACTTGGAGTTAAATTTTGAACAGATTGTAGTCAAATTGGTGTTGGGATATTGGTGTTTACAATTCCTGAAGGGGAACCATTCTGAGTGACCCTAAGACCCAGAGTGTAACCTGGGGATGGGTGTCTGAAGAGGAATAAAGTGAAATCATTATGATTGAATAATTTAGAACTCTGGAGGCTGAAAAGCTAATGAAATCTCCTAGGATGTTCTACGAGGATGGTGGCCCAGGCACGAGAGTAAGGAACGGGGTCAGGCCTTATGATGGATACTTTAAATACAAATGGTTAGAGGTCACACTAATATTAGCTTGAGGTGTGCAGAATTTTAATTGGGTGCAGATTAGTGTATACATTAGAAATAAGCAAGATATTAAAAGATCAAATTTGCTGAAACACATCAGATAACATTATGATAAAAGTGTTTGGAGTTTTATTTGAGATAGATTTACAATCCCATTGTAGCATGGATCAAAAACAGTAAGTTGATAAAGAAATCAGATACATTTTCACAATTTAAATTTTAATTGTTTTATTAAAAAGCATTTTGGAAAGACATTCATATTTGGTTTTGGATAGGTTAAAGCTCAGTGATACCATTTACATCAATTTTTATAGCATTTTAGAGAGCATGGTCTTGTGACATCTTAGGAAAGTTTTCTGTTAGTCACAGCATGCCAACAAGTACCTTGTGCTCCATTCTCTGGCCATGTTTTCAGACTCAGTAACTCCAAATAAAATAAACTGCCAAGTTCAGAAATTAACATTTGATAAAGTTTTTGCAACATCATACCATTGAGCTGGTGGATGTCACTTAAGCATCTGAATTCATTAGAGACTATTGAAATGATAATGCAGAATTATACAGGTTTTGCAGATGTAGTTCAATATTTATCTATATGTATTGAAACCTCACTTGAGGATAGAAAAATCAAGCAAGTTTTTGTCTTACATTTCCACTCAATAAATGAAGAGGAAGAGATAATGAGAAAGCTATATAATCCTTTAAAAAAAAAATTCACCTTGTTTCTGACTGACAGTAACCCAATTCAGGCTTTTTACTCTTCATAAATGGAAGACAAGTAATCTAGATAGTACTGGCTATCTATAATTAAATATACAATATTGAAATCTATTTGCTTTGTGGAAATTATGTGTTTGTGGCTGATTAAAATATTCAGCTATGTAGGCTTCATCTTTTAGCTCAATAGAAAAATATAAATGACATTGGTGGCTGAATTCCTACCAACGTGGCAAAGACATTCCCCAGACATACATAATTCACCTGCTGAATTGGAGATGATTCACCTTTCAGTGACTTCACAGGTGTTAACTTGGCCAAACAAAAAAGGGAAATCATCTTGTATTCATCTTTTGTTCCCTGAGGCAAGTTTTCAGTAAGATTGCTCAGGAAAAATATCACAATATACATATATAAGTCCATAGTATGTCTATTTGAATAATGAATTAGCACCACTGTCTGACAGGTGAAAACTATTCAATGTATATTTTCTGGAAAATAACTAAATTGAGTTCCTCTTAACTAAATCAGAAAGAGAAGGAATCCTCAATCAGGATTTCATGTAGTACTGTATCACTCAAAGGAAAACTGATTGTATAGTGATACTCAAATAAAATGGGTCCAAAGAAAAATTATGAGAGAAACGTACCGATCAGTGATCTGGACCAAACAGACATGTGGCTGTGAAATCCAGGCAGTTGCTTGGTGACGAGGTCACCATCAGATAGTCATGGCTTATGTGCAGGAATGTGAGAATGGCCATGGGGAGGAATGGCCTGGGTTATGGGTCTTGCAGGAGTCCACCCACTGCTTGTGCCATTGCTCAAACTTCTGACTGCCCTGTGCAGCCGGTGCCAGGTCAGCAGTACTCTCTGCTCTGAATCAGTGTCAGCACTGGTCTCTCTAATGTAGTACCTTTCTTTAAAAAATGCTTTGTGAAGCTGCTGGTTAGCACTGTTCTTACTTCTGTAGTTAATATTCACCACATAGTCCCCTTCTTTTGTGGAGAGATAAAGAAATTAAGGAAAATCACTCTCCATAAGTCCACAATCTGAAGACATGGAGGCTGAGGAGGCAGACCTGAATGAATAAGTGGATCATACGATAGGGCTAGATCTTAAATTTGGATACAGGAGACTTAAGGTAAACCATAGAAGATTGTTGTTTATACATGTAGCTCTTTTGCCAAATATAAATGTGGCATGTTAAGATTAATAAATCTGAATGTAATGTACAGAATGTACTAGAACAGGAAAAATTTGGTGTTTACTGAGAGCTGAAGGTTACATCAAAAATCTAAAAAGTAATATTTTTGCATCATCTTAAAGTTTGCAAACAGTTTTGGCACATACATCATCTCATCTTTGCAATAAACTGTGGGGTAGATACAGAAGATGATGTTATTTTCATTTTCCAGATGAGGAAATAGGAGCCTGTTTCCCGGTCAGACGGGCTTAGTCAGCTGTGAGTGGCAGAGCTGGTATTCCCACCTGTTACCCTCAACCCCAGTTCCATTGCTCCTAACATGATTGTATCATGGATAAACATGGTACCAAGAATGGAGAGGCCAAGCGCGGTGGCTCACACCTTTATCCCAACACTGTGGGAGGCCGAGGTGGGCGGATCACCTGAGGTCAGGAGTTCGAGACCAGCCTGGCCAACATGGTGAAACCCCATCTCTACTAAAAATGCAAAAATTAGATGGGTGTGGTGGTGCGTGCCTGTAAACCCAGCTACTGGGGAGACTGAGGTGTGAGAATCACTTGAACCTAGGAGGTGGAGGTTGCAGTGAGCCGAGATTGCCCCACTGCACTCCATCCTGCACAACAGAACAAGACACTGTCTCAAAAAAAAAAAAAAAATGGAGAGTGAAATTTGGGAGGCTGAGGCAGGCAGATCACTTGAGGTCAGGAGTTTGAGACCAGCCTGGCCATCATGGCAAAAGCCTCTCTCTACTAAAAATACAAAAATCAGCCTGGCGTGGTGGTGGGCACCTGTAATCCCAGCTGCTCAGGGGGCTGAAGCAGAAGAATTGCTTGAACCTAGGAGGCAGAGGTTGCAGTGAGCCAAGATCATACCACTACACTCCAACCTGAGCAACAGAGAGAGACTCTGTCTCAAAAAAAAAAAAAAAAAAAAAAAAAGGATGGAGAGTGAGAGAAAACTCAGACTTTGAAATAAGAAGTGAAAGAGGCCGGGCACAGTGGCTCACACCTGTAATCCCAGCACCTTGGGAGACCGGGGCAGGCAGATCATTTGAGGTCAGGAGTGCGAGACCAGCCTGGCCAACATGGTGAAACCTGTCTCTACTAAAAATACAAAAATTAGCTGGGCATGGTGGCGGGCACCTGTAATCCCAGCTACTCGGGAGGCAGGAGAATCACTTGAACCAGAGAGGCAGAGGTTGTGGTGAGCCAAGATCATGCCATTGCACTTCAGCCTGGGCAACAGAGCAAGACTCTGTCTCAAAAAAATTAAAAAAAGAAGAAGAAATGAAAGAAACTTGGCAATTGATTGGGTGTTTCTGATAAAGAAACAGAAGAAGGAAAAGGTGATTCCTAGGTTTCTAAAACCTGGAAGAGGAGGACAGTGAGATTATAATATAAGCAGCTGATGTTGGCAACATGCCTACTATGTGCCAGGCCGTGTGCCAAGCATTTTGCCATATTGCCTTATTAAATCCTTACAACTCTTTGAAGGTAGATCGTATAATTATTATTCTCATTTTAGAAAAGGGTGTGCATGAAAGTTGCTCTCACTTTTAGAAAAAGAAAAAAATCTTCCCTCCAAAACAAGGCTAAGCTCAACTGGACTCACTGGCCTATGCTGACAGTACCTGGGGCCTGGGACAGTGGTTTGGTGTTCTTGTGTGTATGGATGTATTACAATGTCAGACACAAAGTAACTAAGCCGTGCTCCTGGCAGTTATGACGCTTGCAAATCCAGCACTGCCAAACTGTTTAGTGCCTCCTAGGTGCTTTGCCTGTGGTTAGAACAAGCTTCACTAAGTGGATAGTTTTGCCTTGGCCCTGCCTTTAAGGCAGTCTGCCATGTCATCAAGAGACATAGGTAAGAATGCTCTCCTCCTTAGTTATGATTTAAAAATAAAAGTATAACAGTATAATTATCAAATGACTATTAGTAGAAATGTTGCATTTATATACACTATTTAGATTACAATTCTTAAATACAATGTCTTTCCTTCTTGTTACTTGTAATTAATTAGTATCAGTCACTGTCCAGTGTGAGCCTGGCATTGCCCTTAGGTTAACCAGTTCACATCCTGAACTTCTGTTGGTGCCCAGGGTATTTGTCTGAAACCCTGATTATTTACATCTCCCTCTAACTTTCAAATTTGTCTCCAATCTCATCTAAAACTATTAATACTTGAGAAAAGGCCTTTCCCCAATTTCCTGCTTCTAATCCCTTTATCCTCTTTCTTTCTTGGAAAAGTAGAGGAAAATGGTTTACATATCAAATAAAGTAAATAGTATGTGAAAAAAAAAAACCTCTTTCTAAGGGCTCCAAACTCTGTGGATATCTACCTGCTGGTTATTTATTCACTAAGCTGCACATGGCAATACCCTAGCAACCATAAACTTCATGGATAAAATCCCAACTCTTCTCCAATACCACCTGTTTGTAGGTAGTCATCCTTCTTTTAAAAGATTTGGGAGTTATACAAGGAATAAGTGCCAGAGTTTAGTTCTTTTTGAAAATAAATTTAAAGAAATCATAAGTTTTCACAGGGCTGTAAAGAGGTTTCTTCCCAGTGGTCCTTCACTCCAAGGCTGCATTGGAGATTATGCTGGTGAGGAAGCTTTGGTCTCGTAGGTCTTTGGCCCCAAGGCAAAAGGTCATGGCTATAAGTGTCTTTCTTCCTGATCCCCTCTAGGATTGTGAAGATGTCCAGTCCCAATCTGAACATTGTGACCTTACTGGGCAGTTGTCTCACTTACAGTAGCGCTTACCTCTTTGGGATTCAGGATGTTTTAGTGGGGAGCTCAATGGAAACTCTCATTCAGGTAGGTGAAGTTTTAAAATTTGGTTTTGACTATAATGTTTTGATTATTTTTTTAAACCAGCTGCTCCCGTGGGTGGTGGTTTCCTTTATCCTTGGAGTGGGCACTTTTCGAGGGAATCCCAGAACACTTG
Source organism: Gorilla gorilla gorilla (assembly GCF_029281585.2). Taxonomy (NCBI): domain Eukaryota; kingdom Metazoa; phylum Chordata; class Mammalia; order Primates; family Hominidae; genus Gorilla; species Gorilla gorilla. Next base: position 131,057,850 of record NC_086017.1, on the reverse strand, counting down.
GTGAGGTTCACTCTGTACCTCGTGCCCTCTGTGGGACCCAGACCCAGATCAGAGTGTGTGGAGAACTGATAAAGGTTCCTCTTGTGACTCTTCTGTCCCCTTCCACCCATAGACAAGACTGTCCATGCTGTGCATTGGGACCTCCCTTGTGTTTGGCCCCATTCTGGGAAAGAGCTGGCGACTCTACAAGGTGTTTACCCAAAGGGTCCCGGACAAGAGAGTGGTGAGTAGGCAGCAAGTACACAATGCTTGACTGTAGATGGCAGCTTCAGCATTGGTTAACAGCTAGAGAAGCTCATGCACATTACTGAGCCTAGCCCCTTTCAGGACATCCAAAGTTCTTGTTTCTCATTCCAAACCCTGGAATCATGAAACCTCATAAGGCCTCAGGCCTGGAAGGCTGTGGATCAGTGCTGTTGAAGATAGGGCTTCAAACGTGGGCTCTGGTTCCTATGTACCCCAGGCCCTGTGGGGACATGTGAGCTGGCCAATACCTGGCACCAGTGTGAGGCAGAACAAGATACCCAGAGACTGTTGTTTGGCACAGGTGCGAGCTGGAAGTGAAGGGAGGAAGAGTGATTACAGAGAAACTATAGCAAGTAAGTAGTTATTTCCTTCCCTGGAGTCCAGTTCTTTTCTATGTAGAAGGCAGTTCTCTGTACTGAGAAGGATGTGCCCAGAGCAGTGAGCAAGGAAGAGCAGATAGAATCAACTCTAAGTTATGTAGCAGCCAGATCACCGACATGTCCCTGATATCAGTCATCAACTTAACCACATTTCCCCATTTTATCAGGTTGTCTGATGACACTGCTCAAACCTCAATTCCTGACCATTATCCTCATTGGGTATAGGCCCTGCCCAGACCCAATATATCATTCAGTTGGTGTTTACTTCTCTGGAATGATGGGAATTTATTTTAGCAAATGTTATTGAATCAGGGTGCATACTTACCAAAAGCTCAGCTGTGAGCAACCATACCTATGAAGAAGATTGCCTAAAAGGACAAAAACTGCATTCATCCCTCAAGAACACCAATTTCTTTTTTAAACAGCTTTACTGAAGTATAACTGACATGCAGTGAACTGCACATATTTAAAGCATATGATTTGATAAATTGTGACATGGATATACAACCAAGAAACATGGTGCATAATGAACATATCCCTCATCTTCAAAAGCTTCCTTGCAACCCTTTGTTATCTCCCTCCCCTGTCCAATCCTTATATCCCTTGTTCCTATCCTCAGGAAATCATTGATTTGCTTTCTGTCACTGTAGATGAGTTTGCATTTTCCAGAGTTTTACATAAATGGAACCATGCAGTATGGACTCTGTTTTCTCTGGCTTATTTTACTCACATAATTGTTTTTATGAATATTATAGTTATTTATCTATGTTGTGTGCATCAATAGTTATTTCTTTGTTATTGCTGAGTAGTATTACAATGCATAGACACAATTTGCTTATCTGTAGATGGATGTTTGGGTTATCGCCAGTTGTGGCAATTAAAATTAAAGCTGCTATGAACATTCATGTACAAAGTCTTTGTTTAGACATAGGCTTTTATTTCTCTTGGGTGAAAACCTAAGAGTATGGTTGGATCATATGGTAAGTGTATATTTAACTTTTTGAGTAATGGTCAGACTGTTTTTCGAAGTGGTTGTACCATTCTGCATTTCCACCAGCAATGTATGAGAGTCCATTTCCTCCACATTCTTGGCAACATTTGATTTGATCAGTCTTTTTCATTTTAGGCATTCTAATAGGTATGTGTGGTAGTATCTCATTATGCTTTCAAATTTGCATTTCTCTAATGCAGTATTGAGCATTTCTTCACTTGCTTATTTGCCACCCATACACCTTCTTTGGCAAACTGTCTGTTCAAATTTTCCACCCATTTTTTTTTTTTCTGAGACAGAGTTTCATTCTTTCGCCCAGGCCGGAGTGCAGTGGTGTGATCTTGGCTCACTGCAACCTCTGCCTTCTGGTTTCCAGCAATTCTCCTGCCTCAGCCTCCTAAGTAGCTGGGATTACAGGCACCCACCAGCACACCCGGCTAATTTTTGTATTTTTAGTAGAGATGGGGTTTCATCATGTTGACCAGGCTGGTCTCGAACTTCTGACCTTGTGATCCGCCTGCCTTGGCCTCCCAAAGTGCTGGGATTACAGGTGTGAGCCACCACGCCCAGCCTCACTCATTTTTAAATTGGATTTTTTGTTGTCTTATTATTGAGTTTTGTGAGTTCTTTTTATATTCTGGATACAAACCCTTTATCAGATGTATGATTTGCAAATATTTTCTTCCAGTTTGTTATTTTGTTCCTTTTACTTTCATTTACTTCAGAATGTCTTTCAAAGATAAGACATTTCTCATTCTGATGAAGTTGAATTTACCAATGTGTTCTTTGTTTTTAGGTTTCTTGTTTATTTGTTTGTTTGTTTTTGTATTTTTAGTAGAGACGGGGCTTTACCATGTTGGCCAGGCTGGTCTCAAACTCCTGGCCTCAAGTGATTCACCAGCCTCAGCCTCCCAAAGTTCCAGGATTACAGGCATGAGCCACCACACCCGGCCCCATTGTGTTCTTTTATGGATCATGTTTTTGGTATTATATTTAAGAAATTTTTGCCTAACTTAAGGCCCCAAAAGGTTTTCTCATGTGTTTACTTCCAGAAATTTTAGAGTTTTAGCTTTGACATTTAGGCCTATGATCCATTTTGAGTTAATTTTGGTATATGGTATGATGTATTGATTGAATTTTAGTTTTTTACATATAGACATTTGATTATTCCAACACCATTTGTTGAAAAGATTGTCCTTTCTTCACTGAATTACCTTTGTGCCTTCGTTAAATCAGTTGTCCATAAGTGTGTAGATCTATTTCTGGACCCTCCATTCTGTCTCACTGATGTGTCTATCTCAACAGCAATGCCATATTACCCTGATTACTGTAGCTTTATACTAAATCTTGAAATCAGGTAGTATTAGTTCTTTGACTTTCTTCTTCTCTTTCAATGCTGTTTTGGCTAATCTGGGTCTTTTGAATGCCCATGTGAATTTTTGAATCAGTTTACTGATTTCTACAAAAATTCTTTTGGGATTATGTTGAATCTAATAGATCAAATTATGGAGAATTGGCTTCTTACTAATGTTGTGTCCTTTGACCCATGAACCCATTTATTTAGGTCTTTAATTTTTCCCATCATTTTTTTGTACTTTTCAATATTGCTCTTTCACATCTTTCATCAAACTTATTTCTAGGGATTTTATATTTTTATGCTATTTTATATGTTACTATTTTTTTAAATTTCACTTTCCAGTTGTTTGTTGCTAATATATAGAAATATAATTTTTTTTTTTTTTTTGAGATGGAGTCTCACTCTGTCGCTTAGGCTGGAGTGCAGTGGTGCGATCTCGGCTTACCGCAACCTCCGCCTCCCGGGTTCAAGCAATTCTCCTACCTCAGCCTCCCAAGTAGCTAGGATTACAGGTGCCTGCTACCACACCTGGTTAGTTTTTGTATTTTTAGTAGAGATGAGGTTTTACCATTTTGGCCGGGTTGGTCTCAAACTCGCAACCTCAGATGATCCGCCTTCCTCGGCCTCCCGAAGTTCTGGGATTACAGGCATTAGCCACCATGCCTGGCCACAGAAATATAATTAATTTTTATATGCTTAGCTTGTATACTGCAACCTTGCTAAACTACATGTTAGTTCTAGCAGCTTTTTTATAGAGTCTATCAGATTTTCTACAAAGATGATCATATCAGCAGTGAATAAAGATAATTTATTTCCAATCTCTTGTCTGATTGCACTGGCTAGATACAATAGTACAATCTGAATAGAAGTGGTGAGAGCAGATATATTTGTTATTCTTTATCCTATAGGGAAAACAGTCAAAACTAAGAATGATATTAGTAGTAGTTTTATTGTAAATCCCATTTATCCAGTTGGGGCAGTACTATTCTATTCTTATTTTGCTGAGAGTTTTAATCAAGAACTGATGTTGGGTTTTGTCAAAAGCTTTTTCTGGGTCTATTGAGATGATCATACAGTTTTTCTTTTCTTAGTTTATTCACGTGGTGGATTATGTTAAATGGTTTTTTTTTAAACCCTTACACAATAGACTTTATTTTTTACAGTAGTTTTAAGTAAACATAAAAATTGAGCAGAAGGTACAGAGGTTTTACATATACAGTCTTTCCCCACACATGCATAGCCTCTCCCATTATCAATATTCCCCATCAGAGTATATACTTATTACAATTGATGGAACTACATTAATACATCATTATCACCCAGAGTCTGTACTTGACATTAGGGTTCACTTTTGGTGTTGTACATTTTATGGGTCTGGACAAATGTGCAATGACATGTATCTACCATTACAGTATCATACAGAGTAGTTTTACTGCCCTAAAAATCCTCTATGCTTCTGCTCATTATCTCTTTCTCTCCCCATATGTTAAATGATTTAGGGTGTCAAACCAACCTTCCATCCCTGGGATTAGCTTCACTTGGTCATGATACATTATCCTCTTCATATATTGTTGGACTCAGTTTTATAAAAACTTTGTTTAGAATTTGTACATTCACGTTTTTAATACATATTGCTCTGTGGTTGCCTTGTAATATATTTTTCTAGTTTTGGTATCAGGGTAATGTTGGCTTTATAAAATGAGTTGGGAACTATTCCCTTCTTTTCAATTTCAGGAAGAATTTCTATAGAATAGCATAATTGGCACTCATGTATAAGTACCTTACAATAGTATGCTTCCTTTTATCCCCATTCCTATCTTTGCTGTTACATGTTATAGGCCCCATACAATTCTTTTGTTTAATAAATCAATTATCTTTAAAAATATTTTATTTTTTTATTTTTAAGACCCAGGACAACATGCTGAATTTTGTTATTTTCTTTAATGATATTTAAGTAATGAAAACTAATCATGTATTTTTCTGTTTAGTTACCATTTCCAGTGTTCTTAATTTCCTGTATAGATCCACATTTTTATCTCATATTATTTTCCTTTGCCTGAAGGATATCTAACATTCCAGTGTGGGTGTGCTACTACTGAATTCTTTCAGCTTTTGATTATCTGAAAAAGTCTTTATTTTGCCTTCATTTCTGAAAGATATATTACTGAGTATAGAATTCTAGACTGAAATTTCCTTTTCTTCTTCTAGTACTTTCAAGATGTTCCTGCACTGTCTTCTCACTTGGCCTTGTATCTGATGAGAAGTGTCATGTTTATTTTATGTCTACACAAAATGTGTCTTTCTTCACTGCTTGCTTTGAGTAGTTTCCCTTTATCACTGGTTTTGAACAGTTTGATTAGGCAATTGGTTTGTTTTTAATTTTACAGACACCTTGAATCATGTAACTGGTTGTGCTTCTTTTCACTGGTTGTCAAAAGCTCAGATCCACATTTCTTCTGCTCCAATTAGTAAATGCTATTATATATACACTCTTCATCTGAGCCTTCATCATAATTCCCTTTATTTTCTCTCTTCCCTGTTGTTAAATATTTTAATCCTATCACAGTATATATTTTTCTCAATTTTATTTTTGTAGTCACAAACTAACACATTCTCTTCATCCTAAGTCAAATACGGATGGTCCCTGACATAAAACAGTTCAACTTACAGTTTTTCTATTTTACAATGGTGTGAAAGCAATCCACATTCAGTAGAAACCATACTTAAAATACCCATACAACCACTCTGTTTTTCACTTTCAGCACAGTAGTCAATACATTTTATGAGATATTCAACACTTCATTATAAATTAAATTAAGCTTTGTTTTAGATGATTTTGCCCAGGTGTAGGCTAATATAAGTGTTCTGAGCACATTAAAGGTAGGCTAGGTTAAGCTGCAATGTTTGGTAGCCTAGGTGTATTAAATGCATTTTTGACTTATGATATTTTCAACTTATGATGGGTTTATCCAGACATAACCCCATCATAAGTCAAGATCATAAGTCAATCTGTAATTCATATGTATATAATGAAAATGCTAATGATTCTTCCTGCATCTCTGATTCCCACCCTCTCAGTTAATAGTTATTAACATTGTGGTGTGACATTCATATCTATGTGCTTATATAAACATATAGAAATAATAGTTTATTTATTTTATAAAACACCTTGAGTCCTTTGTGGGAAAAGGTAGGATATGAAGAAGTTAAACAAATGGAAATGTGTAATGCTAATAATGATATCAGCATAGAAGTCATTGTAAATGTTTGGTGTCTGTTTCATTTTTGATAGCTACATTTGAAGCTCCTTGGGACGGCTGACCTTGGAGCATATAGCTGAGAGCACATGGGATACTCTAGCCCCTGTGTCATTTAGCCAGTCAACAAGGAGAAGTTTTGACCTTGACTCTTTTGCAGATTATCAAAGACCTGCAGTTGCTGGGGTTGGTGGCAGCCCTGTTGATGGCTGATGTGATCCTGCTCATGACATGGGTGCTGACTGATCCCATCCAGTGCCTCCAGATTCTCAGTGTCAGTATGACGGTGAGGGGCCAAATCCCTAGGGAATCTCATCCCCAAACTGGACTGACCTCTGTGGATACACAGGAGTCATCCTTGCAACAAGAAGATAAAGGACTCCAAGAGGAGGGAGAGTCAGGAGTTGTGGCTTCCATGTAATTCTTGCCCTAGTCTGCTGCCACTCCCACTGCTCCTCCTGCCCGAGTGTCTCTTTGTGGGCATACAATGAGATATCAGCATGCTGGAATCTGCCTGGCAGTTCTGCCACTTCCACATTATCAATAATTAAAACTTTCAGCTATCGGCAGTTACCTTTCCCTAATTGTAGAGGTGGAGGTAGTAGTTTAAGGTGGCCTTTGGAGTCAGTCAACCCTGGTTCAAATCCCAGCCCTACCAAGCTCACCAGTAGTGTGACCTTGGGAAAGTTATGTAACCTCTCTAAGTCTGTTTCCTAATTGGTAAAATTGAGATAATAATACTACCTATCTCATAGGGTTGTGGCAAAGATTAAATGAAACAATGTAGGTAAAAGACTTAACCATGTCCAGTACATACTATTCAACTAACAAGAAGTATGGCCGGGCACGGTGGCTCACGCCTGTAATCCCAGCATTTTGGGAGGCTGAGGCAGGCAGCTCACTTGAGGTGAGGAGTTTGAGACCAGCCTGGCCAACATGATGAAACCATGTCTCTACCAAAAATACAAAAATTAGCCAGGCGTGGTGGCACATGCCTGTAATCCCAGCTACTTGGGAAGCTGAGGCAGGAGAATCTCTTGAACCCAGGAAGCAGAGGTTGCAGTGAGCTGAGATTGCACCACTGCACTCCAGCCTGGGTGACAGAGTGAGACCCTGCCACAAAAAAAAAAAAAAAAAAAAATTATTATGTATCTCCAGCCTCACGAGGGGCTGAGGAATACAGTGGAATCATGGAATCGTGACATTGCAAGATTAATGTTTAAGGATTCGATGATTTGCAAAAAGCAGGTGCATAATGAAATAGTTTATAGTTTTGTTGAGGCACTAATTTGATTGGGGTAGCAAAGCACATAAATGAGGGGTAAGCCCTAGTGTCACCAAGCACACAGCTGTTAGCCCAACTTTATCATCTCTTCTCCTAACACGTAGTCACTCTCATTTAGGTTCTAGTGGAGTCACCTAAATGCTGCAGTTTTTACATACTGAGGGGGTATCATGTACTGTAGAAGAATTCATGCTCCAGGATGTTCACAAAGATCTGCTTTGTGTTCCTGGTAATTGTGGGCACCTCCAGTTCTGACTCTGTGTCCCTTCTAGGTGACAGGGAAAGATGTGTCCTGCACTTCGACCAGCACCCACTTCTGTGCTTCCCGGTATTCCGATGTTTGGATTGCTCTCGTTTGGGGATGCAAGGTTGGTAACCACATCTGATATGGTCTCTGTCACCAAGAAAATGGATATGAAGAGGGAATTACAGGAATTAACGAGGTGATGTCTGCAAAGAATCTTGAACTCAGAGGAGACCTCTGTTGATGCATAAACTTCAAAGCCATGACTGTTTTTACTTTTCTATTTGTATTTGTTTGGGGGAGACCCTCCAACTCTTTAGACTCCCTCATTCAGTCCTCCCCCAAATCATCTGGAATTCACCCACTGTTTCTCCTATTTATTGGTCTGGTTTCTTAATTGATTTGACAATACCAGTTTTCCCTTCATCTTCCCTGAAAGAGGAATTATGAGGAGAAATTTGACCCAGCTTTATTTGTTCTCCTAAGTGCCCTTATTATGTCTCTTGTGTGTTTTTTCAAGATTTGGGCCAAGGTGTCCTGGTGCCTTTCACCCACCTGACTTTGTCCCTCTGGTTGGAAGCAAGACTGGCTCTGAGACAGATGGCAGCATTCACAGGGCCCTTTGAGGGGTTCCACCTGTCTCACAGTGTCTCCCATACTGCCCCAAATCTCTCACCATTAGACTCATTTGTCTCTGTTAGATGGGCAAAAGTAGAATATTATTTCCAGAAGGTAGAGGATACCTGCATGGAGCACTGAGGATGGTCCTCAGAACAGGACAGCTGGTTTTCAGCTTAGGGAGACAGAGAACTGGTGCTGAGGGGTACAGGGCAGTCCTGATTCCATAAACAAGCAAGTCCTGCCTGACAGCAGACTACCTGTTGACTATCAGGGCAGAGAGGTCTGGTTGACTGATTACTGGCAGAGGAAAAGGAGGAGTTTTTGTAGAAATAAGTACCCTTTAAGGGTAAACTCTGGCCGGGCACAGTGGCTCACACCTGTAATCCCAGCACTTTGGGAGGCTGAGGTGGGTGGATCACTTAAGGTCAGGAGTTCGAGACCAGCCTGGCCAAACATGGTGAAACTCTGCCTCTACTAAAAATACAGAAATTAGCTGGGTGTGGTGGTATGCACCTATAATCCCAGCTACTCGGGAGGCTGAGGCAGGAGAATCACTTGAACCTGGGAGGCAGAGGTTACAGTGAGCCAAGATTGTGCCACTGCACTCCATCCTGGGCAACAGAGCGAGACTCTATCTCAATAAAAAAAAAGGGGGGGGTAAACTTTACCCACTCCACCACTAAGAAAGTATTAGAAGTTGTTGCTTGTGAGGAACAGGTTTAGGGGTGGGCCAGACTAGGGCAGGGAAACATTCCTTTTTAACTATGTGCAAATATTACTTTGACAGAAATATTTTTTAAAAGAAGACTCTAGGAAGTGAACAGCTCTTGATCTCCAGAATCTTGCTAATGGTTAAAAAATGAGCTTCAGTTGTGACAGATCAGGGTTTGAATCTGACTCCGCCCCTGGCTAGCCGACCCTGAGCCTCATTTAACCTCTCTGAGCCTCAGTTTCCAAATTTTAAAATGTGGATGATGATAATATCCCCTCATAACTGTTCTGTCTCTAAAGAGTTAATGCATGTTAAGAGTTTTCAGCCGCTCCTGGTCCATAGCAAGAGCTCAATAAATGTTAGATATTATTATTACTATTCTTCCACTGCCCCCTAGACACTTCTGGAAAATACATTGCCTCTGTTGGTTCCTTGAGTCCCTGTAGAAGAGTGTGTCCTCCCTAGCCCAGAAAGCCAGCACTTCCCCCATAGCTACTTACTTTGTGACTCAATTTGATTTATTTTCTCCATTGCCTTTTATATACTCTCATTTCCATTTTATTTTACTGTAATATCTTTCTGTAGGAAAAACAAGGAAAAGGATGGAGCATCAGGAAACTTACTGAGCCAGACCCCATAGACTCCCTGGTCAGTGAGAAGCTCCTCAGGAGGACCCCAATCTCCACATTGAGTTCTAGGACCCCCGCTGTCTGTCAACTGCCCCCTACCCCACACTTCTCAGCAGTTAAGGCCAGTGATATGCAAGGATCAAATATGACTCACTCAGACACCAGCCAGGAATGTATAGACACTTGATTCACACCCATTTCCCCTTTAACAAGAATTTTAATGGAATTAAAATCTTTTAGTGGAATCATATCTGAACATTTCAAAATCACAGAATTAATTTCATTTGCCTTTTATTAAATTAGCAATGATCCAACTCTGCTGAATACCACCTGATGGCGTCAGTTACCCAAAAGTTGGGCTTCCCTGGTCTCCTGACTTATGTGTCTTCTAGTCATTGAAGATCTCAGAGTGGCCACATTTGGCCCTCAGGCCCCATTTGGGACACTGGACATTAGGGGAACCTGGAAGGTATCTCTTCCATGCTGACTCCTTCCCTTCTGGCACAGCCAGTTCTCCAAAATACGTTCTTTAGTGTCACCCATGAAGGTGGAGTTGACCACGTCATATGATTTGAGGGTCACCAGCAGGTGTCCTGCTGATACCTGACTTTATTTTCATTATTAGTTCTCCCTCTGAATCCCACAGTCCCACCCCCACCTCGTCTCCCATGGCATCTTCACGTTCTGAGTCATCAACATGAACATTTTTAGGCTGGGCGCAGTGGCTCACGCCGGTAATCCCAGCACTTTGGGAGGCTAAGGCGGTTGGATCACCTGAGGTCAGGAGTTTGAGACCAGCCTGACCAACATGGTGAAACCCCATCTCTACTAAAAATACAAAATTAGCCCAGCATGGTGGCACAAGCCTGTAATCCCAGCTACTCGGGGGCTGAGACAGGAGAATCGCTTGAACCCGGGAGACGGAGGTTGCAGTGAGCAGAGATCATGCCATTGCACGTCAGCCTGGGCAACAAGAGCGAAACTCCATCTCAAAAAAAAAAAAAAAAAAAGAAGAAGAAGATTTTTGTGCTTACCTTAAATCTACCTACCAGACCAAGTGTTAAAAGCCAGGACCCTGACTTCTTTGTGTCACTATTTTCTGCCCTACACGTACTATGGCACTGCGCACATAGTCAGAAAGGTGAACCTAATTGAATCTATGTATTATGTATTATTGACTAAAGCTTTGATTTCTGTATGAATGCAGCTCCTATGGAGGGGGCAGCACTTTAAGGTGCTATGAGTTATTTTCTCCTTAGTACAAATGACAACTCTGAGAGCAGGTTTATATTCATAGGAAAGAGAACAGAATAGGGCCCTGGGTTCCTTGTAGGGGAGCAAGAAATGTCACAAAAAGGGTGAGAACTATAGATGGAGCTTTTGCTGTGTGTGCCTGCCCCACAGTCTTGCCTGGGTCCCAGCCTGCCTTTGTTCTCCCCTTTTTTAACTCTTCATCTCCCATAAACACTCGCTGGCATGGAGCCGCTGCTAGCCTGTAGAGATCCTTTGTGTAAATTTTTTAAAGGCCCATCCCTTCTAGTGAGATGCAGTCTTGCAGGTGCAAGGCTTGGCAAGCAGATGGTGCCTTTGGGCAAATTAGAGAAAAGAGCCCCTTCCTCTGGGCTGCCCCGGCTGTGGCACGTGACTTGACAAGCAGATCAGAGGTCACTTTCAGCTTCCCTGTGCACCTTCAGCTTTGAGCAGGGCAACACCAGACAATGGCTGTGGTAGCACTCACTATCAGAGGTTCTGTGGGCCCACTGTCCTCCAAGTGCCCAACAGCTCTTTCTGTAGGGATACTAACCCACCCACATGATCCTGTCCTATGCCTTGTCTCAGAAGAGTCTTATTTAATGGCTGACTTGCTGACTTCTGATAAACTAATTCTCAGCAAAGGAGAGGAAAATAACATTTATTAAGTACCTAGTAGGTATAAGGGGCTGCCCTGAGGGTTTTCTTATGTGATATCTTAGCAAATCCTCATAGTAGTCCTTAAGGTAGGTATTAGTGTCCTAATTTTACAGATGAGGAAATTGGTTGCAAACCTACTGCTCGTTGACCTCTTGTTACACTTCTCTGAGCCTCCGTCACCTCTTCACCCGCCAGGGCCTGCTCCTGCTGTATGGTGCCTACCTGGCTGGCCTGACTGGCCATGTCAGCTCCCCTCCTGTGAATCAGTCCTTAACCATCATGGTGGGGGTCAACCTCCTTGTACTGGCTGCTGGGCTGCTTTTTGTAGTCACCAGATACTTGCATTCCTGGCCCAACCTGGTCTTTGGACTCACATCTGGAGGGATCTTTGTTTGTACAACTACAATCAACTGCTTCATCTTCATTCCCCAGGTATGGATTTTGCAGGGCTGGTCCTCTTAGTCACTCTAGAGTTTTTCACTGACAAATTGCTCATTTTGTTTTCTACTGATACCTTTCCATGCCACTTATTGGAGAGTCAGAAAGCAGACAGGGGATCCTAGTGAGCTGGTTGCCTTTGTCCTTTCTCACTGTCCTGGTCAGCAAGGGGGACAAGCCAGAGTGGTCCAAGCAGTGGTGGCAGCCCCTGTTTGCACTCTTCACACCTGTGGTGCCTGTCCCTTGCGGGGGCTGCCTCGCAGTCCTGCTTTTCCATCCACCCTCTGGTCTGCTGCACTCGTTCCCCATCCTCCCCTCATTTCCATCATGTTATTAATATTTCTTTCACTAGCCTGGGAGCAAGGAACCTTTATATTTTTCCAATTGGGGATTGCAGACCCACAGGAAAAAATCCATTTGGATGGAACTTTATGATTTAAAATGCTTTTCCTTTCTTTTTATTGGAGGAAAATACAGAACATTTCTCTGCTTTTTACAATAAGGAGAGGTAGAAACTAAATAAAAATATGTTTCATATTATGGGGATTTTAAAAAATCAAATGAGGGAGGAAGACAGAAGCAGAAATAGCCAGATAGCAAAGAAGAAAGGGAGTCAGAGGGAACAGAGAAGGAATCCTAGGCTCAGAAAGCAAAGGGATGTGGGATTGTTCATGCTACACCCTGGGGACCATCGAGCCACATATATCTAGGTTAATGAACTTGGCACTAGGTACTTTCTTGTTTCCCTCCTAGTTCTCCTTTTCTTCCCTCTGAGGCCTCCCTCATCCCACTCCTCCTTCAAGACCCTGTCCTGATTCCCATTGCAGCTTCCAGTTGACTGTAAACTAATTCCTCATGATGGAGCTAACTGATAATGTAAGTGTTGGCTGATGGCATGTTACAGTGTATTTGTGAAAGGGAAGAGTGCACTTTGGGTCATGATGGTATGACATGGGCATAGCCCTGTTATGATTCTTCTCTATCACAAATCCTCATTACAGTACTCAACAGAATACATAAATATGGAAAAATCTGCAGCAGCAGCACTAGAAACGATGGATGGCTATTGCCTCTGTGCCAGAAACGGGAGGAATTTTTGCCAAATCTTAATGCTGTAAAAACTGGAATGAAGGAAGCCATTTAGAGCTGAGGCTTGTTTGTCTGGGATGAGGCAGAAATGGGCTCTGAGAAGCAAGGACTGTTTCTCCCTGGGAGACCGGGGGAGGGGGCGGAGGGAAGGGTAGGCAGGTGCCTTTTGGGAAGCCCACCCCTTAGGCCCTGCAGCCAACATTGTTGGATTGGTAGCGATCAACAATGCAGAGAACTGGTGCTGAAGGGTACAAGGCAGTCCTGATTCCATAAACAAGCAAGCCCTGCCTGACAGCAGCCTACCTGTTGACTGTCAGGGCGGAGAGGCCTGGTTGACTGATTACTGGCAGAGGAAAAGGAGGAGTTTTTGTAGAAATAAGTACCCTTTAAGGGTACACTCTGACCAGGCACAGTGGCTCACACCTGTAATCCCAGCACTTGGTGAGGCTGAGGTAGGCGTATCACTTGAGGTTAGGAGTTCGAGACCAGCCTGGCCAACATGGTGAAACTCTGTCTCTACTAAAAATATGAAAATTAGCTGGGCATGGTGGTGCACACCTATAATCCCAGCTACTCGGGAGGCTGAGGCAGGAGAATCACTGGAACCCGGGAGGCAGAGGTTGCAGTGAGCCGAGATTGCGCCACTGCCCTCCAGCCTGGGCAACAGAGCTGCTAACCCCTTTCTTCCTTGCTTGCCTGCACTATAGAGACAGCAACAGCTAGACTCTTCTTTTGCCAGCTTCCCATAGAGATAGGAGTGCCTATATGACACCATTTTGAACACTAGAGGTTTTCTGAGAAGCTTTTGAGAAAGCTTTTGCTTTCCTGAAAAAGGTTATAAGCATGGCTAACATCACCCTTTTTACCCACTTCCTACCTTGAATGTATGTGATTCCTAGAGCTATGGCAGTTCTCTTGTGAACATGAGGAAAAGACTAAGAGAATATAGTTATAATACTAGGAAGTTACAGCTCTTTCCATGTAAGACTATAAATTCTGGAGGAAATGATCTATGAAGGGAATCTGCAGTTCACAAGAAGAGGACTACAAATGTCTAAAGATTTAGAGAAGCTACCTTCCTCTGAAGTAGAAGTGTTTAGAAGATACCGGACTTGTCAATAGAATTCAAAGGATATTGTCTCTTTTCAACTAAAGCAAACTATCATGAAAAAAAGCTAATCTTAATAAAATATTGAATAAGGATTAGAAATATGGTATTAAATTTAAAATCCCAATAGAAGCATTGACTGGGCAATTAGACACTACAAAATATTGAATTAGTGAATTACTTTAAGGAAACAGAAAATAAGGAAACAAATGAGAGACTAGATAAGAAAATATGGAAAATGGCCAGATGCAGTACCTCATGCCTGTAATCCCAGCATTTTGGGAGGCCGATGTGGGCGGATCACCTGAGGTCAGGAGTTTGAAACCAGCCTGACCAACATGGTGAAACCCCATCTCTACTAAAAATACAAAAATTAGCTGGGCGTTGTGGCATCCGTCTGTAATCCCAGCTACTTGGGAGACTGAGGCAGGAGAATCGCCTGAACCCAGGAGGCAGAGGTTGCAGTGAGCCAAGATCACGCCATTGCACTCCAGCCTGGGCAACAAGAGCGAAAATCTGTCTCAAAAAATAAAAGAAAAAGAAAAAAATAAAATATGGAAAACATCTAGGAATACAATTGAGAGCTGATAGGAGTCTCTGAAAGAGAACAAAATAATTTGGGACAGAAGTCATTATCAAAGAGCTATCAGAGGAAAGCATTTCTGAACAAACAAAGCCTTGGTCAGAAAACTGAATGAATTGGCAATCTCCATGATGGCGCCCTGCTTACTGCTCCTCTCTCCATCCTCACCTCTCACCACTGCCCCCTTGCATCGTAAGCCTCAGCCACATCACTTCCCCTTTGCCTGGTGTTTGAGTCCTCAGCAGCTAGGACAATTGTGACATCTGGGTACTCTACACACAAAAATGCAGGATGAAGTGCTGCTGGAAATCTGCCTTCCAGGTTTTCACTAAGCAACAAACACTGATTTGTTGAATTGGGAATGGAAATGGAATGATTATGAGGTACAGGAATTGGGTGGATGGACTGCACTGGCCTTGCTTTCCTTCTGTCTCACTCCCTCTTTCCCTCCTAGCTTTCTTAAGCTTCCTTTCTCTTACTCTGTCTTTCCTCTTCCATTTTCTCCCTTGTGTTTTTTTTTTTTCTCCTCTGGAACTAACTGACCATGATGTGAAACTAAAAAATATATTTTGTAGTCTGTTGTATTTTAGGTTTAGATGGTAAGTAGTTCTTTTTCAAAATATAAAAGAAACTGAGGTTTGTTAGGTTTCTGTGTGTTCCCCTCTGGCTTAGAGGTCTTTGGTAGAAGAACGATTCTCCCTGTGATACTTGCACTGTGTATTCCTAGAAGAGAATTTGGGAAAGTAATTTGAGTAAATTTGGGAAAGTGCGTGAGGGGAACTATCTGGGTAGGGGTTGGGGGTTGCAGCAAAACGGGGTTCCTTCTTGCCAGTGAGCTTTCAGACATGACTGTGATGGGAGGGGTTTGTGAAAGCAAAGGCACAGATACCCCCAGGGCAGCGAGGCAGCGCCAGAGAGCCGGTGAAATGGATGACATTACTAAGGAGACAAGGGGCCCAAGAAGCCTTCTTTACACAGGCACTCAGGAAATGCCTGAGTGTTTATGCCAAGCACTGAGGTCATCACTAGAAGTCAGCCAGCCGCTGCTGTTCTGACCTGAATATGACCCATCCCCCAGCCCTCTGCTCCCTCAGAGAGGCGGGCAGGTCCTAAGGTAGGACATTGTTTTCTCTCTCCTCTAACCCCGAAAGCATTTCATCTGCTCCTCCCTGAAGATGTGCAGGCCTTTCTAATCTGCCTTATAATTATACGTGTATGTCCCAGCACCCCTGCTAGACCAGTGAGCATTTTAAAGAAAGCTTCCTTCATTTGTTCATGCATGCATCCATCCATCCACTTATTAACTGCTGGGTACATGCACTTAAACACAGGGTCCGCCTCTAGGTCTAGTGGGGAGCAAACATGAAAGGAATTATCATACATGTGTTAAGAGCTTTGAGAAAGGCCTTCCCCAGCCCATCTGAGAACTCGGTGGCACCTTCTCAGAAAATGAGGCTGGGCATGGTGGCTCATGCTTATAATCCCAGCACTTTTCAAGGCTGAGGCGGGTGGATCGCTTGAGCCCAAGAGTTCGAGAGCAACCTGGTCAACATGGTGAAACCTGGTCTCTGCAAAAAATGCAAAAATTGGCTAGACGTGGTGGCTCACGCCTGTAATTCCAGCAGTTTGGGAGGCCAAGGCGGGTAGATCACCTGAAGTCAGGAGTTTGAGACCAGCCTGGCCAACATGGTAAAACCCCGTCTCTACTAAAAATACAAAAAATTAGCTGGGTGTGGTGGCGGGCGCCTGTGATCCAGCTACTTGGGAGGCTGAGGCAGGAGAGTTGCTTAAACCGGGAGACAAGGGTTGCAGTGAGCCGAGATTGTGCCATTGCACTCCAGCCAGAGACAGAGTGAGACTGTCTCAAAAAATATAAAGCAAAAATTAGTCAGGCATGGTGGTGCATGCCTCTGGTCCCAGCTACCCAGGAGGCTGAAGTAGGAGGATCACCTGAGCCCAGGAGGTTGAGGCTGCAGTGAGCTGTGATTGTGTCACTGCACTCCAGACAGAGTAAGACCCTGTCTCAAAAAAAAAAAAAAAAAAGAAGGAAGGAAGGGAGAGAGGGAGAGAGGGAGGGAGGGAAGGAGGGAGGAAGGAAGGAAGGAAGGAAGGAAGATGAGGTGTTCGAGCTCAGTCTTGAAGGAAACATAAGAGTTCATTGTAGAGACGGGGGAAGGGGGGAGGAGCCAAGATGGCCGAATAGGAACAGCTCCGGTCTACAGCTCCCAGCGTGAGCGACGCAGAAGACGGGTGATTTCTGCATTTCCATCTGAGGTACCGGGTTCATCTCACTAGGGAGTGCCAGACAGTGGGCGCAGGCCAGTGGGTGCACGCACCGTGCGTGAGCCGAAGCAGGGCGAGGCATTGCCTCACCTGGGAAGCGCAAGGGGTCAGGGAGTTCCCTTTCCGAGTCAAAGAAAGGGATGACGGACGCACCTGGAAAATCGGGTGACTCCCACCCGAATATTGCACTTTTCTGACCGGCTTAAAAAACGGCGCACCATGAGATTATATCCCACACATGGCTCAGAGGGTCCTACGCCCACGGAGTCTCGCTGATTGCTAGCACAGCAGTCTGAGATCAAACTGCAAGGCGGCAGCAAGGCTGGGGGAGGGGCGCCCGCCATTGCCCAGGCTTGCTTAGGTAAACAAAGCAGCCGGGAAGCTCGAACTGGGTGGAGCCCACCACAGCTCCACGACGCCTGCCTGCCACTGTAGGCTCCACCTCTGGGGGCAGGGCACAGACAAACAAAAAGACAGCAGTAACCTCTGCAGACTTAAATGTCCCTGCCTGACAGCTTTGAAGAGAGCAGTGGTTCTCCCAGCACGCAGCTGGAGATCTGAGAAGGGGCAGACTGCCTCCTCAAGTGGGTCCCTGACCCCTGACCCCCGAGCAGCCTAACTGGGAGGCAACCCCCAGCAGGGGCACACTGACACCTCACACGGCAGGGTATTCCAACAGACCTGCAGCTGAGGGTCCTGTCTGTTAGAAGGAAAACTAACAAACAGAAAGGACATCCACACCGAAAACCCATCTGTACATCACCATCATCAAAGACCAAAAGTAGATAAAACCACAAAGATGGGGGAAAAAACAGAACAGAAAAACTGGAAACTCTAAAATGCAGAGCGTCTCTCCTCCTCCAAAGGAACGCAGTTCCTCACCAGCAACGGAACAAAGCTGGATGGAGAATGACTTTGACGAGCTGAGAGAAGAAGGCTTCAGATGATCAAATTACTCTGAGCTACGGGAAGACATTCAAACCAAAGGCAAAGAAGTTGAAAACTTTGAAAAAAATTTAGAAGAATGTATAACTAGAATAACCAATACAGAGAAGTGCTTAAAGGAGCTGATGGAGCTGAAAACCAAGGCTTGAGAACTATGTGAAGAATGCAGAAGCCTCAGGAGCCGATGTGATCAACTGGAAGAAAGGGTATCAGCAATGGAAGATGAAATGAATGAAATGAAGCGAGAAGGGAAGTTTAGAGAAAAAAGAATAAAAAGAAATGAGCAAAGCCTCCAAGAAATATGGGACTATGTGAAAAGACCAAATCTACGTCTGATTGGTGTACGTGAAAGTGACGGGGAGAATGGGACCAAGTTGGAAAACACTCTGCAGGATATTATCCAGGAGAACTTCCCCAATCTAGCAAGGCAGGCCAACGTTCAGATTCAGGAAATACAGAGAACGCCACAAAGATACTCCTCGAGAAGAGCAACTCCAAGACACATAATTGTCAGATTCACCAAAGTTGAAATGAAGGAAAAAATGTTAAGGGCAGCCAGAGAGAAAGGTCGGGTTACCCTCAAAGGGAAGCCCATCAGACTAACAGCGGATCTCTCGGCAGAAACCCTACAAGTCAGAAGAGAGTGGGGGCCGATATTCAACATTCTTAAAGAAAACAATTTTCAACCCAGAATTTCATATCCAGCCAAACTAAGCTTCATAAGTGAAGGAGAAATAAAATCCTTTACAGACAAGCAAATGCTGAGAGATTTTGTCACCACCAGGCCTGCCCTAAAAGAGCTCCTGAAGGAAGCACTAAACATGGAAAGGAACAACCAGTACCAGCCGCTGCAAAATCATGCCGAAATGTAAAGACCGTCGAGACTAGGAAGAAACTGCATCAACTAACGAGCAAAATCACCAGCTAACATCATAATGACAGGATCAAATTCACACATAACAATATTAACTTTAAATGTAAATGGACTAAATTCTCCAATTAAAAGACACAGACTGGCAAGTTGGATAAAGAGTCAACACCCATCAGTGTGCTGTATTCAGGAAACCCATCTCATGTGCAGAGACACACATAGGCTCAAAATAAAAGGATGGAGGAAGATCTACCAAGCAAATGGAAAACAAAAAAAGGCAGGGGTTGCAATCCTAGTCTCTGATAAAACAGACTTTAAACCAACAAAGATCAAAAGAGACAAAGAAGGCCATTACATAATGGTAAAGGGATCAATTCAACAAGAAGAGCTAACTATCCTAAATATATATGCACCCAATACAGGAGCACCCAGATTCATAAAGCAAGTCCTGAGTGACCTGCAAAGAGACTTAGACTCCCACACATTAATAATGGGAGACTTTAACACCCCACTGTCAACATTAGACAGATCAACGAGACAGAAAGTCAACAAGGATACCCAGGAATTGAACTCAGCTCTGCACCAAGCGGACCTAATAGACATCTACAGAACTCTCCACCCCAAATCAACAGAATATACATTTTTTTCAGCACCACACCACACCTATTCCAAAATTGACCACATAGTTGGAAGTAAAGCTCTCCTCAGCAAATGTAAAAGAACAGAAATTAAAACAAACTATCTCTTAGACCACAGTGCAATCAAACTAGAACTCAGGATTAAGAATCTCACTCAAAGCCGCTCAACTACATGGAAACTGAACAACCTGCTCCTGAACGACTACTGGGTACATAACGAAATGAAGGCAGAAGTAAAGATGTTCTTTGAAACCAATGAGAACAAAGACACAACATACCAGAATCTCTGGGACGCATTCAAAGCAGTGTGTAGAGGGAAATTTATAGCACTAAATGCCCACAAGAGAAAGCAGGAAAGATCCAAAATTGACACCCTAACATCACAATTAAAAGAACTAGAAAAGCAAGAGCAAACACATTCAAAAGCTAGCAGAAGGCAAGAAATAACTAAAATCAGAGCAGAACTGAAGGAAATAGAGACACAAAAAACCCTTCAAAAAATTAGTGAATCCAGGAGCTGGTTTTTTGAAAGGATCAACAAAATTGATAGACCGCTAGCAAGACTAATAAAGAAAAAAGAGAGAAGAATCAAATAGACACAATAAAAAATGATAAAGGGGATATCACCACCGATCCCACAGAAATACAAACTACCATCAGAGAATACTACAAACACCTCTACGCAAATAAACTAGAAAATCTAGAAGAAATGGATAAATTCCTCGACACATACACTCTCCCAAGACTAAACCAGGAAGAAGTTGAATCTCTGAATAGACCAATAACAGGAGCTGAAATTGTGGCAATAATCAATAGTTTACCAACCAAAAAGAGTCCAGGACCAGATGGATTCACAGCCGAATTCTACCAGAGTTACAAGGAGGAACTGGTACCATTCCTTCTGAAACTATTCCAATCAATAGAAAAAGAGGGAATCCTCCCTAACTCATTTTATGAGGCCAGCATCATTCTGATACCAAAGCCAGGCAGAGACACAACCAAAAAAGAGAATTTTAGACCAATATCCTTGATGAACATTGATGCAAAAATCCTCAATAAAATACTGGCAAACCGAATCCAGCAGCACATCAAAAAGCTTATCCACCATGATCAAGTGGGCTTCATCCCTGGGATGCAAGGCTGGTTCAATATACGCAAATCAATAAATGTAATCCAGCATATAAACAGAGCCAAAGACAAAAACCACATGATTATCTCAATAGATGCAGAAAAAGCCTTTGACAAAATTCAACAACCCTTCATGCTAAAAACTCTCAATAAATTAGGTATTGATGGGACATATTTCAAAATAATAAGAGCTATCTATGACAAACCCACAGCCAATATCATACTGAATGGGCAAAAACTGGAAGCATTCCCTTTGAAAACTGGCACAAGACAGGGATGCCCTCTCTCACCACTCCTATTCAACATAGTGTTGGAAGTTCTAGCCAGGGCAATTAGGCAGGAGAAGGAAATAAAGGGTATTCAATTAGGAAAAGAGGAAGTCAAATTGTCCCTGTTTGCAGACGACATGATTGTATATCTAGAAAACCCCATTGTCTCAGCCCAAAATCTCCTTAAGCTGATAAGCAACTTCAGCAAAGTCTCAGGATACAAAATCAATGTACAAAAATCACAAGCATTCTTATACACCAACAACAGACAAACAGAGAGCCAAATCATGAGTGAACTCCCATTCACAATTGCTTCAAAGAGAATAAAATACCTAGGAATCCAACTTACAAGGGATGTAAAGGACCTCTTCAAGCAGAACTACAAACCACTGCTCAAGGAAATAAAAGAGGATACAAACAAATGGAAGAACATTCCATGCTCATGGGTAGGAAGAATCAATATCGTGAAAATAGCCATACTGCCCAAGGTAATTTACAGATTCAATGCCATCCCCATCAAGCTACCAATGACTTTCTTCACAGAATTGGAAAAAACTACTTTAAAGTTTATATGGAACCAAAAAAGAGCCCGCATCGCCAAGTCAATCCTAAGCCAAAAGAACAAAGCTGGAGGCATCACACTACCTGACTTCAAACTATACTACAAGGCTACAGTAACCAAAACAGCATGGTACTGGTACCAAAACAGAGATATAGATCAATGGAACAGAACAGAGCCCTCAGAAATAACGCCGCATACCTACAACTATCTGATCTTTGACAAACCTGAGAAAAACAAGCAATGGGGAAAGGATTCCCTATTTAATAAATGGTGCTGGGAAAACTGGCTAGCCATATGTAGAAAGCTGAAACTGGATCCCTTCCTTACACCTTATACAAAAATCAATTCAAGATGGATTAAAGATTTAAACGTTAGACCTAAAACCATAAAAACCCTAGAAGAAAACCTAGGGATTACCATCCAGGACATAGGCATGGGCAAGGACTTCATGTCCAAAACACCAAAAGCAATGGCAACAAAAGACAAAATTGACAAATGGGATCTAATTAAACTAAAGAGCTTCTGCACAGCAAAAGAAACTACCATCAGAGTGAACAGGCAACCTACAACATGGGAGAAAATTTTTGCAACCTACTCATCTGACAAAGGGCTAATATCCAGAATCTACAATGAACTCAAACAAATTTACAAGAAAAAAACAAACAACCCCATCAAAAAGTGGGCGAAGGACATGAACAGACACTTCCCAAAAGAAGACATTTATGCAGCCAAAAAACACATGAAAAAATGCTCATCATCACTGGCCATCAGAGAAATGCAAATCAAAACCACTATGAGATACCATCTCACACCAGTTAGAATGGCAATCATTAAAAAGTCAGGAAACAACAGGTGCTGGAGAGGATGTGGAGAAATAGGAACACTTTTACACTGTTGGTGGGACTGTAAACTAGTTCAACCATTGTGGAAGTCAGTGTGGCGATTCCTCAGGGATCTAGAACTAGAAATACCATTTGACCCAGCCATCCCATTACTGGGTATATACCCAAATGACTATAAATCATGCTGCTATAAAGGCACATGCACACGTATGTTTATTGCGGCATTATTCATAATAGCAAAGACTTGGAACCAACCCAAATGTCCATCAATGATAGACTGGATTAAGAAAATGTGGCACATATACACCATGGAATACTATGCAGCCATAAAAAATGATGAGTTCATGTCCTTTGTAGGGACATGGATGAAATTGGAAATCATCATTCTCAGTAAACTATCACAAGAACAAAAAACCAAACACCACATATTCTCACTTATAGGTGGGAATTGAACAATGAGATCACATGGACACAGGAAGGGGAATATCGCACTCTGGGGACTGTTGTGGGGTGGGGGGAGGGGGGAGGGATAGCATCGGGAGATATACCTAATGCTAGATGATGAGTTAGTGGGTGCAGCGCACCAGCATGGCACATGTATACATATGTAACTAACCTGCGCAATGTGCACATGTACCCTAAAACTTAAAGTATAATTAAAAAAAAAAAAAAAAAGAGGTGGGGGAAAGTAGGTGGCATTTCTGATGGAATAACATCATGACCAGAGGCAGGGAGGCTAGAAAGAGAGTAGGGTATGTTTGGAGCACCACGGTCTTTGTTATTTTTGAAGCACAAATGGAAACCAGGGGGAGAATGACAGGACTGGGGAGAGACACACCTGGGGAGCTTCTGAGGCCCTGCTGGACCCTGTTAAAGAGTTGACATTTAGTCCCACCATATTAGTTTCCCACTGCTGCTATAACAAATTCCCACAAGCTTAGTGGCTTAAAATAATACAAATTTATTATCTTAAAATTTTGGAGGTCAGAAATCTGAAATAGGTCTTATTTGGCTAAACTTAAGGTGTCAGGAAGTCTGTATTCCTTCCAGAGATGCAAGGGGAGAATCTGTTTCCTTGTCTTTTTCAGCTTCTAGAGGCCGTCTGCATTCTTGTGCTTATTGTCCCCTCCTCCACCTTCTGAGCCAGCCAGGTTCAAATCTGCCAGAAGAGATTCAAATCTTTCTCTCTCTCGCCCCTGTTTCCATTGTCACATCTCCTTCTCCAACTCTGGCTCTCCTCCCTCCCTCCTATAAGGATTCTTGTGATTACATTGGGCCCACTTGGATAATCCAGAATAATCACCCCTCTTGAAATCCTTAATTACATTTGCAAAGTCCCTTTTGCCACATAAGGTCGCATATTCACAGGCTCCAGGAATTAGGATGAGAGAGAACATCTTTGAGAAGCCACTGTTCAGTCTGCCACACCCCCATAGCCCAGAGGCTCAGAAAACCAGAATCTGCCTGTCCTTCTGGAGGAAGGCAGAGGAGAGGCCCTGAATTGTGAAATTCATAGCTGGATTCCAGAAACCCTGAAGGGTTGAGCCTTAAGGAGTATCTTCACAAATGAGGAATGAAGGGCTAGAGTAATCAAGGGGTATCTTGGCTCCACTTGGCCAATTTAGAGACAGGAAGACCAAAAGCCCTGGGAGGGCCCTTACACCAGTGCTGAGCTGCTCCTCTGCGAGCCCTGCAGAGAGGCCTCAGTCTAGGAGTGCTGGGGGAGATGAAGGAAAAGCTGTACTGCAGCACGGCCAGGGTCAGTGTGAGGAGAATAACCCTAGGAGGTCTGATTCATCCACCCAAGGCCACAGATGACCTTGTGGTGTTGGCTCCAGTAGCTCCCAAGTAGGATGGTGAGCTGAGAGCATCCTTTCGTGGGGAGGGGGCCTTCAAGAAGGGCATCTGAGAGGGGAGGTACCAGGCCTGACCCAACACAGGTCACACAGACTCCTGGTGCCATGATGGACTCATGATGAGTCAGCAGAGGACCCAAGAGGACTTGGGTGATAATATCAATTTCAATGGCATTGAAATTGATGGCAGGATTCAGAATCCTATCTAAGATTTCCAAAGTTTGGTTTACACTCCATGGTCGGAGCTTAACAGATGTTTGATGGATGAGTAAAGAAATCCCAGGTTCCCTTTGAGGCTACCCATAGACACTGCAGCATCATTTCTAGAATCAAGGTCCCAGGGTCCCCAGTGTCCATCACTAGGACACTTAGTTATGGGGATTCCTGAGAGGAAAACAGAGGCCTTCCCCACTGTGGCTTCCTGCGTCACTCACATTACTGTCATTCGGTGGGTCAGCAGTACCCCACAGACTCAGGCAGAGGCTCCTGTTTCTATGTTCAGCTTCATTCCTGTTAAACTAAACCAGCCCATGCTTCTGCAGAGTGTTCCTCAAGACCAGTTTCTCCTGAAGAGCTTTCCCTGGACTGCCACCGTTAACAGTCTCTCTCTTCATCAACTGAGTGAGGACACAGACATGGCACAGTGTCCTGCTTACAGCTGTTGTTCTGCTGCTAAGTGGCTGTGTAAGCTTAGACACAACACTCCTGAGCCTTTCCTAGTTTGTCAAAGAAACTGGGTGATGAGCTAGAGCATCCTGATGTGGCTAGGGGGCTGCCCTCAAAGGCTCTCTGAGCCTTGATTATTGACTTGGGTTAGAAGTTCACCCAAAGGAACTGAATTTTCAATAGCAGCAAGCACATTGTTACTGAACAAATGAAAAATAATTAAATAGCTGCATGCAACGAGAAAGTGTCATTTGAAACTTATAGTGTTCAGGTTGCTTAACCCCAGGATAGCTCCTAACTCTGGCTTTAGAATGTGGCAGTAGAAGATACTTCAGCTCTGGTTTTCTTTGACCAGTTTGGCAATGGGTAGGCAGATGGGCTAAGGCTGTTCTATTTTATCTACCTGTCCTATTCTTCCTTTGGAAATTTGTGTTTGTTTTTAGGGTGTTTTGGGTTTGTTTGTTTTTTTTTTTAAGATTGGGTCTCACTCTGCCACCCAGGCTAGAGTACAGTATCACAACAATAGCTCACAGTAGCCTGAAACTCTTGAGCTCAAGTGATCCTCCCACTTCAGCCTCCTGAGTAGCTGGGAGTACAGGAGTGAGCCATTGCACCCAGCCCTTTGGCATTTTAAAAATTATATAACCTTAACATTCTCTATACCTTTTGTCATTACCATCTTTGAGCCCTCCAGAGCAAAGTACATTTTAAGGAGAGAATAGCTCGCGCATGTGTGTATCTATGATAGTGTCATTCCTTGGTGTTTATGAGAAAGAGTGAGAGAATGTGTTTCTGGATGTGTAATTAAATA
Organism: Gorilla gorilla gorilla; assembly: GCF_029281585.2. Taxonomy (NCBI): domain Eukaryota; kingdom Metazoa; phylum Chordata; class Mammalia; order Primates; family Hominidae; genus Gorilla; species Gorilla gorilla. The sequence continues at coordinate 131,032,128 of NC_086017.1, read as the reverse complement.
AATAACATGTGTTCTTTTATCTAACAGCTGAAGCAATGGAAGGCATTTGAAGAGGAAAACCAAACAATCAGACGCATGGCCAAATATTTCAGCACTCCCAGCAAAAGCTTCCATACCCAGTATGGTGAGGAGGAGAACTGCCACCCGAGGGGAGAGAAAAGCTCCATGGAGAGGCTCCTCACAGAAGTAAGCTCTGCCCCTGCCTGGAAGATTCCCTGTAAAGGATCCAATCATGCATCGGTGGCCCCCAAGGCTCTTATTGCTGATGTTCTCTTTCCCTCTCATTCTCCCACTTCTCTTAACAGCAAGCAAAACCTCACCATTTCCACCGTGACACGCATCTACTTCATTCATTCAGTGGACAGATGTATAACGAGTCACTCCTATGTGCCAGGCATTGTGCCAATGAACAAAAGCATGGTTCCTACCCTCACAGAGCTCACAGTCTAGTGGAAGAAATAGAGATTCATTCATCAAGCAAACATGTAATTATACATTGTCATAAGAATTATGAAAGAAAAATCAGAGTGGTAAGACAGAATAATGTGTGGTAAGGGCAAGAAAACATAACTTAGACCAGTCAGAAAAGACTCATTGAGCTGAGGGCTGAAGGTTAACTACAAATTAGCCAGGCAAAGAGTACAGGGAAAAGTATTCCAAGCTGCGGGAACAGCATTGTAAAGGCCCTGAAATGTGGTGGACACTAGCTTCCCTGTGATACATTTTCTCTCTCTTTTTTTTTTTTTTTTTTTTTTTTGTTTGAGATGAGGCCTCACTCTGTTTCCCAGGCTGGAGTGCACTGGTACCATCGTGGCTCACTGAAACCTCCACCTCCTAGGTTCAAGCAATTCTCCTGCCTCAGCCTCCCAAGTAGCTGGGACTACAGGCATCCACCACCATGCTCAGCTAACTTTTGTATTTTTAGTAGAGATGGGGTTTCACCATGTTACCCAGGTTAGTCTCAAACTCCTGACCTCAAGTGATCCACCTGCCCTGGCCTCCCAGGGTGCTGGGATCACAGGTGTGAGCCGCTGCGCCTGGCCTCATTTTCTCTTTTTACATAGAGTAGTGTCTTCATGTCCAAGATCTCCTGGGGTCCTTACTGTCTTTCCCAGGTACTGGCTACAGATCTCAATCAGCCCATCATCCCAGAAAGTCCAGGCATGTCTACAGATGGAGAAGGGGACTAAACAAGGGCTTCTGAATGTGATTGTAGCACCAAGGGAGAATGAGGCAGCTCCCCTGGGCTTCTTTCTTCTGTATTTGAGCCAGAGTTGGCCCCTCTCCCAGACTTGGGCAGTGTGGTGCAGGCATGAAGAAAGCACGTGGAAAGGTTTGAAGGCTTCGTTGACTCAGGAAGAAGGCACAGGGCCCAGGGGAATTAGTCAGTATTTTGACACTAACTGAATTACATTCCATATTTTTTTCAGTTTAGAACCTATCTCAGGAGGTGTTATTTGGGAAACTGGGCTCTTTTTTTAGGACTGCTGCCTAGGTATTAATAGTCCCTGATGAGAGGATAGTGTGGTGGGGACCTAAAAAACACAACAGATGAAGGGACTCAGCACACCCGGGCACCCACCGTTCATGCCCCTCTATGGTTCTGGACCATTTTTGTCCATCAGAGTAACACCTCTCCATTTCTTTACTATTAAGTATTTCAAAGCCAGATTTCTTTCCACCTGGCAAGGGAGTAATATTGCCTTTGATACTCTGTGAAGTCTTCAAATAAGCATTTTTTTTTTCCTGGCTACACAGAAGGCCAGAAACTTGGCTAGAACAGCCAGGATAGTTTTCATTCACAGTCAGCTGATGCTGGAACAGCCAAGTGGACTGACTCTTTAGCCTTATGGTAATTTGCAACGTGCTGTTTGTACTTCTGCCATGCTACCCTGTTTCCCACGCAGGGACTCAATCTGCTATATCCAAAAAGATGCTTTGAGTCTGCAGAGGAAGCCCTTCAATGGGCACAGGTGCACAAGTGGTAAGCTGGCCTCCCCAGCGCACGCTACACCTGGAATCTCTTTCCCAGAACAGGCCAGAGAACAAGCAGCCAGTCCTAGGGCCCGGTGGCAGGTGTCAAGAGGTTCCAGCATCTGCATCCCCAGCTCCAGCATTGCCCGTTAGAGAAACATGAGTATCTCTCCTGGCTCAACATATACACAGACCTTGACTCTGGCCCACGGTGTGCAGTGCCTTCCTGTGCAGGCCCCACTCCCCCACTCAGGCCTTCCTCTTACTTTCCCGTGATCTGGGCAGCCCCATCTTCTCACACTTTCCCCTCTTGCCTCTATAGCCAGGGGTCCCCCCAGAAGCTGTTTCGGACAGCATCTATCACATCTATCACTGACTTCCCTGTCTAAGAGAAGGCCAGCAGACAGAACCTTCCACAAGGCTGAAGTGCTTTCCTCATACACTCTGCAGCCAAGTAAACAAACCTATTACTTTTCTTACCTGAACCATAGAAACAAGAGGCTGATTCCATGTCTCCTTATGGCCTGCCCCCTGTGAAACATGCAGGTGGATGTTTTGCTTCCCTCAATGTGCCAAAAATAATAATTAATAAGCTTATTGAAGTGCAGCTGCCGTGGTAGGTCAGATTTCAGTCTCATAATGGCAGTGCCTCACACCACACCTCTAATTAGTATGCAGCCATGGTAAAAACAGAGTCCCACTTCTTTTTCTGGAAGAAGGAAATTTTCTGTTTAGGTTGATGTTTCTAAATCTGTCACCAGCCAGCTTCTTCCCAACTCCATGTTTATAGTATCTTTCTATACTCAAAGGAGTTTATGGATAAGGCACAAAAAGACAGCACTCAGATTTCACCCACGGGAGTAGTTGCCATCTGCCGATGGGTCCTTCCTAACTCTGTGAGGCTATAGAGGCCTCCAGAAGCCCACATGAGAATGTGCACGATGGGCTTCGGGAGGAGAGGCTGGTGGAGGAGGAAGAGAGTTGAGGTCCCCCCATGAGATCCTCAGAGAGATGCCTGGCACAGCCCAGGATCACAAACACCTGAGTGTTTCCCTGTTGCTCATCCATTCTGCCCCTGACAAGTCCTTGAGTCATCTGCACTCACCCAGCAACACCCAGACCTCACCACTCTGCGGGCAGAGGGAAGGGAGGGAGGACAGGCACGCATGTGCTCAGCTGAAAGTCTCTTCTACCTTACTCACCAGTCCTTCACTGGCCCTGGACTCTCTTCTGATGGTAAAAGAAATATACTCAACCAGGGTGAAACTAGCAATACCAACTATCAGAAAAATCACCTTCCCAATTCTACAAGGGGAGCAGTGCATCTGCTTGGAGAGTTGCTAGTCAGAATATTGGACTATTTTGCTTAAGCTACTGCTCCCTTAAAGGATCATTTCTAGGCAACTCTCCCATGTAAACCTGAGATGAAACCACAGGTTCACTCTATAACTAGTAGTCCTAGTTAGCTGTTACGGACTGGTATAACTAGGCAATTTGTATTGGTTATCCTAACACGGGGAACATCCTTTTGTTTCTAGGGCATAATAAATGGAGGTCCAAATGCTCATGCCCAGCTCCTAAAGATGATAGTAACAAAGAGGTAGCATTTTGGTGTTCAGACAAGCACTTTCTAGAACATTTGCTTACATTATTGCCTTCCCAGAACCCTCGACCCCATGTCATCTGCCCCAAGTCCAGACGTTCCCTGTGAATGTCTCCTCCCTGCTCTGCCTTTGAGGATCAGAAGTTTCCAGAGATGGACACACAGTCTGAACTAGAGAATCAGCTGCTGCACCACAGAAAGATGTCTGGGCTGTAGTCGCTCCCTGCAACCCACTGCCAACACTCCTACTCCTACTTCATGCCCCACAATCTCGCAGTTAGGACAGGCACACCTCTGCAGCTCTCACCTGCCAGCCCTCTCCAGCACAACTTGTTTACCAGCTAACATCCAGCGAGTAGGCAGGTCAGTAGCAGAACTGCCCCAGGCTCCTTCGTCTCCTGGGCTCCATTCTAGGGCTGCTGAATCAAGCTAGCAGGGGCTTAAGCCCAACAGTCCTTTCATTTCTTTGTGCTTCTTCAATAGTTCTGATGCTTGCACTCCTTTGGGTGAGTGGTTCCCAACATTTTTGGCACCAGGGACCAGTTCCGTGGAAGACAGTTTTTCCACAGATAGTGGTGGGGGGATGGTTTCAGGATGAAACTGTTCCACCTCAGATCATCCGACATTAGCTTCTCATAAGGAGTGTGCAGCCTAGACCCCTCACATGTGCAGTTCACAATAGGGTTTGCGCTTCTGTGAGAATCTAATGTCTCAGCTGATCTGATGGAAGCTCAGGTGGTAATGCTTCCTCACCCACCGCTCACCTCCTGCTGTGCTGCCTGGTTCCTAACAGTCCATGGACTAGTACCGGTCCATGGCCCAGGAGTTGGGGACCCCTACTTTAGGTGAAATCAACAGCTGATATTGCCACATGGTAGCTTTGGCCACTCACTCCCAGAAGTCCAGCCTAGGGAGGTGATAACACCAACCTGAGATTCTCTTTGGCCCCTCTCAGCTCCAATCTTATTTGATTGTCACAGGAATCTCCACCCTTCTCCTTGTTCTTCCCATTTTCTAGGCTGTTTAGTAAGAGGCAAAATACTTGTTCTCCTACTTCTTCATCCCCTGGAGATATGCTTCACATTTATCTAAATTTTTGCAAAAGTGTGATAAACTCCAAGTGGGACCATTCCAAACATTATTCAGCTCATACCTGCGGAGTGGCCTGACCCTCTCAGTTCTGGGAAAGGTGAGAGGGTGCTGCAGTGGCCAGCAGGCACTCAGACTGGGCCTCCTTGCTCTTCATAAGCAATGCCGCACAGTGTGGGGATGTAAGGAGAAGACCAAGATAATGACAATAAATCATGGTTGGCCTTTATTGAGCACCGTTTATGTCAGTTATTGTGCTAGCACTTTACATGCATCAACTCATTTCACTGGAGGGAGGCACCTCCTTAGAACCTGAGGTCACCAGCCAATACATTGGAAGAACTGAGATTTCAGCCAAGGTTCTTTGAAAGCCACACCTTCTCCACCATGGTGGGCACTATGGAACCCTTGGCGGCGTCTTTTGTTGATGGTTTTGCTTTTATTTTACAGAAAAATGCTGTGATTGAAAGCCTGCAGGAACAAGTAAACAACGCCAAAGAGAAGATTGTGAGGCTGATGTCAGCTGAGTGCACCTATGACCTCCCAGAGGGGGCTGCCCCACCTGCCTCTTCCCTGAGCAAGGACGTCCAGGCGGTAGCCTCGGTCCACACCCTGGCCGCTGCTCAGGGGCCTTCGGGTCACCTCTCTGACTTTCAGAATGATCCTGGCATGGCTGCCCGGGATTCCCAGTGCACTTCAGGGCCCTCCTCATATGCACAAAGCCTTGAGGGGCCTGGGAAGGACTCCAGCTTCTCCCCAGGGAAGGAGGAGAAGATATCTGACTCAAAAGACTTTTCTGATCATTTAGACTCAGGTTGTAGCCAGAAGCCATGGACTGAGCAAAGCCTGGGTGCAGAAAGAGGAGACCAAGTCCCCATGGATCCCAGCCAGAGTCTTCTACCAGATAGAGGAGGCTCAGATCCCCAGAGACAGAGGCATCTGGAGAACTCAGAGGAGCCCCCAGAGCGGCGGTCACAGGTTAGTTCAGTAATCAGGGAGAAACTTCAGGAGGTCTTACAAGATCTGGGCCTGGGCCCTGAGGCTTCCCTCTCCACCGCCCCCTCTTGTCATCAGCAAACCTGGAAGAACAGTGCTGCCTTCAGCCCCCAAAAGATGCCCCTCTCCAAGGAGCTGGGCTTTAGCCCTTACATGGTGAGAAGGAGGGCAGCTCAGCGGGCCCGCTCACACTTTCCTGGCTCTGCATCCTCATCTGTGGGGCATCGGGCAAACAGGACTGTTCCTGGGGCACACAGCAGGCTACATGTGCAGAATGGGGACAGCCCCAGCCTGGCCCCACAAACTACTGATTCCAGAGTACGAAGCCCTTCTTCCAGGAAGCCTTCACTACCTTCAGATCCTCAAGACAGACCAGGTACCCTGGAGGGCAGCAAACAAAGCCAGACAGAGCCCGAGGGGGCTAGAGGGAGCAAAGCAGCCTTTCTTCCCCAGCCTTCTGGTTCTGGCCGGGCCCCAAGTCCTGCTGCCCCATGCCTCTCCAAAGCCTCACCTGACTTGCCTGAACAGTGGCAGCTGTGGCCCCCAGTGCCCTCAGGCTGTCCCTCCCTGTCTTCTGAACACAGCTATTTTGATACTGAGTCCAGCAGCTCAGATGAGTTCTTCTGCCGCTGCCACCGGCCCTACTGTGAAATCTGCTTCCAGAGCTCTTCTGACTCTAGTGACAGTGGCACATCAGACACTGACCCTGAGCCTACTGGGGGGCTGGCTTCCTGGGAAAAGCTGTGGGCCTGCTCCAAGCCTATTGTGAACTTCAAAGATGACTTGAAACCCACGCTGGTGTGAAAAGCAACAGAGCTGGTCTAGACACAGAGGTCAGTCCAAGAGAAGCTGTACCAAGGCCCACAGGAGAAGAGCCAATTTCTGGTCTTTGGGGAATGGATTAGTGCCCTGCATTTGACCAGCCCATACCATGTTTCAGCTAGGCTCACTGTGTTACTTTGAGCACTTCTTGATCTATAAAAAGAGGGGCATTGCCTGTCCTGTTACTACCTCGCAGCCTTACTATAAAAGACTCCAGTTGAGTGACTATGAAAGACACTGACTCCTTGGATAAAAGGTTGAATGAACACATAGGATTTTCTGTCCAGGTCAGCCTACATTCTGTAAAACTCTTAATATATTCAGATGGATGGCTGAATGGACAGACAGATGGAGAGATGCATGGGAAATTTCTGTAGAACTTGAGGTGTGGATTGTGACCCATCAAACTGGCCTTTTGGTGGACAGACCTACCAGGAAGATAAGTCTCCTACATCCTTGGGCCTCCCACTCCTGGAAGGCAGTGGTTTTATTTCTTCTGAATGTTGTGAACAGCACCTCCCTAGATTCCAGCTTCTGGCCAGACCCAGCTCAGAGCCACCCCTACACCACTATTTCTTGTTTGTATCTTTCCACCATTATGGCACTTTACCCTCCTCTCTGAGACAGATCTCCATGTGCCCACAGGCTTCCCAGATCTCTCCCCTGGGATCAGATGTACCTGAGGTCCTGACTATCCCCACTGTCCCCTTGTCCTGTGGCTCATCCTCTTGATTCACCCAGTGATGCAGTTTTGTACTGCGGGGAGGCACACACCAGCAATTTCTGTTGGGGTATGGGAGAACCTGTTGGTCAAGAGTGCTTTTGGTTCCATTGGGGTTACATGACTACCAACAGACACATAAACCTGGAAGCCAAATGGAGAAATAAAAAGGAAGACATGAGGGACACGAAGACAGGAAAGAAAACAGGATTTGAATATTTCACTTGAGTCCAGCATAGTACTTGGCAATATCATATTTTTGTGATTCCTTTTGATAACCCTGTGAAGTAGACACTTTCATTTTTACGGACAGGGATTATGAGGCTTAGAGAAATGAGGTAGTTTCCCCCAACATCACACTGCTGGACAGAGATGTACGCACAGCTCCTGGGACTCAAGTAGGTGGGTTTTCCCGGGGAAACATGGCTTCATGTGTTCTTCTGGGAATGGCAGGTGACGCTTGGCAGACGAGACAACAAAGCAAGGCTCATGTAAGAAAGCTGGGATGTGCTCCCCTATAGTCCAGAATAATAGACCTGGTTCCTCACCTCGGGAAACGGGCCTCCACTTCCTCACTGCCAAAGGCCACACTGGCACCTCCCAAGGGAGCTGGGGAGCTGGTGAAGGATGAGTGCGAGGAACTCAGCCACCACCAGAGCCACAGGGAGAGCACACCTGGGTCCACTGTGCTTATTGCTGAGCTGGCTGTCATGTCCAGGCTGTCCCCTGCCCCGAGTCCTGTGTATACATCTGTGGGTGTGCACATGTTTGCATGAAGGAGTTCAGGCCTTATTAAATATGCTCAGAGGGGGGCATCTGGCTCTAAATGTATCATCAATTTATCATGGAATCTTGGGGGCTGCTGACACCCCTGGACTCTCCAGGCACTGAACCATGAGGCCCTCTTGGAAGCACAGCTTCTTCTATCATCTACTTTTAAATAGGAATTTCCTAATTTATTCTGTGCATGGGTTTGCAGTTTCTTCTTGTGCTGTGTGTGTGCTGTCCAAGTGGTACCATAATAAAAGAAATGACTCCCAAGAGGAGTCTTTTCAGAAATTGTAATCTGGGGCTGGCCAGGAGGGGCCCGGAGAAGGCTGACCCACCCAAAGAAGGGGAACCAGAGAAGCCATCAGAGCTGCTGCCGGGCTACCCTGGGTCCCAGGGTACCTTCTACCAAAGTTCCATTTGAATAGATTCTTCTGTGTTCTCCCTAAGAAGTCTCTTATCCCAGAAACACTCCCTCAATGGACATAGGAAACCCTGAAGACCCTGGACTCTTCCTGCCCCTGGGGGTCCTGTGGCTGGGCTCCCCCTCCTGCAGCTCCCTTCCTCCCAGCATGCCACCACTAGCAGCCCACCATTCATTCATGTGGACTCTAAATCTGGCAATCCTTCTAGCCTTCTCACTCTGTCTGCTTCTAGAACCTTAGTCCCAGCATCCCCGCCCTTCTACATCTCCATCCTTCTGTTTAGAATTTTTTTTCCCACTTTGTGCCCTTGTGAATTATTCATCCTTCAAGGCTCAGGTGGAGCATACATTCTTTCTTCAACCTTTTCCAGCCATCCCCAAAGAAAGTTGATTGATTCCCTAATTAAATAAGGAAGGATGGGCTGGACGCAGTGGCTCACGTCTGTAATCCCAGCACTTTGGGAGGCCGAGGCGGCCGGATGACGAGGTCAGGATTTCAAGACCAGCCTGGCCAACATGGTGAAACCCCGTCTCTACTAAAAATACAAAAATTAGCCGGGCGTGGTGGCACATGCCTGTAATCCCAGCTACTCAGGAGCCTGAGGCAGGAAAATTGCTTGAACCGGGAGACAGAGGTTGTACTAAGCCTAGATGGTGCCACTGTACTCAAGCCTGGGTGACAGAGCAAGACTCCGTTTCGAGAAGAAAGAAAGAAAGAAGAAAGAGAGAGAGAAAAAAAGAAAGAAGGAAGGCTGTCTTAGGGTCTGTATTTTGGACTCAACTATATAGAGGCTTCTGTTATCCATTTGACCTAGAATGACTTTGTAACGCTTGCCAGACCTGATTGAAATTTATCATTTTCTTCAAAAGCAATGTGCAAACACCATAACTGTGCTCAACAAAATGTTGCCACCAAATGTATCATTTACTCTGTGCATCACCCCTACCCTTCCCCACCTGCTTTCCTAAATCTTTTACCTAAGATCAGCTAATCCAGTGATGAAATCCTTAAAGGGCTGAATGTGCCATGACTTTTGGCATGCTCTTGGTTGTTCTGCTCTTGAAGAAAGGGCAGTAAATTGTGCAAAGGAATCCTGGAGAAGTAAACATTGCCTCTGCTGCTGTCATCTGAGCTATACATGTCTCTGTTGGTCCTAAGGCATAGCATGGAGCCAGGCCTGATTCTAACCCCAGCATATGTCCTCTGCTGTTGAAAATCTTGGAATTTCTACATTTCTACATTTCTCCACTTTTCCCGTTAAGACTGTGAGGTCTTTGAGCTTAGAACTTGTTATAATTATCTTGGAATCCAGTACCTAGCACTGTGCCTGGCACATGGTCAATGCCCAGCAAATGCTTGTCAAAAGAAAAATCAATCAAGGGAGGAAGAATGACCTCACCAGAACTGTCTTAAGGGGCACCCCAGGGAAGCACAGCTCACAAAAGTTCAAGTGGGAAGCCAGGCTTAGGTATCTCTTCAACTTATGTGATGGATGGCAGTGTTGCTGCTTCACCTAAATTTAAATCCCCCGTGATAATATCTTGAACCCTTTGTGGAAAGAAGGCATTTTAGATGGGCTCTCTTCATTAATTTTTGTACAATAATTTTCTATCCCCACTGCAATGCCTGGGCTTTAAGTCACCTGCATGACCATGTTGCTTTCAGCAAGTTCAGAACCTCTTTATGGCTCAAAGGCTCCCAACTGCCACCTGGGGTAACAACACCTACCTCATGAGGTTATGAGGGCTAAATGAATTAATATTTGTAAAATGGTTTGAACTGTGCCTGGCACGCAGCAAGTTTCATATGTTTGTTGAATAAAAATAAGTAGATAAAAAATCTTAGAAAGGAAAACACAGATTTATATGCAGAAATCCTCTTTATGTTTTCTTGTGTTACACCAAAATTCCTCATCTTGGTCTTCAATTTGTTCCTGAGGGAAGAGATGTGGAAAAGCAAGGATAGCCTTTTGGCTCAGCCCACTTTTGGGGAAATAGAATTTTCTGCGTGAACCCATCTGAGCCAGGTGCATTTACTATAGGGAGCATATCCATCTGCAGAACTCAAATATCAGGGTGAGGCCAGAAGGAAAGGTGTAGTTGGAAAGCCAGGAAATTCGATTTTTTTTTTTAAGATGGAGCCAAGAGACACTAATTTCGTTAGTAGAAATATTATGCACTTTGGCTGGGTGCAGTGGCTCATGCCTGTTATCCCAGCAATGTGAGAGTCCGAAGAGGGTGCATCACCTCAGGTCAGGAGTTTGAGACCAGCCTGGCCAATATGGTGAAACCCCGTCTCTACTAAAAATACAAAAATTAGCCAGGCGTGGTGGCTTGTGCCTGTAATCCCAGCTATTCAGGAGGCTGAGGCAGAAGAATCACTTGAACCCAGGAGGTGGAGTTCGCAGAGAGCTGAGATCGCACCACTGCACTCCAGCCTAGGCGACAGAGCAAGACTCTGTCTCAAAAAAACAAAAACAGAAAGAAAAAGAAATATTATGCACTTTGTAATAGAAGAAAATATATGTAAGATATCTGCTATGCACCACTTAATACTCATCTTATTTAATATTTATAACCACCTAGCAAAGTAGTTATTGACTCTGTTTCACAGATGAGGAAACTTTAACTGGGAGAGGTTAGGTCACTTGCCAAAAATCACACAACTGGTTAGAGGCAGAGACTGAGTTTGCACTGAAATTTGGCTTCATTCCAAAGCGTTTTGTGGACTCCCTAAAGCTGGTTACAGAGCATGTGCTACAGGCATGCTACCAGAAGACAGAAGGAATTTCAACCCGGCAGGGCAGGGACCCAGCCTGAGGTTTTCTTAGGACACCAAGGTTTCCTTAGGAAAAGCAAGCTGGTCTGGTTCTGTAAGCATATTGCAAAACTCTCCATTGCTGAGTCATTGCATCAGCGTCCTGGAGGCTGGAAGGGAGCTCCCTAAAGCTACCTGGTCCTCCTCAGTTTCAGAAAGCTCAATGCAAAATACAGGTGATACTGACAGCAAGCAGTCTCCCTGTTTAAAAAGACCACGGTCAGTCCTGCAAACTGAAAAACTTTTCTCAAGGATTGTGCTTTGTAAGTGGCACAAAAAGATGATTCTGCGCAAGAGACCCAGAAGACCCTGTGGCAAATGGAAACAGTGCCACTCTCAGATCTTCTACTGAGCTGAGGGAAGAACCACAATATCTCTTTTTTTTCTTTTTCTTTTTCTTTTTTATTTTTTATTTTGGAGATGGAGTCTCACTATGTCACCTAGGCTGGAGTGCAGTGGCGCAATCTTGGCTCACTGCAACCTCTGCCTCTTAGGTTCAAGTGATTCTCCTGCCTCAGCCTCCCGAGTAGCTGGGATTACAGGTGCCCACCACCACGCCTGGCTAATTTTTGCATTTTTAGTAGAGATGGGGTTTTGCCATGTTGGCCAGACTGGTCTTGAACTCTTTAACTCAGGTGATCCACCCGCCTTGGCCTCCCAAAGTGCTGGGATTACAGGCGTGAGCCACTGAGCCCGGCCCACAATCCCTTTTCAATTCAAACCCACTTTGCTAGAAAAATCTTCATTCCTCCCTACTTCCTGCAGGATGAAATCTCACCTTGGTTTGGGGCTTGAAATCTCATTTTCCCCACTAGACTGTGAGCTCTTTGAGCCTAGAACTTGTTATAAATATCTTGGAATCCCCCACACCTAGCACTGTGCCTGGCACATGATCAGTGCCCAGCAAATGCTTGTCAAAGAAGAATTAATCAAGGGAGGAAGACTGGTCTCACCAGAACTGTCTTAAGGGGGACCCCAGTGAGGCACAGCTCACCCTCCCACTAAAGTTACCTAAAACTCTCCTTGTTCCTGCCAGCTGGGTTTGCTGTCTGTATCTGGGGCATACCTAGGCCCAGATCAGGCTCAACACTTTTGTTCACACCAGCTGCTTTCTCCTTCATTCTAACTACCCCAACCTGAAGTAGCTTTTCCTCTTTCTGACCAGTTCCAGCTGTCCTCAGATTTATTAGGCAATAAATCGCATACTCCTGATATGCCCCCTGACAGCAATTCTACTGTTGTCTTGGGCTGTTCTATAAATCCTTTATTGTTAAGGTTTCACATGCTCACATCTTACCTGTTCAAATAGATTATCAGATACTGGAGGGCAAGTGCCCTGTATAATCTATCACTGCATTTTCATGTTAGCCTCTGCAGTGCCTGACACCTAGGTGTCAACCAACATTTCTAGGTTTATTTTGAAGATGGGCCAACTCTCTCTATGCTCCCATCTTTCTGTTTTTACCAAGAGTGTCCTGAACAGACAAAAAGTAATTTGGTAGCAATTTTCTGTCAGAACATATTTGAAATTTAACATTTCTGAGAATCTCTGCTGTCTCATTGGAAATGAAGGAAACAAACATTTGCTGAGGGCCCACTATGTGCCAGGCACTGTGATAGGAGCTTACATATACAGCTAGAAGAAATTGAGCCAACAAGACCTGAGGAGGAAGGTTCCTGTCTCAGCCCATTTTCTGCTGCTGTAACACAATACCACAGACTGGGAAATTTACAAAGAACAGAAATGTATTTCTCACAGTTCCAGAGGCTGGGAACTCCAAGATCAAGGCACTGGCTGGTTCAGTTGCCTGGTGAGGGCTGCGTCCTCCAGAGAGGAGGAACATAGAGTCTTCACATGGTGGAAGGCAGAAGGGTCAATCAGACAAATGCTATATGAAGCCTCTTTTGTAAGGGTCTTAGTCCCATTCAGCTGGGAGAAGCCCTCATGACCTAATCACCTCTTAAAGGCCTAAATCACCTAAATTTAGGTGACCTAAATCACCTCTTAATACTATCACCTGAATTTTGGGGCGGTCACATTCAAACCATAACAATCCCTAAAACCCTGGACCCAATGTCTCCAATATCCTCAAAAAACAAAAATAACAAAACACCTTTCTGGATGGTTTCTATCCATGAACAGCTGCAGAAAGCTGATGGGGACCAAAAAAAAGAGGGAAACCAGCTTAATTAATCCTGCTGCTGTTGCTGCTGCTCCCACCATAAAATATAGTAAAAATTGGAAGTGGGATACAGATCTGTCAACACATTCTTCTGATGTCACAAGTAGGCACTTTTACGCTCAGGACAAGGAGGCCATACCAATGGAATGCAGCCTGGTGCCTTATTTCCTTCCAGCAGTTACCCTCATCACTCCAGAACTGCGGGTGTCCCATGACTGGGCCAGGGTGGCCTGGGCCTTGCGGTCAGGAGCCACTGCTGTCAATCCACATCCTAAAAGGATTTCTTCTCTCTCAGGTCTTGCCTGCAGATCCCGGGATGTACCCGGTCAAGGTAGGGTTTTAACATTAGCCTTTTTTAAGTTCCCAAGATGATTTTAATGTGTGGCCAGAGTTTTTGCCTCTGAGCTTTGTTTCTGACCTCCTGGGATGCCAGAATGAAGATTCTGGGTTCTGTGCATCACCCTATCCCCAAGCCTTGATCAACCCTGGCCTGAGGCAACCCCACTCCTCCCTAAACATAGCCCCCAGGCACCAAGGAAGGCAATGGATTACTAACATTCTGCTCCACTATACTCTTTCCTGTTCCCCTCTTTTATCTGAAGTGTGGGCCCCTCCTCTCCAGGAGCCTTTTCCTGCACACCCTCAGTCCCCTGCACCTTCCCTCTTGGCAACAGTTATGATCTAGCACCTGGCCAGCACATACTCACCCACTACCTGGTGGTGGAATACAGCGACTCACATGGTCATGCTTTGTCTCCTCCCAGAAATCACAGACTCCTTGGGGACAAGAAACATTCCTTGTACCTCTTTATGCTTTAACGGTGACGAGCATGGAATGCTATGCACACAATAGACATAAGAGGCGCTTAAATATTGACGGGAGGAAGAGAGGGAAGGAAACAAGGAAGGATAAATTCTTATTCAGCATCTCTCATGAAGCTTGTGGTGAAACAATGAACAAGTAAGTAAAAGATAAAATAGTTTCCAGAGAGTGGTATGTGTAATTTAAAAATTAATAAATCAGCATAAGGAGATGGGCAATGGATGAATAAATAAATGAATGTATGAACTTACCAAATTTCTGGTAAATGCAAACAACACAAATATTTAAGTTATGCCCACCCAGGATTTTTCCCACCAGATGTATAGAGCTAGAGGGAGCCACTAAATGTTTAAATTAGTTTGTGAGGGCTGTCATAACAAAATACCACAGACTGGGTGGTTTAAACAACAGAAATTTGCTGTCTTACAGTTCAGGAGGCTAGAATTCTGATATCAAACTGTCAGCAGTGTTGCTTCCTTCCAAGGATTGAGGGAAGTATTTGTTCCAGATCTCTCTTCTTGGCTTGTAGATGTCCATCTCTTCCCTGTCTTTTATTTTTTTGAGATGGAGTCTCGCTCTGTCTCCCAGGCTGGAGTGCAGTGGTGCAATCTCAGCTCACTGCAAGCTCCACCTCCCGGGTTCATGCCATTCTCCTGCCTCAGCCTCCCAAGTAGCTGGGACTACAGGCACCCGCCACCACACCTGGCTAATTTTTTGTATTTTTAGTAGAGACGGGGTTTCACCATGTTAGCCAGGATGGTCTCGATATCCTGACCTCGTGATCCACCTGCCTCAGCCTCCCAAAGTGCTGGGATTACAGGCATGAGCCACCGTGCCTGGCCTCTTCCCTGTCTTTTTACATTGTCTCCCCTCTATTTGTGTCTCTGTATTCAAATTTCCCCTTTTTTTTAAGGATACCAGTCATATTGGATTAGGGCTCTGATATGCCTTGGCTCTGTGTCCCCACTTAAATCTCATCCCCAATTGTAATCCCCATAATCCCCATGTGTTGAGAGAGGGACCTGGTGGGAGGTGATTGGATCATGGGGGTGGTTTCCCCCATGCTGTTCTCATGATAGTGAGTGAGTTCTCATGAGATCGATGATTTTGTAAGTGTTTGACAGTTCCTCCTTCAGATTCGCTTTCTCTCTCACACACACACCTGCTGCCATGTAAGACATGCCTGCTTCCTCTTCTGCCATGACTGTAAGTTTCCTGAGACCTCCCCAACCACATAGAACTGTGAGTCAATTAAACCTCCTTTGTTTAAAAATTGCCTAGTCTCAGGTATTTCTTTATAGTAGTGTGAGACTGGACTAATACAGTAAATTGGTACCAGGAGTGGGGCACTGCTATAAAGATAACCTGAAAATGTAGAAGCAACTTTGGAACTGGGTAACAGGCAGAAGTTGGAACAGTTTGGAGGACTCAGAAGAAGGCAGAAAGATGTGGGGAAGTTTGGAACTTCCTAGAGATTTGTTGAATGACTTTGACCAAAATGCTGATAACGATGTGGACAATGAAGTCCAGGCTGAGGTGGTCTCAGATGGTTATGAGAAACTTCTTGGGAACTGGAGCAAATGTCACTCTTGCTATGCTTTAGCAAAGAGACTGGCAGCATTTTGCCCCTGTGCTAGAGATCTGTGGAACTTTGAATTTAAGTGAGATGATCTGAAATTGGAACGTATGTTTAAAAGAGAACCAGAGCATGAAAGTTTGGAAATTTTGCAGCCTGACGATGAGATAGAAAAAAACCCATTTTCTGAGAAGTTCAAGCCAGCTGCAGAAATTTGCATATATAATGAGGAAGCAAATATTAATTACCAAGACAATGGGGAGAATGTCTCCAGGGCATGCCAGAGGCCTCTGCACCAGCCGCTCTCATCACAGGCCCAGAGGCCTAGGAGGAAGAAATGGTTTTATGGGCCTGGCCCAGGGCCCTGCTGCTTTGTGGAGCCTTGGGACTTGGTGCCCTGCATCCCAGCCACTCCAGCTCCAGCTGTGGCTAAAAAGGGCCAAGGTACAGCTCAGGCTGTGGCTTCAGAGGGTGCAAGCCTCAAGCCTTGGCTTCCACATAGTGTTGGGTCTGTGGGTGCACAGAAGTCAAGAATTAAGGCTTGGGAACCTCTGCTTAGATTTCAGAGGATTTAGGGAAATGCCTGGATGTCCAGGCAGAAGTTTGCTGCAGGGGCAGAGCCCTCATGGAGAACCTCTGCTAGGGCAGTGCAAAAGAGAAATGTGGGGTTGGAGCCCCCACACAGTCCCCACTGGGGCATTGCCTGGTGGAATGTGAGAAGAGGGACATGGTCCTCCAGATCCCAGAATGGGAGGTCTACCAACAGCTCGCATCATGTGCCTGGAAAAGCTACAGGCACTCAATACCAGCCATGAAAGCAGCCAGGCTGGGGGGCTGTACTCTGCAAAGCTAGCCCATGAAGGAGCTGCCCAAGACCATGGAAGCCCACTCCTTGCATTAGCAAATCCCAGATGTGAGACATGGAATTAAAGGGGATCATTTTGAAGCTTTAAGATTTAATGGCTGCCCCACTGGGTTTTGGACTTGCACGGGGCCTGTAGCCCCTTTGTTTTTAGCCCATTTCTCCCATTGGGGATGGGAGCATTTATTCAACACCTGTACTCCCATTGTATCTAGGCAGTAACTAACTTGCTTTTGATTTTACAGGCTCATAGGCAGAAGGGACTTGCCTTGTCTCAGATGAGACTTTGGACTTGGACTTTTGGGTTAATGCCAGAATGAGTTAAGACTCTGGGGGACTGTTGGGAAGACATGATTGGTTTTGAAATGTAAAAAGGACATGAGATTTGGGAGGGACCAGGGGCAGAATGATATGGTTTGGCTCTGTGTCCCCACCTGTGTCCCCACCCAAACCTCATCTTGAGTTGTAATCCCCATAATCCCCATGTGTTGAGGTAGGGACCTGGTAGGAGGTGATTGGATCATGGGGGCTGTTTACCCTGTGCCGTTCTTGTGATAGTGAGTGAGTTCTCAAGGGATCTGGTTGTTTTATAAGTGTTTGACAGTTTCTCCTTTAGATTCTCTCTCTCTCTCTCTCTCTCTCTCTGTCTCTCTCTCTTGCCTGCTGCCATGTAAGACATGCCTGTTTCCCCTTCTGCCATGAAACTGCCTCAGCCCAAGTTTCCTGAGGGCTCCCCAGCCATGCAGAACTGTGAATCAATTAAACCTCCTTTGTTTATAAATTACCCAGTTTGGGGTATTGTTTATAGCAGTGTGAGAATGGACTAATACAGAACCACACTAATGACCTACTTTAACTTGATTATCTCTGTAAAGACCCTGTCTCCAAGTGAAGTCACGTTCTGAGGTACTGGGGATTAAGACATCAACATACTAATTTTTGGAGGGGCATAATTAAACCCATAACAGTATCCAAACAAAGTTTTCACCTTTCTATCACGATCCACAGATTATTCAGGGTTTGTCACTTAAAGATTCCTTTACTCAGTTCCTTGAGGGCAGGAACTCTGTTGTTGTTCACTCCCATGTTTTAAATAATAGTGACTGGCACGTGGAAGATGCTTCATCCATGTCACATTGAATTCACTTTTGTCCAAGAAAACTCAGGGCAGAGGGTGAAGTCATTTAACCCAGGAAGCTAAGAAAGGTTCATAGCCTGCAGCAATTCCTGGAACTCTCTGAGTCAAAGGAAATTATGTTTCCATGACACAGAATCTGACTCTGGATTTCTTAATTAGGGGTATTTGCATGATGAGAGGAGACTTGTTTCTGAATAATCATTGCCCTCCTCCTCTCAAATTAATGGCCATTGCTTCTGACATCCGAATTATCTCTACAGCAACTACATGAGTCAGAGAGAGAAGGTTTGGCTCTCAGGAAGGAAATGAAAGGAAAGAGGGAAGCCTCTTAAGACGTACTGGAGAAAAGGTGACCTCACAGCTCAACCTCTCAGTTACCAAATGCAACAGAAACAACAAAATAGCTTTCAACTGAAGGTCTTCTCACCTCAGAATATGTTGCCAGTTCCCTTCTAGCAGCTCAGTAAAGGTACCCACAGTCCCACACCAGCTGGGCCCCCTGCCCTCAGTCCTTGGACCAACTGTGAGCAGCTCAGCAGCCACCTTGAGAGAAGCCTCCCTGGGTGTGAGAGCTATGGGCTGTCACCACCGTGCTGACATACATTATTTGAAACGCTGAGGTCCACCATGTGCTGTTATTGCCTCCTAAAGACTTCAGATACAATGTCTCAATCTAGCTATCCTGAATTCTCTAAAGGAGGTATTCAGAAACACCTGACCTGCTTCCCATGTCATCTTACATCACAAAAATGTTGAACAAAGATGTCAGCAAAGGCTTTATCAGAGTTGGCAGTATTCTTGAGATCTACCTGTTCAGTTAATTAGGAATGAGAAATTTGGCCAGGCATGGTGGCTCGTACCTGTAATTCCAGCACTTTGGAAGAGAGAGGCGGACGGATTGCTTGAGCTCAGAAATTCCAGAGCAGCCTGGGCAACATGGCAAAATCCTGTATCTACAAAAAATTAGCTGGGCATAGTGGTGCACGCCTGTAGTCCCAGCTACTCAGGAGGCTGAGGTGGGAGAATAACTTGAGCCCAGGAGGCAGAGGTTGCAGTGAGCAGAGATCGCACCACTGCACTCCAGCCTGGGTGACATAGTGAGACCCTGTCTCAAAAAACAAAAACAAACAAACAATGAGAAGTTAGCCAGGCATGCAGGCTCACATCTATAATCCCAGCTACTTGGAAGGCAGAGTTATGAGGATCACCTGAGGCCAGGAGTTTGAGACCATCCTGAGCAACATAACAAGACCCTGTCTCAAAAAAAAAACATGTTATATAGTTAAGCAGGAAAAGGTTCCCATGCTTTCTTTTCTACCAGCTGGCAGCTGGCATCAGGTGTCCATCAGATTGAGCACGGAGCAGCCTGTCCAGTCCTCCAGATTAGGCACCAACCGAAACCCTACCAATTATTTTTAAAAGATGACCCACAAATTGAGGCACATCAACCAGAATTCTAGATAATAAGAAAAATGAAGAGGACCTTTGTCTCACACTGCTGTAAAAAGGCTGCTGAAGAACCACAATGCAAATGAAAATGGTTAAGAGCAATTAAGGGCCTTTCATAGTGTCTCTGAGGGAAAGGCAGAGAGATGGCCAAGACCAAATCCTTGAACTACAGCTTCCTAAGGGAGCGCCACAGGACGACTCTTGCAGCAAACGCACACTGCTTATGATGACAGGATTTGAGACCTTTGCTCCAGGAAGTTGGGCTGGACTATGTGAGAGCTGGGAGGATGTTGTTTGCCCCCTTGTCCTAAGACTTAGATTCATGTTTCTCAAATGAGGAAAGTATTTTCAGGGATGTACAAGATTTTTCTGAGAAATTGGGGAAATTTGGATTTTATTTTAATGATAACAGAAAAATACGTCTTGGCTTGTTCTGAATCATCTGTATGACTGCCTTAGAACAAACTCCATGAAATTTCAGTGCCTGAGATTGTGTTTGAGAATGTTTTCCCAACAAATGAAACTCAAATGACGTCAAACCCTGTTGTATAAGTGACAAATTTGAAATGATTTTGAATGTAAGAAAGTGGTGGGAGAATTGAATCATCACATGGCAAGTGGTAAATGTGAAAGACTGTCTTTTTCAAAAATGAGCACAGCAGTATTCCTGGTCCTATATGCTCTTCCAGAATCTTGTCACTATCCCATCAAGAGATGACATCTATATTTCTTACCCTTCAACCTGGATGGGGCTTTGTGATTGCCTCAACAAATGACATGGTAGAAGTGATGCCTCATGACTCTTCAGGCTTGGTTTTTAAAAAGATAGGGCAGCCGGGTGCTGTGGCTTATGCCTGTAATCCCAGCACTTTGGGAGGCCAAGGTGGGCGGATCACAAGGTCAAGAGATCAAGACCACCTGGCCAACATGGTGAAACCCTGTCTCTACTAAAACTATAAAAAAATTAGCCAGGCGTGGTGGTGCACACCTGTAGTCCCAGCTACTCGGGAGGCTGAAGCAAGAGAATTGCTTGAACCCAGGAGGCGGAGGTTGCAGTGAGCCAAGATCGCGCCACTGCACTCCAGCCTGGTGACAGAGTGAGACTCCGCCAAAAATAAAATAAAATAAAATAAAATAAAATAAAATAAAATAAAATAAAATAAAATAAAATAAAATAAAATAAAATAAAATAAAATAAAATAAAATAAAATAAAATAAAATAAAATAAAATAAAATAAAATAAAATAAAATAAAAAAATAAATAAAATAAAATAAAATAAAATAAAATAAAATAAAATAAAAGATAGGGCTTCTGCCTGGCTCTCTCTAATAGAGAAGTGTTCTGGCTGGAAGACCCAGGTAAGGTCCCAGACAACAGCCAGTGTCAACTGCCAAGCATGTGAGAGAGCAAGCTTTTAGATCAGGGGTTGGGAGATTTTGAACTGAGGGCCAAATCTAGCCTGCTGCCTGTTTTTATAAGTAAAGTTTTATTGGACTACAGCTATGTCCATTTACTTGTCTATGGCTGCTCTTGCACTACAGTGGCAGAATGTATTAACAACGGAGACTGCATGGCCCACAAAGCTGAAAATCATTTACTATATGGTCCTTTACAGAAAATGTTTACTGACCTCTGCATGAGATGATTTCAGCCTCTAGTATTTGAGCCACCCCAGGTAAGGTCTAGTGGAGTAGAGATAAGCTATCCCTAGCAAGCTCTGCCCAAATCATAGACTTGAGAGACACATGTTGTTTTAAGCCATTCAGCTTTGGGGTGGCTTGTTTCATAGCAATCAAGATAGTTTTATAAGTACACTGAACTCAAGAGAACCTGGACATTGCTGGCAATTTCGTATTCAGATTCCATTACTTAAAGCTTATCTTTGTATATATCAACTTGCAACAGTTCATTAGCAACAAGTATAGTAGGTAATCACAATAAAGGGTTTCTCTCTTCCCAATTCTAACAAGAATTAGAGTAGATGCCCCTTTAATTCATATTTCAACAATACCACAATATTACTTTTATCTCCAAGAAGAGATAATTTTACATTATTATCTAGTA
The DNA here is from genome assembly GCF_029281585.2 of Gorilla gorilla gorilla. Taxonomy (NCBI): domain Eukaryota; kingdom Metazoa; phylum Chordata; class Mammalia; order Primates; family Hominidae; genus Gorilla; species Gorilla gorilla. The sequence goes on along the minus strand of NC_086017.1, from coordinate 131,010,817 downwards.
ATGCCTCATTAAAATTGGCCTCCAAGAATTGCTTACTGGCAATATTATGGCTAAGTATGTGGCCTGATTATCCTGCAATATCAAACAAAGCTTTGATGTTACTAGTAACATTTTCTACAACATATGTGTGCAGTTAGTCTCTGCATTAAAATAATTGGAGCCAAAATGCAAACACAAATTAAATGTAGAAACCAGACCCAAAACTATTTCTATTATTAAATGCCTTTGGAAGTTTTGTTTTAGCAAAACATTATCTCTCACACTAAACTTAATAATACAAGATTTTGTGGATTTTTAGGTTTAGTTTGGTAATTTTATTTTATAATTGCCTAAGCTTAAGTGGAGCTATAAGCTTAGCATTTTATATCTACTTTTACACGTATGTGTATGTGTATGTAACATCAGAATACTCAGTAGAGAATGTCTATAACATACAATTTTTTTCCTTTAAAAGAGGCCTGTATAAGACACAAAAGGACAAATATGATTCCATTTATTTAAGTTACCTAGAATTCAGAGAGATGGAAAGTAGAATAGCAGTTACCAGGGAGTCGGGGGAGAGTGGAATGGAGAGTTAGTGTTTAATGGGTATGGAATCTCAATATGGGATGATGCAAAAAGTTCTGGAAATGGATAGTGGTGATGATTGTACAACAATGTAAATCTACTTATTACCACTGAACTTTACACTTAAAAATGCTTCAAAAGGGCCAGGTGCAATGGCTCATGCCTGTACGCCCAGCACTTTGAGAGGTAAAGTTGATAAGATCCTTGGGCCCAGGAATTTGAGACCATCCTGGGCAACATAGGGAAACCCTGTCTCTACAAAAATAAAAAGTTAGCTGACTGTGGTCCCAGCTACTCAGGAGGCTGAGGCAGGAGGATCACCTGAGCCCAGGAGGTGGAGGCAGCAATGAGCTATGATTATATCACTGCACTCCAACCTGTGTGACAGAGCGAGACCTTGACTCAAAAAAAAAAAAAAAAAGCTTAAAATGCTAAATTTTATGACATGTGTATTTTACCACAATTTTTTAAAAAAGAGGATTGTATATAATCCGAATATGAGAAATCCCAGAATAGGGCTAAGAGCAGCTGGCGGTTTTTCTAAAACCCTTTTCTTCGGGTCTAGCTTCTTAATTTGGACCTTTTGAGGTTTTAACACTCAGATGGTGAAAAGAGCCCCTTTGGAAAAGGGAACCAAATAATTAGTGCCTAGGGAAAAGCCATCCCTCATTTAGACTCAGAGCAGTGTCAGCCTGAGCCACCCACACCTAGACTTTTGGTAAGGGGCCCCTATACAGTCCCTTGCATGAGAGGGAGGAAGGGATTCCAAAGAGAAGCCAGGAGATTCTGAAAGGAGGGGTCCTCCACCTGGTAGCCCAAACACTGAACATCTCTTAGCAGCTCAGAAGCTTCAGCCTTCATATATCTTCATTGTGGTTTTGTTCCATCCCCCACGAGAACTCCTCCTTCTAGAAGAGGGGGATCTCTGAGCAACACTGGAGGATGGTACTGTGCCAACAGGAAGTGGGGAGGCACAGTGAAGGAAGTGGGGTACTCAGAAGGGAGATTTGGAGGTAGGCATTGGAAAAAAAACCACAGCACCTTTTTATTTCCATTTTACTGACGAAGAAACTGACCCCAGAGATCAGCCACCTTGCCTAAATTGTCACTCAGAGCTAGGCATTGTGGCTCACACCTGTAATCCCAGTGCTTTGGGAAGCTGAGGCAGGAGGATCACTTGAGACCAGCAATTCAAGACAAGCCTGGGCAACATAGTGAAACTCTGTCTCTACAAAAAAAAAAGAATTTTTTTTTTAAATAGACAGGTGTGGTGGTGCACGCATGTGGTCCCAACTGCTCAAGAGGCTGAGGCAGGAGGATCACTTGAGCCCAGGAGTTTGAGGCTTCTCTGAGCCGTGCACTCCAGCCTAAGTGACAAAGCCAGAGCCTGTCTCCTCTAAACTAAAAATTAAAATTAAATTGTCACACAGCTCATCAGAAGCCAAAATGAGAACGGTGTAGGTCTGATTGTAAAATCCTTGATTGCAGAAATCCCATTTTGCCTGTGTTTTATTGATCGTGGCCTCCTTTGGATTCCGGCTCTCACCTGCTCTATAATGGCTCTGCTTTGCTACATGTCACCCTCCTTATCTGAAAATACCTTTTCACAGTCTATAAGGAGCCCTGGGGCTCTCTCTATGTAATGTAAGAATTAGGCAAATAATAAGGGGCCCTGGAGAATTGGAGCCCAGTATGAAAACTGAAACAGACTCTAACAAATGATGCCCTGTCAGGCACTGGCAGAAGACCATGCTCTGGCCCTCATGGTGCCAAAGGAGCTACCACACATCATCAAGGAAGCACTGATAGGGGATTCCTTTCTTCAAAATGTTTAATTCAACATGCTGGTGCATCTAGGAACAAAGCCACTCTGTGATAAAATTAGCCGTGCTAAACACTCTTGCTAGCAAAATAGCACCGTGGCCCTTTCTAGCCACACTATCTGAAAATAGCTCTGAAAATAATGTCACGAGCAACTTCTATTTGTTTCTTCCCAGGAGAAGGTAAACAAGTAAAATCAAAGGCAGCTGCTCCTGCAGGGCCTCTTCCTGTATTTGTTCCTTCTCTTAGGGACAGCCCATCCCCACCCTATTCCTGCTCTTCCTGTTCTCCTGGTCCTTCCACCAACACCTCTCCTCTCTCAAATTAGACATCAAGGCAACATCAGTCATTCATATTCGTTTGAGTGACTCTTTACATTTTAATATGAATTAATCTCTTGCATAATACTGTCCCTTTGACATTTTCCTAGTTGGACCAATCTTCTCCAGTAACTGAACTAGTGGCCTAGGAACTGGAAGAGGACAGAGGAGGTTGTATAGGCCATAACAATTTCTTACCTGAAGAGACTACAGACGCCAAGAATGGAGCTCACACTTGTGGGTTTTTGCCACTAGATGGCAATTATGCCCCTTTGCAGCTGGCGGTAGGCAACAGACCCACCCCTGCAGCACTGTGGTCTGACTTTGATCTCTTTCTTGTGCAAAGATCTTTGAGAAGCTCATAAACACCCCTTTCATTACAGCAATCATCTCTTTATCTACTTTTAACTTTACTAGAAATACTTATAAAATCACTCAAAGAAACATTAAAAGAGAAAAGAGAAAAACTTCATACCACAGTAGACGCTCCATCTGCCCAATCATGTATCTAATATTCAGCAAGCGCCTTTGCTCCTCTTTCAGTCACCTTCCGTATGTCATGTGTTCTGAGGAATCTTGGTCCAGGGGCTCCTATTTGGAGCTACTCTCTCTTCCTGGCCCTTTCCTGAGGAAATGCTGGGTAGAAAACCCTTCCATGCCTCCTTCTACACCTGGAAAAGTCCTAGCTCCTGGCCCACTCTTCTGAGAAGAGTTTCTAGAACCCTTCCCAAACCTCATTCTCCACCATCTTGCTAGGTACATTCAATATAGATATTTGTCATAAGCCTGTTAAGAGAGTTAGCACATCATTCCATTGTTATTTGCCCACGTGTGTCTTCCTCACTTGATAAGATGACTCTGGAGAGCAGGAATAAGTTTTTATTTATTTTATATTTTTATTTTTACTTTTTCTTTCTTTCCTTTTTTTTTTTTTTTTTTTTTTTTGAGTCAGGGTCTCACTCTATTGGCCAGGCTGGAGTGCAGTGGCGTGATCTTGGCTCACTGCAACCTCCACCTCCATGGCTCAAGCTGTCCTCTCACCTCAGCCTCCTGAGTAGCTGGGACTACAGGCTCTCACCACCACACCCAGTTAGTTTTTTAATTATTTGTAGAGATGGCGGTGGGCGGGGGGGGTCTCACTATGTTGCCTAGGCTGGTCTCGAACTCCTGGTCCCAAGCAATTCTCCCATCTTAGCCTCCCAAAGTGCTGGGAGTATAGTCATGAGCCACCTTGCCTGGCCTATTTATTTCTGACTATCACAGTGCCCTGCCCAGTGAGCTGCCAACTACTACCTGGACAGCCAGTAGAGACTGAAGAGAAAAGAACCCTGTTACCTTCTCTAAGAATCCCAGCTCTCCAGAATTAACCCTTGTTCAGTCACTGAGCAATTTCACACCCTCTCTTCTGCCCTATCTAGGGCCTAAAGGCTAAAACAGTCAGCATCACTGGGTGGGTGAGTGGGTGGGTGAGGGATGGGGTGATATGAGGTGAGCATTTGAGGTGTTATATGTGCCGCTGGGCAGAAATACCTACGTGTGTGGGTTCCTCTTGAGCACTAATCACTTCCCTTGTCTCTACTTGCTTACAAGGGGATGTCAAAGGCCAAGTGGATAAAGACTATTACCATTGTCTCAAAGCTACTTTCCGTTCCAGCTGCAGGAAAACTACATTCATTGAAGGGAATCTGAACTCTGGAGTGTTTTCCATCCACACTGCTGCCTTCAGTCTTGCCACTCAAAGTGTGATCCTCAGGCCAGCAGTATCAGCACCACCTGGGAACCTGTTAGAAATGCAGAATCTTAGGCCCCACCCAGATCCGCTGAATCAGAATCTACATTTTTTACAAAATCCCCACATGACTCACAAGCACATTAAAGTATGAGAAGACTGATCTAGAGCCTGCCCTGAAGCCATAGTATTTCGTGCTGGGTGTGGTGTCTTTGGCAACTCTGGGATGTCCGGTCTGGTCCCAAAAGTCAGGATCTCAATGGGATTAGTGAAACTCTGCAGGCTTTAGGTGTTCAACAGAAAGCTTGTTATTTGGCAATGTTGGGGCATTAAACAGCCCTGATACTTCTTCAGGATATTGGGAGTTAACCATTAATTCTCAACTGATGAAAACCTGGAACCTAGACTAGAGTTTCTGTCAGGCTACCAGAAGTTTCCTTTATATTAACCAGGCCAGGAATCCCTGGAGCCACCTGGAATAGCGTATGGACCAAGTAAAGACAAAAGGAAGGATTTCTCATAGGCTCTGCAGAAGCACTTTACTCTGCGTGGGGTTTTCTTGTTTTTGTTTTTTTGAGACGGAGTCTCGGTCTGTCACCCAGGCTGGAGTGCAGTGGCGCGATCTCTGCTCACTCAAGCTCCGCCTCCCAGGTTCACGCCATTCTCCTGCCTCAGCCTCCCGAATAGCTGGGACTATAGGTGCCTGCCACCACACCCAGCTAATTTTTTGTATTTTTAGTAGAGATGGGGTTTCACCATGTTAGCCAGGATGGTCTCGATCTCCTGACCTTGTGATCCGCCCGCCTTGGCCTCCCAAAGTGCTGGGATTACAGGTGTGAGCCACCGCACCCTGCTGGGGTTTTCTTAATGAATGCATCAGACAAATCTGAGACTCAGTAAGCCACTTGGGATGGGGGTGGGGGAGTCATGTGACCTGGGGGCCATCTACAACCTTGGCTTACCTAAATGCTATTCATGAAGTCTGAAGAGGCCCCAGAGGTTAAACCATGGTAAACCCCAGAAATCCTTGACAGAGCAGTAGGCCCAGAAAGAATGGCCTGGGCCTGACCTTAGCCACAGTCTACTTTCTTTAGAGACAATGTCTCACTCTTTCACCCAGGCTGGAGTGCAGTGGCACAATCACGGCTCACTGCAGCCTTGAACTACTGGCCTCAAGTGATCCTCCCCATCTCAGCCTCCCAAGTAGCTGGGAGTACAGGCATGTGCCACCATACCCAGCTCATTTGCTTTCTTTACATGTTCTCAAGCCTTCCTGAGGTCAGATAAGTTATGGATCAGAGCAGAGCATGCTCTTAGGAATGATAGGAATGCAGTCCACCCGGGAAAGGAGCCCATGTCATTCATGAAACTGTACTGATGGCCCGGGTCTGCACCAAAGCTCTTCCCTGGTAGATGAACATCCACAGGGCAAGACAGCAGGTGACAGCTGGGAGTTAGGTCAGCACACAGCCAGCTTAATGTGAGGGAATCTTCTGAGGCCTAAAGGGCATTATGTGGTGTCCAGGATGCCCTAGATGGTGCTTGAAAGTAAAGCCAGAACTGGGGCTCAAGAACTCAGAGTCAGAGGATGAGCGCTTGTGCTAATAGAGCCCCAAGAAACACAAAGTCAGGCAAAGAAATGAGGTGTGCTTTCATAGATTTTAATAAGGATTTGAAGGAGAAATGGAAGAAAATGAGATCCAAGGAGACGAGGGTGGAATTGAACTGGACTAAAGACCTATTCTGTCTACGAGCTGATCTTACCCTAAGCTGACCCTGATGTCTAGAGAGCTTGTATCATTTACTTTTCTCTTTTATCTTTGCTTGGTGCACAGGTAGTGACTACTTATCTCCCATCTCCCTGTTCATGTCCTGATAGAACCTTTTCTTCCTCTGTCTCCAAACACATTGGCTTTTCCTACCAGAAACTGAAGGGGGCCTCATGTAGAATCTGTCATTGACTCATGAAGTGTCCAGTCAGAAACTGTTTCCAAATGAATGTGAGGAATGTATGTTGGCCAGGTATGGTGGCTCATGCCTATACTCCCAGCCTTTTGGGAGGCTGAGACAGGAGGACTGCTTGAGGCCAGGAGTTTAAGACCAGCCTGACTGGCGCAGTGGCTCATGCCTGTAATCCCAACACCTTGGGAGGCCGAGGTGGGCAGATGACCTGAGGCCAGGAGCTTAAGACCAGCCTGGCCAACATGGTGAAACCCCATCTCTACTAAAAATACAAAAATTAGCTGGGCATGGTGGCAGGCGCCTGTAATCCCAGCTACTAGGGAGGCTGAGGCAGGGGAATTGCTTGAACCTGGGAGGCAGAGGTAGCAGTGAACTGAGATTGCACCATTGCACTCCAACCCGGTCAACAACAGTGAGACTTCCTCTCAAAAACAAAAAGACCAGCCTGATCAACATAGCAAGACTCTGTCTCTACAAAAATAAAAATAAATAAAATTAGCCAGGTGCAGTGGTGTGCACCTGTATACCAACTACTCAGGAGGCTGAGGCAGGAGGATTGCTTGAGTCCAGGAGTTTGAGGTTGTAGTGGGCTATGATCCACTGCACTCCAGGCTGGGTGACAGAGCAAGACCTTGTCTCAAAGAAAAGAAATTTTTTGGTTTCCCAATGCATATAAAAGTTTTATTTATACTATACCGTAGTCTATTAAGTGTGCAATAACATTATGTCTAAAAAATTGGCGAGGCATGGTGGCTCACACCTGTAATCCCAGCACTTTGGGAGGCCAAGGCGGGAGGATCACCTGAGGTCAGGAGTTTGAGACCAGCCTGACCAACATGGAGAAACCCCGTCTCTACTAAAAATACAAAATGAGCCAGGCGTGGTGGTGCATGCCTGTAATCCCAGCTACTCGGGAGGCTGAGGCAGAGAATCACTCGAACCTGGGAGGTAGAGGTTGCAGTGAGCCGAGATTGTGCCATTGCACTCTAGCCTGGGCAACAAGAGTGAAACTCCATCTCAAATATATATATATATATATATTATAATATATAATATTATATATTATATATTATAATATATATAATGTTATATATAATATATTATAATATATAATATTATATATAATATATATTATATAAAATAATGTTTGTACCTTAATTTAAAAATATCTTATTGCTTAAAAAATCCTAATGATCACCTGAGCCTTCAGCAGGTTGTAATTTTTTTTTGGCTGGTGAAGGATCTTGCCTCAGTGTTGATAGCTGCTGACTGATCAGGGTGGTGGTTGCTAAAGGTTGGGATGGCTGTGGCAATTTTTAAAAATAAGACAACCATGAAGTTTGATGCATCAATTGACTCTGCCTTTCACAAAAGATCTCTCTGTAGCATGAGATGCTGTTTGATAACAGTTTACCCACAGAATATTTTTCAGAATTGGACTCAATCCACTCAAAGCCTGCCACTGCTTTATGAACTGAGATTATGTAATAATTTCTTTGTTATCGTTTCAACTATATTCACAGCATCTTCACCGGATTCCATTTCAAGCAACCACTTTCATTGTCCATCCATAAGAAGCAATTCCTCACCCGTTCAAGTTTGGTCATGAGATGGTAACTTCTAATTCTAGTTCTAGTTCTCAGGCTCCAATTCTAATTCTAGTTCTCTTGCGATTTGCACTGCATCTGAAGTGACTTCCTTCACTGAAGTCTTGACCTCCTATAACTCATTCATGAGGGTTGAAATCAGCTACTTCCGAACTCCTGTTCATGTTGATATTTTGACCTCCTCTCATGAATCACAAATGTTCTTAATGGCATCTAGAATGGTGAATCTTTTCTATGAGGTTTTCAATTTACTTTTCCCAGATCCATCTGAGGAATCACTAGCTATGGCAGATATAGCCTTGTGAAATACATATTTTAAATAATAAGACCCCAAAATCAAAATTACTCTTTGAGCCATGGGCTGCAGAATAGATGCATGTTAGCAGCATGAAAACATTAATCTCCTTTTACATCTCCTCAGAGTTCTTGGGTGACCAGCTGCATTGTTGATGACCAGTAATATATTCAAGGGAATGCTTTCGCTTGAGCATTTAATCCCACTGTCTCAACAGTGGAATTAAAATATTCAGTAAACCATTCTGTAAACTGATGTGCTGTCATCCAGGCTGTGTTGTTACATTTATAGAGCACAGGTACAGCAGATTTAGCATAATTCTTGAGGGTCCTAATGTGTCCGGAATTGGTGGGTTCTTGGTCTCACTGACTTCAAGAATGAAGCCACGGACCCTCGCAGGGAGTGTTACAGTTCTTAAAGATGATGTGTCCGGAGTTTATTCCTTCTGACGTTCAGACGTGTTCGGAGTTTCTTCCTTCTGGTGGGTTCATGGTCTCGCTGGCTTCAGGAGTGAAGCTGCAGACCTTTGCAGTAAGTGTTACAGCTCTTAAGGCGGCTCTCTGGAGTAGTTTGTTCCTGCAGTTGGGAGTTGTTCATTCCTCCCAGTGGGTTCCTGGTCTCGCTGGCCTCAGGAGTGAAGCTGCAGACCTTCGCGGTGAGTGTTACAGCTCATAGAGGCAGTGTGGACCCAAAGAGTGAGCAGCAGCAAGATTTATTGCAAAGAGTGAAAGAACAAAGCTTCCACAGTGTGGAAGGGACCCGAGCGCGTTGCCGCTGCCGGCTGGGGCAGCTTGCTTTTATTCCCTTAACTGGCCCCAGCCACATCCTGCTGATTGGTCCATTTTACAGAGAGCTGATTGGTCTGTTTTACAGAGAGCTGATTGGTCTGTTTTGACAGGTGAAGGATCTTGCCTCAATGTTGATAGCTGCTGACCCATCAGGGTGGTGGTTGCTAAAGGTTGGGATGGCTGTGGCAATTTTTAAAAATGAGACAACCATGAAGTTTGATGCATCAATTGACTCTGCTTTTCACAAAAGATCTCTCTGTAGCATGAGATGCTGTTTGATAACAGTTTACCCACAGAACACGCACAAATGCGCATTTGCAATCCCTGAGTTAGACACAAAAGTTCTCCAAGTCCCCAGTAGATTAGCTAGACACAGAGCACTGATTGGTGCATTTACAAAGCTTTAGCTAGACACAGGGTGCTGATTGGTGTGTTTACAAACCTTGAGCTAGACACAGAGTGCTGATTGGTGTATTTACAATCCTTTAGCTAGACATAAAGGTTCTCCAAGTCACCACTAGACTCAGGAGCCCAGCTGGCTTCACCTAGTAGATCCCGCACGGGGGACGCAGGCGGAGCTGCCCACCAGTCCCGTGCACTGCGCCAGCACTCCTCAGCCCTTGGGCGGTCGATGGGACTGGGCGCCGCAGAGCAGGGGGCGGCGCTCGTAGGGGAGGCTGGGGCCGCGCAGGAGCACATGATGTAGGGGAAGGCTCGGGAATGGCGGGCTGCAGGTCCCGAGCCCTGCCCCGCCGGGAGGCAGCTGAGGCCCGGCGACAATTCCAGCGCAGCGCCGGCGGGCCAGCACTGCTGGGGGACCCCGCGCACCCTCCGCAGCTGCTGGCCTGGGTGCTAAGCTCCTCACTGCCAGGGCCTGCAGCGCTGGCCAGCGGCTCCGAGTGCGGACCCGTGCAGCCCACGCCCACCCGGAACTCGCGCTGGCCTGAGAGCTCCCGCAGCCCGGGTTCCCGCCCGCGCCTCTCCCTCCACACCTCCCCCCAAGCAGAGGGAGCTGGCTGCGCCTCCACCAGTCCAGAGAGGGTCTCCCACAGTGCTGCCGCAGGCTGAAGGGCTCCCCAAGCGCGGCCAGAGTGGGCGCCAAGGCCGAGGAGGCACCCAGAGCGAGGGAGGGCTGTGAGGGCTCCAGAACGCTGTCACCTCTAAGATTTGGGGGATGGTAAGTAAGCATCGGCTTCCACTTAAAGTCACCAGCTGTATTAACCCATAACAAGAGAGTCAACCTGTCCTTTGAAGCTTTGAAGCCAGGTATTGACTTCTTTCTAGCTAAGAAGGTCCTAGATGGCATCTTCTTCCAATAGAAGGCTGTTTTTGTCTATATTGAAAATCTGTTGTTTAGTGTAGCCATCTTTATCAATTATGTTAGCTAGATCTTCTGGATAACTTGTTGCAGCTTCTACATCAGCACATGTTGCTTCACTTCGTACTTTTGTGTTACAGAGAGAGTTTCTCTCCTAAAACCTTATGAAACAGCCTCTGCCACTGTCAGACTTTTCTTCTGTAGCGTCCTCACTCTCTCAGCCTTCACAGAATTGAAGAGAGTTAGGGCCTTGTTCTGGATTAGGTTTTGGTTTAAGGGAATGTTATGGCTGGTTTGATCTTCTATCCAGACCATTCAAACTTTCACCATATCAGCAATAAGGCTGTTTCAGTTTCTTATCATTAGTGTGTTGCTAGAGTTGGACTTTTAATTTCCTTCAAGAACTTTTCCTTTGCATTCACAACTTGGATGTTTGGTGCAAGAGGCCTAGTTTCTGGCGTATCTCAGCTTTTGACATGTCTTTCTCACTAAACTTAATCATTTCTAGCTTTTGATTTAAAGCGAGAGATGCATGACTCTTTCTTTCACTTGAACACCTAGAGGCCATTGTAGGGTGATTGATTGACCCAATTTCTTTCTTTCTTTTTTTTTTTTCTTTTTTTTTTTGAGACAGAGCCTTGCTCTGTCACCCAGGCTGGAGTTCAGTGGCATGATCTCGGCTGACTGCAACCTCCGCCTCTCCAGGTTTAAGCAAGTATCTGCCTCAGCCTCCGGAGTAGCTGGGATTACAGGGGCATGCCACCATGCTTGGCTAATTTTTTGTATTTTTAGTAGAGACGGGGTTTCACCATCTTGGCCAGGCTGGTCTTGAACTCTTGACCTCGTGATCCACCTGCCTCGGCCTCCCAAAGTGCTGGGATTACAGGCGTGAGCCACCGTGCCCAGCCAATTGACCCAATTGAACATCATTATGTCTCAGAGAATAGAGAGGCCGGAGGAGAGGGAGAGAGATGGGGGAGCAGTTGGTGGAACAGTCAGAGCACACACGACATTAACTAAGTTCACTATCTTATATGGGTACAGTTCATGGTGCCCTAAAACAGTCACAATAGTAACATCAAAGGTCACTTATCATAGATCACCATGACAGATATAAAAATAAAGTTAGAAATATTATGAGAATTACCAAAATGTGACACAAGAATGAAGTGAGTATATGCTATTGGAAAAAATGTGCCAATAGACTTGCTTGACCCAGGGTTGCTACAAACCTTCAATTTGTAAAAATGCAGTATACATATGTGAAATGCAATAAAGTGAATCATGATAAAACAAGGTATGCCTTGTACATATATGTGAATATGTATTGATATAAATATATACATATATACACTATATCTTTTTTTTTTTGAGATGGAGGCTCACTCTGTCACCCAGGCTGGAGTGCAGTGCCACGATCTCAGCTCACTGCAACCTTCTCCTTCTGGGTTCAAACGATTCTCACGCCTCAGCCTCCCGAGTAGCTGGGATTACAGATGCACACCACCACGACTGGCTAATTTTTGTATTTTTAGTAGAGACGGGGTTTCATCATGTTAGCCAGGCTGGTCTCGAACTCCTGATCTCAAGTGATCTGCCCACCTTGGCCTCCCAAAGTGCTGGGATTACAGGCATGAGCCACAGTGCCTGGCCCATATTTTTTAAACATATAAAATTTTATGGTAGCAATTTGATAACTTTTATATTTATAATATTTGTTAATTCTGTGGTAACTGGTTAATAATAACTATATATGTTATTAAACTGTTGCCACAAAAATTACCCATAATCATGTAACCTAAACGCAACTATTTTTATCTCTCTGCTGTTTCTGTGTGCCTTAAGATGGCAAATAAACACATCTGAATATAACCCATGTTGTCCTAGGCCACACCTGTCTGAAATAAAATAGTCACAGTAATGGTAAAAATGTTATTTCTCTGACTCTGCTGTCGCCTTCAACTCTGGGAAATATGACCATTCTCAAATACCACCCAACTATTTCTGGGAGTCTCTAAGCAGGGGTGGGGATGGGGTGGTCTCATGTGTTCTCCCAAAGTTGTTTTCAGTTGCAAAGTGATCTCTATCATCCCTCTACCACTGCCTGTCCTGGCAGCTTCTGTGTTGTCTCCACCATGTCACTACACCCAAACTATAACTCCTTTCCTAACATCTCCACCCACTGGTAACTGCTGAAGCTGCTAGGGACATTATAGATTTGGAGTCATCTCAAGGGTCCTCCCCTACAGTAAATCCCTGCACAGGAGTCTCAATATTTTAGAGGTCTCTGATACTCCAACATGAGCCCTGGGGGCTGATCCTAAAGGACAAGCTGAGTGGATGGCAAAGTGTTGCACTCAGAATCATTCAGCAAGACACACTCCTGGGCAGACACCAGGTGACATGCTGTCACCAGTGCTGTAGAGGTGGCCCCCCATACAGAAAGCCCAACCAGACTCAGGTGAGGGAAAGTGGCATTCATGTGGGAAAGAATCTTTAAAATGCTTCAATTAATTAATGACTTTAAAATTCATAATCTTCTGCTTTAATTCTTCGTGGTAACAAATGGTGACACACCTTACAACCTAACAGCAACATTAAGAACTGGAACACGAATGCTTTTTGGTATGGGAATTAGAAAGATTGACTTGACGAGTTAGGAGTCAAAGAAATCCTCACACAGCACAGAGGATATGAGCCTGATTTTTGGAGATAAGTAAAATTGATATGGATAGGAAGAGTTGGTGAAAGTTTTCTATGTAGAGAAGATGGTATGAACATAGGCATAGCACCAAGAAAGAGCAAGACTTACTCAGAGACCCAACTGGCTGGAAATGCAAGTGCTCATAGGGAAACAGTGGGAGATGCAGCTGGAAAGGTAGGTTTGGGGCTGCCACACAGAAGAGAATTTTTTTTTTTCACAGAATGATAAACTTAGTTTTTTTTTTTTCAATATTGCTATGGAAAGGAAAAAATTTCAGGATGTTTTTAATGCTTACTAGTCTCTTCTTTTTGAATTGTTATTATTTTATTTTTGTGGATACACAGTAGATGTATTTATTTATGGGGTACATGAGATGTTTTGATACAGGGACACAATGTGAAATAAGCACATCATGGAGAATGGGGTATTCATCCCCTCATGCATTTATCCTTTGAGTTACAAACAACTCAATTACACACTTTATTTTAAAATATATAATTATTTAAATAGTCACCCTATTGTGCTATCAATAGGTCTTATTCATTCTAACTATTTTTTGTACCCATTATCCATCTCTACCTCCCCCCGACCCCCCCAGCCTCTGGTAACCATCCTTCCACTTTCTATATCCATGAGCCCAATCGTTTTGACTTTTATGTCCTACAAGTAAGTGAGAAAATGTGCTGCTTGTCTTCTGTGCTTGGCTTATTTTACTTAACTTAATGACCTCCAGTTCCATTCACGCTGTTGCAAATGACTGGACCTCTTTCTTTTTTATGGCTGAATAGTACTCCACTGTGTATATGTACCACATTTTCTTTATCCATTCCTCTGTTGGACACTTAGGTTGCTTCCAAATCTTAGCCATTGTAAGCAGTTCTGCAACAAACACAGGAGTGCAGATATCTCTTCAATACCCTGATTTCCTTTCTTTTGGGTATATACCTAGCAGTGGGATTGCTGGGTCATATGGTTGCTCAATTTTTAGTTTTTTGAGGAACCTCCAAACTGTTCTCCATAGTGGTTGTATTATTTTACATTCCTGCCAACAGTGTACAAGGATTCCCTTTTAGAAGAGAATTTTTTTTTTTTTTTTTTTTATGGAGTTTCGCTCTTGTTGCCCGGGCTGGAGTGCAATGGCGTGATCTCGGCTCACTGCAACCTCCATCTCCTGGGTTCCAGCAATTCTCCTGCCTCAGCCTCCCTAGTAGCTGGGATTATAGGCACCCCCCACCACGTCCAGCTAATTTTTGTGTTTTTAGAGGAGACGAGGCTTCACCATGTTGGTCAGGCTGGTCTCAAACTACCAACCTCAGGTGATCTGCCCGTCTTGCCTTCCCAAAGTGCTGGGATTACAGGCATGAGCCATCGCACCCGGCCTAGAAGAGAAATCTTAGTAACCAGCTCAGAAGTCTGGACTTTTCCTAATGGCACTGAGAGATTTTGAAAAATTCTAAGCATGTGAATGATATGATGACATTGGTATTTTAAAGAAAACTGTTCTGGTATTTGTATTTCAAAAATACAGGAAAGGCCGGGCATGGTGACTCCCACCTGTAATCTCAGCACTTTGGGAAGCCAAGGAGGGAGAATTGCTTGAGGCCAGGAGTTTGAGACCAGCCTGGGCAATATAGTGAGACTCCCATCTCTACAGAAAAGTTTTAAAAGTTGCCAGGTATGGTGGCACATGCCCTATGCCCCTAGCTTCTTGGGTGCCTGAGGTAAGAGAATTGCTTGAACCTAGGAGGTCAAGGCTACAGTGATATGAGATTGTGCCACTGCACTCCAGCCTGGGCAACAGAGCAAGACCCTGTCTCAAAAAGAAAAAAATATATAGGAAAGAAAATTTGTAGGAGATAAAAACAAATCTACTTAACTGTATCTAGGTCTTTGGATTTCTTTTGATCTTGTTCCAGGTTGCTTGTTTAAATATAGTTATTGTTAACTCTAGTAAATGAATCATTGAATACAAGTTACTCTTTTTTAAATTTATTTTTATTTTTGAGACAGAGTCTCGCTCTGTCACCCAGGCTGGAGTGCCGTGGTGTGATCTTGGCTCACTGCAACCTCTACCTCCCAGGTTCAAGTGATTCTCGTGTCTCAGCCTCCTGAGTAACTGGGATACAGGCGCACACCACCACACCCAGCTAATTTTTGTATTTTCGGTAGAGATGGGGTTTCGCCATGTTGGCCAGGCTGGTCTCAAACTCCTGATGTCAGTTGAGCTACCTGCCTTGGCCTCTCAAAGTGCTGGGATTACAGGTGTGAGCCACTGCACCTGGCCGGAGTACATGTCATTCTTGACCATTTAAAATAATTCTATTTTTGATGACAAAAAAATACGTAACTGAGTGGAGAGGCATTCTTTATTACTCAGTTAACCATGTTTTAAGAAGCTCAGCTCCTAATAACATCAGACTATGTCTAATTCATTATATCTGTTGGTACATTAAAAGAAATAGCTTCTGGTGACAATAAATTCATCAGAGAGTTTGAAAAGATGGCAGGTATTCTGAATCAAACTTTTGGTTAGAAAACCAGGAAATGTGAGATAAATGTGTTTCAGATATGAAAGGTACATAAATTCAGATGACTTAATGAAAACTGTTTTTTTTCTCAAATGTGCCTAATATGTGTGCAGCTATTTTTCCTATTTTTTTAAAAAAGTAGTGATTTTTCCAAAAGTGCTTACATTGATGTTAGACTTTTGGTTTGACTTAGTTTGGTTTGGTTTAATTTGGTTTGGTGTGGATTGGGTTTTTTGTTTTGTTTTGTTTTATGATTTTTTTCAAGAATATTATATGAGTAAAGGAAATTTTTACTTTTTGTTTTAACATCCGTATTCAGAGAATTCCCTATCTTATGAGTCTTGGTGGGCACAGATTTTGCCTTCCACTAGAGAAGATGGAAGTTCAGATTTTCACTTTCTTAGCTCTTTGTCCTTGGACATGGGAAAGTGTCCTAAGCTCAGTCAAACAAGTGAACTGGATATTTGAATCAGCGGCTATTATCATAAAGAGCCAGGTATACATACTGGTGGCAGTTGAAGGCAGAATAGGTAGCAATATTGAGTTTTCAGGTCACCAGCAGTGGTATCCCAGAATTTAAGGCTAGGTAGCAATGTGAGTTGTAGCGGCCAAGGGTCAGTGGCAGCAATGGCTAAGGGTTATTGTCAGCAAAAGCAAAATCCTCATTGGACTTATTCTGGGCATATTGGGGCTCTCTAGTAACTGCTTTCCTTCCAAGCCTGATTTGCTGAACTGCCAGGTAGTTATGTGAGTTCCCAATACTCTTTCATCAAATTTCTCTTTCATTTAAATCAGGCTTAGTCAGTTCTATTGCTTGCAAGAACCTTGGCTGATAGAAGTTCATTGCAGGTGGGGCACAGTGGCTCACGCCTGTAATCCCAGCACTTTGGGAGCCCGAGTTGAGTGGATCACCTGAGGTCAGGAATTTGAGACCAGCCTGGCCAACATGGTGAAATCCCATCTCTACTAAAAATACGAAAATTAGCTGAGCATGGTGGCACGCACCTGTAGTCCAAGCTACTCGGGAAGCTGAGGCAGGAGAATCGCTTGAACCTGGGAGGCAGAGGTTGCAGTGAGTCGAGATCGCACCATTGCACTCCAGCCTGGGTGAAAGAATGAGGTGCTGTCTCAAAAAACAAAAAAGTGTATTGTAAAAAAAAAAAAAAACAAATTTAAATATACAGACAAGTTAAAAATAAAATCACTTGTAATCTCATTACTTGGATAACAACCTTTAACAGTTTTGTTTATACAAAATTTATTTTATGCATCTGTATATATTAAAATATAAGCCAGGCGTGGTGGCTCACACCTGTAATCCCAGCACTTTGGGAGGCTGAGGTGGGTGGATCACTTGAGGTCAGGAGTTCAAGACCAGCCTGGCCAACATGGTGAAACCCCATCTCCACTAAAAATACAAAAATTATCTGGGTGTGGTGGTGCATGCCTGTAATCCCAGCTACTCAGGAGGCTGAGACATGAGAATCACTTGAACCAGGAGGTGGAGGCTGCAGTGAGCTGAGATTGCACCACTGCAATCCAGCCTGGGCGACAGAGCGAAACCCTGTCTCAAAAAATAAATAAATAAATAAAAATAGAATAAAATAAAACAAAACACACACACACATAATTAATACTTTCAGGTGCAAGTAACAGAAAACCCAACCCACATTGTCTATAACACAGCTGCCGTTCTTGGCATCCCGAACTTTAACCTTACTGAGGCCTTGTATACCTCAGAGTACAGACTGACATCCTGGCCACTCTTAATGATCCTGGCTTGCCTGCCCCTACTTTAGTCTACCAATGTCATTTCATAGAGCCATGAGGTCCTGCACTCCACTGATCACACTGACTGCCTCCTGACTGAATGTGGCATCAGCAGCTGCCTGCAAAGCTCCAGGCTTTGAGGACTACCATAGGTCCATCCACAGGAGGACCCTGAGGAGCTCCAGAAGAGCTTCAAGATGGCAAATGCTTCCTGAGTCGCACCATCTGGATCTATGACACATCCACTCGGGTTCTCTTCCTTGGTCTCTCTGCACCCCATTCTGCCTAAATCTAGGAGTTTCTCTTGGATCTTGCTTCTCATACTTGCCCTTTCTTGGGCCTGACATCTATGGTTGTCTTGAAATCTGGTCTTGGACCACCTTTAGTTCCACTCTTAACTCATGGGCTTTCCTATCTGTAATTGTTCCATCTGTAATTGTTCCATTCCCTAACCTCAGCCAGCTCCTGACATGGTGTTTCAGGTCCCACTACTGGACTCATGTCAAGGTCCTTGGTCCCTAAGCCTGGTGCCAAGAATTGGGTCAAAATGCCATTTCTCCTTATACCAATAGGTATCCTATAATGCTGACTAGTCTAGAAAAAAACAGTAGCAGAAAAATAATCAAAATCTGGATATTATATTTATAGGGGCAATCTGGGAGAATATGAACCAATTTTTTGCTTTTCTCTTTGTAGTTTTCTATATTAAAACATATTTTTAGGCTGGACATGGTAGCTCACGCCTGTAATCCCAGCACTTTGGGAGGCCGACGTGGGTGGATTACTTGAGGTCAGGAGTTTGAGACCAGCCTGGCCAACATGGTGAAACCCCATCTCTACCAAAACTACAAAAAATAAGCTGGGTGTGGTGGTGCACACCTGTAGTCCTAGCTGCTAGGAAGGCTGAGGCATGAGAATCGCTTGAACCCTGGGAGACGGAGGTTGCAGTGAGCTGAGATCACGCCACTGCACTCCAGCCTGGGTGACAGAGCGAGACTTCATCTCAAATATATAGATAGATAGATAGATAGAATTTTGATCACATGTAATCCATTGACAGCTAAGCAGGCTTATCTATATTAACAAATCCATATAGCATAATAATTTTTAAGTATAATTTAAACCCAACTGACCATGGTGGGTTTTTTGTTGTTATTGTTGTTGAGATGGAGGCTCACTCTGTCGCCCAGGCTGGAGTGCAGTGGTGTGATCTTGGCTCACTGCAACTTCCGCCTTCCGGGTTCAAGCGTTTCTCCTGCCTCAGCCTCCCAAGTAGCTGGGACTACAGGCGCCTGCCACCACGCCTGGCTAATTTTTTGTATTTGTAGTAGAGACGGGGTTTCACTGTGTTAGCCAGGATGGTCTTCATCTGCTGACCTCGTGATCCACCCGCCTCGGCCTCCCAAAGGGCTAGGATTACAGCCATGAGCTATCACGCCTGGCCGACCATGGTGTTTTTTTTTTTTTTTTTTTTTTTTTTACCCCTTTAAGGGAGTGGCATGAATTTTTCTCATTGGTACAAGAGAAAAAGAAAGATTGATAGGTCAAAATGCCTGAAACTTGTTGGGTGCTACTAATTGCAGAGACCCAAGGTGAGGGGCCCCTTTGTTTTAGCTGGGTCTTTAATGATTTTAACTACATAAGGATGCATCATCTCTCCTCCCCCTATGCAGCTAGGGACCTTGAGTTTGGTTTGGGGAACCAAAGGCAGAGGAGGAAGGGAATCAGAATATGCAATATCTAATAGCTGTATAAACCTCCACTTCACCCCAAGTCTTTAGTGAACTCTACTGCATGCTCAAATGTGTCATGGGAGATTTGGGAAGGGTGGGGAAGGCAAGGAAGATATCATGAAAAAAAAAACCCACACACACACACACAAAAGAGATTTAGACTCCCTATAGGGTAGGACAGAGGAGCATAGGAAAGAAAGAGCTGCCAAAAATGAGATGCAAATGAAACATCAGCAATCAGAACTGGAGTGAAGTGACCATGACCACAGAGGTGCCTGGTCCCTCCCTCTCAGAATGGCAGAGGGCTGGGCCGTCTCCACAGAATGCAGGTGGATGAGAGGAAGCGGCCAGATGTTTCTTATTATCTTTTTTTTTTTTTTCAGACACAGTCTCACTCTGTCACTCTGGCTGAGTGCAGTGGTGCACTCTTAACTCACTGCAGTCTCCGCCTCCTGAATTCAAGCGATTCTCCAGCCTCAGTCTCCCAAGTGATGGGAATACAGGTACCTGCTACCATGCCCAGCTAATTTTTTTGTATTTTTAGTAGAGATGGGATTTCACCATATTGTCCAGGCTGGTCTCGAACTCCTGGCCTTGAGTGATCCACCTGCCTCAGCCTCCCAAAATGCTGGAATTACAGGCATGAGCCACTGCGCCTGGCCTGTTTCTTAAATCTTGAAGGACAAATTCACTTCTCCTGACAGCTGGGTTTAGGTATTATTTCACGTTTTAGAATCTACTTAATTTTTGCAGGAGCCTGTCATTATCTCTATCTGCATTTTGCTGCAGCAGGGGTAATCACCTACCCAACAGAGAGAAACACAATTAAGGAACTAACCTATCATGCAGACCTGACTTCTTGAGCATTATTTAGTGGTCATCAGGGGCCCATTAGCACTAAAGCCAAATGATGTCACCTAGGAAATCTGCATATTTAAGTAGTGCAAGTAGCTAAAACATGCCTGTCTACCTGTGACATCCAAAAAGAGAAAATAAGAATGTGCACATCTAACTTCAGAGGTGAATGAAAGCAAGCATCTATTAGTAAATGCATCATACATAAGGAATGAATTAATGAGTGAATTAATAATCCACCTTTAAGAAAATCCTTTCCAAGAAGAGAACATTTTTCTTTTAAGTGTTTCTTTCTTTTCCTAATAAAGAAAAATCTGCTTTTCTGACCTGATCTACTCTTCAAATTCTGATCATATCAAATTGCATTTTAAAGGCTTACCCAATATGATCTCATAGGTCCTGAGTCAGCTGCCAAGGAGAGGAGTTAGTCTCTCAGCTAGATTTAATGCAGAAGTCAAAGACTCTTCTTCATTGTTTCCTATGACTTCCTGCCTGCCCTGGCACTCTCAGCTGTAGGTATGGATGTCCCTAATCTACATGTTTAGGGTCATCCTGTTTCTGAGCTGATCTTCACCAAGGCAGATATTCTTGACCTACCAGCGGGTGGGGCCAACACATAATCTTAACATTTGTTATGAGTCTTAGGTGGGCCTAGGCAACAAGTGCCCACTATGCTACCGCATACCCCAACATACCACATTTGTCCATCTATATTGATCCCTTCTTGCTTGCCCAGAGTTCTGCCCTGAATTCTGGTCCATTTGGTCGGAGCTGTAACTCTTGACCTGGATCCTAGCAGCCCTTTCCCAATTTTTCCTCTGCACCTCCAAACTGAGGCTAAGCAAGGATTTGAATGAACAGAACTTTGAAAGTTATGCTTCTATCTCTTCCTGACTTTAATGCTAGCATTGCCTGGAAACAGTTCCCATCTAACAGAGTAACCTCCTTTAAGTATCAACATGGAAATGAGCCAACAGTCTTAAAATGATGCCCCTGTTTATCTAGGCATATGTGGTGTGCATGCAGCTAATATCAATCTGGTGGGCACACAGATTCAGAGTCAGGTGCTTGCCATCTGTAGCAATGGCTTAGTGTGAGACCATCTGTTCATTCTTGGCAGGTATGGTGGCCTGGTCTCTACTCTTGGGAAAAGATGGAAAAGAGCTAGACCTTACTTAATTGAGCTGCAGTTCAAGGGAGGTCTTCAGTTCTTAGAGGTTACTGGCTTGCCAGGCAGGAAAACTCAAATAGGTGCCTGCTTCTATAGACTGGTTCAACACAGGGTAGGGGAGAAAAGGAAAACAGCTTTTTAAACTATGAGTTGCCATGAACCAGTGATTTTAAAATCAAT
Source organism: Gorilla gorilla gorilla (assembly GCF_029281585.2). Classification (NCBI taxonomy): domain Eukaryota; kingdom Metazoa; phylum Chordata; class Mammalia; order Primates; family Hominidae; genus Gorilla; species Gorilla gorilla. The sequence continues at coordinate 130,989,469 of NC_086017.1, read as the reverse complement.
TTAAAGGAACTTTACAAACATGTTTCAATAAAATGAAATGAATAGAATAGAATACAATGGAATGAATTAAAGTACATTGAATGTAGTAAGGTGAAGTATGTTCTACAAAACTTTTGCTTTGGTTACATATGCGTGTATATGCACCAGCTATCTCTGAGATGATATGTTAGGAACAAGGGCAGCTTAGGAACAGAGAGAGATTTATTTTCAGTTTGAAGTTCTTGTCATATACAAAAGATAAAAATGTAAGCAACAGAAAAATACTTCCAATAAATATAATGGAAAAAAGCCCAATATTCAAAATAAATTCTACAAGAAAACTACAATTGCACAAAGATAGATATGTTATTTATTACAAAACTGTGATAGCACAAAATTGGAAATGATTCAAATGTCTATTAATGATAAATAAAGTACAGTACATACCTACTTTGAACAATTATACAGCTGTTAAAAAGAATGAGGAAGATCTATATGTACCAACATAAAAAGATGTTTAAGATGTGTCATTCAATGAGAAAGCAACACTTTGGGAGGCTGAGGCAGGCGGATCACTTGGGGTCAGGAGTTCGAGACCAGCCTGGCCAACATGGCGAAACTGCATCTCTACTAAAAATACAAAAATTAGCCAGCATGGTGTGCCTGTAACCTCAGCTACTTGGGAAGCTGAGGCATGAGAATCGCTTGAACCCGGGAGGTGGAGTTTGCAGTGAGCCAAGATCGCGCCACTGCACTCCAGCCTGGGCGTCAGAGTGAGACTCTGTCTCTATTTTTAAATAAATACATTTAAAAACATAGGCCAGTACAGTGGCTCACACCTATAATCTCAGAGCTTTGAGAAGTTAAGGTGAGAGGATGGCTTGAGAACAGGAGTTTGAGACCAGCCTGTGCAGGCTTTCTGGCACAGAAAGTCAAGTCAAGTAAGTCAAGTCAGACTCCTTGACTTAAATCCCTACAATGCCTTTTAACAAATATGCTCAATAAGTTCATCTGGTATGAAATATAACTTAATATTTTATCAGGTTAACTAAAATGAAATGAATAAAACATCTTGTTGGAGAGGCTATGAGAAAAGAACACTGGTCCTTTTTTCAGGGCCCAGTGACTTAGTAGAATCCTTCTGCAGAGCAGTAAGTCTCTACAGGCAAAAGTATTAGCATTGTTCATTCTTTTGATCTACAGCTTCTTCTTTTGGTAATGTATGAAAAAAATTCAAAATGAAAAAAGGTGTTTGATCAATGATATTTATAACTCCACCATTTTATAATGAAAAATGGTACAACCCAAATATTCAGATTTGGAGACGAATTTTGCAAAATATGAGGTACAACACTGTAAGCATATAGCTGCTAAAAATAACTTTGTGTTCTATATTTGTGTATTGAAATGTGCATAGGAAATAAAGCTAAGTGGAAAAAGAACCAAAGTCATATGTACAGAGGCATTAAAACTATATATTGTATTTTTGCAATGATAAATAAGGATCAAGAGATTTATATAAATGGTTAGCTGTGTTAATACAATAAAGTCTTTGTGCTTTTATCTATAAAGGATTTTTAATGTGTAATAACAGAGACAGTGATGTATGTCATCCCTTAATAGAGCTGAATTCATGAGGCAAATTCTACAAAGGCCATTTCTTCTAAGAACTAAGTCCTGAGTGTTGGTAGACTCCAACATGTGCACATCTGAGCCTGGGATTAAGATGGGTAGAGCAGCTCTTTCAACTCTGCCCCCAGATGTAGAGAACTGAAAGAGAGCTGAGTTAAAGCACTTTACACTAAAGAATGTTTTTTCATAAAATAAACCATTTGTATTTAATAAGTGTATAAATTGGTTAACTATTCTCTATCAATGATTGGTTCTCAACACTAGCTGTAAATCAGAATCCTGTGAAATATTTTCAAAATACATGATATTTCCTTGGAATATTTCCAGATAGATATATTAATATCTAGGTCCTAATTCAGTCCTTCTAAGTCAGAATCCCCAGGCATGTGACCTAAGCATCTGTATTTCGAGTAAAGACTAAGGAAATTCTGATAAACAGCTAGGTTTGACACGTTCTCTCTCTCTCTCTCTCTTCCTCTCTCTCTCTCTCTTTCTTTAGAACCAATCAGTTGGCCCATTTTTCCACAGCCCTTTTGGCAAAGAATTTAAACCTGTTATTTTAGCTAACTTAATAAGTATAAAGTGTTATTTCCTAGCTGATACATTTATTAAGCATAGTAATTAAAAAGCATTATTAAGATGCGTACTTTTTTTAAAGGAGAAAAAAATGCCAGGAAAGAAAACTAGAAATAATCTAAATATTCATCATTTTCAGACTGGTCAAATAAATAATCGTACTTCCTCACAAGAAAACTATGCTACTGTTAAAAAGAATAAACCAGAACTCTATATAAAAATCAGAAACATCTCAAAGATATATTGTTAAAAGATAGATGTGAGGTACAGTACAGTGTGTTCATTATGTTACATTATGTTACAGTTATGCCTCACCCTGCCGACCCCACCCCCTGCTCGTATATTCATAGACTATTTCTGGAAGGTGACACCAGAAATTGGTAATCTTAGTTGCTTCTGGGTATGGGACTTGATTGATTGAGGTTATAGTGATAGGTAAAAGTATAGACTGACTTTTCAATATACACCCTTGCATGTATTACTTCTTAAATAATAAAATTTAAGGCCACGGGTGGTGGGTCATGCCTGTAATCCCAGCACTTTGGGAGGCTGAGGTGGGTGGATCACTTGCGGTCAGGAATTCCAGACCAGCCTGGGCAACATGGTGAAACCCTGTCTCTACTAAAAATACAAAATTAGCCGGGTGTGGTGGTGCACACCTGTAATCCCAGTTATTCTGAAGGTGGAGGCAGGAGAATCACTTGAACCTAAGAGGTAGAGGTTACAGTGAGCCGAGTTCGTTCCACTACACTCAAGCCCGGGGGACAGAGTGAGACTCTGTCATAATAATAATAATAATAGTAATAAAATTTAAGAACAATTAGGTACAAATGGAATCCCAATCTATCTAAATTTCATCCATTATTAGCCTGGGGTGTGGTGGCTCACGCCTGCAATCTCAGTGCTTTGGGAGGCCAAGTTGGGGGTGGATTACTTGAGGTCAGGAGTTCAAGACCAGCCTGGCCAACATGGCAAAACTCCATCTCTATTAAAAATACAAAAATTAGCCTGTGTGGTGGTGTGCGTCTGTAGTCCCAGCTACTTGGGAGGTTGACACAGGAGAATCACTTGAGCCTGGGAGGCAGAGGTTGCAGTGAGCCAAGATTGTACCATTGTACTCCAGCCTGGGTGACGGAGCGAGATCTTGTTTCAAAAAAAATAGGGCCTGGCGCGGTGGCTCATGATTGTAATCACAGCACTTTGGAAGGCCAAGGTGGGTGGATCACGAGGTCAGGAGTTTGAGACCAGCCTGGCCAACATGGTGAAACCCCGTCTCTACTAAAAATACAAAAATTAGCCAGGCGTGGTGGCGGGTGCCTGTAATCCCAGCTAGTCGGGGAGGCTGAGGCAGGAGAATCGCTTGAAACCGGAAGGCAGAGGTTGCAGTGAGCCGGGATTGTGCCACTGCACTCCAGCCTGGGCAACGAGTGAACCTCTGTCTCAAAAAAATAAATAAATAAAAATAAAAATACATGAATACAATAAAATAATAAATTTAATCCATTATAAATTATTGCTAAATTATCTGGGATATCAACCCACATCTAAGTTTGACACTCGTACAAATCTTTTGTAGGCCTCATTCACTTCACCGTTTGGTTTCCAGGGCTGTTATGTCAATCTTTCTTCTGGTGTTCTGCTCTTAATTAGTTGTTTGTCCTATTTTCTCTCTGAGAATGTATCTGTTCCTGTATCTAGAGGCATGCTCATTTTAGCTACCTGGGTCTTCCTGGTGGTAAAGTCAGGAAGAAAAGAGGTCTTTGTTCTCTTCCCACTGACCTAAAGAGATCAGAAAGACCCTTAAAGCAAATAATCAAACACTTACCCCAGAGTCCAGTACACTCAGCACCATCTTTTCTTATGGTCTCATCCAATCAGAGGTTTCTTATAACAACGAGAATTTCTTCTAGCAGACTTCTCCAACCCTAACAGGTACAAACATTTCCGTGCAATGGAATTTCTTTACTGACCACTAAAATTTGGGGGATTTACAATGAATGTGTGCTATAGAGTCTTTGGAAAAAATTTCAAGAGGACATTTTAAACACAATTTGAACATAGTTATTTAATAAGTAGTGGCCTGTTGGTTTGCCTGTATGTAACACTGTACATAAAGCATTCAAATATATGGTTTGTTTATAATTTCCATTCTTGGAGACAACATCACATGGCCTGAGATTGTCATAGAATCATTACAGCCATACAGGAACTGAAGAGATTGACTAGTTTTTTCTCTCACTAAGAACGAAAATCACTGCCATGTTATTCATAGCATGTGGTCCTCTGAAACTTCTAGCAAAGGACTTTCTCCCAAGGCAACCATTTCCATTGCTTAATGGGGCTTACTGTTAAGAAAGTTTTTTGCTGGGCGCGGTGGCTCATGCCTGTAATCCCAGCACTTTGGGAGGCCAAGGCGCAGATCACCTTAGGTCCGGAGTTCAAGACCAGCCTGGCCAACATGGTGAAACCCCGTCTCTACAAAAATTAGCCAGGCATGATGGCGGGTGCCTGTAATCCCAGCTACTCAGGAGGCTGAGGTGGGAGAATTGCTTGAACCCAGGAGGCCAAGGTTGCAGTGAGCTGAGATTCCAACATTGTACTCCAGCCTGGGTGACTGAGTAAGCTCTGTCTCCAAAAAAAACAGAGTTTTTGTCTTCATTTTTTAATGCCAAGCCATGTTCTGTCTTCTGTAATTTCTACCTTCTGATTCTGATTTGCCTTCTGTTTAGGGAAAAAAATTGATATGATATTGATAGGAAACAGGTGGTGCATTCAGAATGGATGACTAAGCTGGGTGCACTGGCTCATGCCTCTAGTCCCAGCACTTTGGGAGGCCAAGGTGGGGCCAGGAATTCAAGACCAGCCTGGGCAACATGGTGAGACCCCATAGCTACAAAAATAAAATAAAAATTAACCAGGTGTGATAGTGCACATCTGTGGTCCCAGCTACTCAGGAGGCTCAGGTGGAGGGATGGCTTGAGCCCAGGAGGTCAAGGCTGCAGTGAGCTGTGATTGTACCACTATACTCCAGTTTGGGCCACAGACTGAGCAAGTCCCCATTAACAATGACAACAAAAAAATGGATGATAAAGAGAGTTTGATACAAGGACTATTTACAAAGATGTCTTTTCCTCTTAAGATCAGGAACAAGACAAGGATGTCCATTTTTATTTAACATTGTACTGTAGGTTCTAGCCAGTGAAATAAGGCAAGAAAAAGAAATAAAAGTCATCTGGATGGGAAAGGCAGAAATAAAAATGTTCTTATATAGCGAGTGTGCTGATGATAAATTTTTGAACTTTCAGCTTTTGTATGTCTGAAAAAATTCATTATCCTACCTTTATTTTTGAAAGATATTTTGAAAGATACTTTTCCTGATTGACAAGCTTTTTCCCCCTTGCAATACTTTATTTTATTTTTTATTTTTTTCAGAGGCAGGGTCTCACTATGTTGCCCAGGCTGAAGTACAGTGGCTATTCATAGGCGTGATCACCGCTGATCAGAGCAGAAGTTTTGACCGGATCTGTTTCTGACCTGATTCCAGTTCACTCCTCCTTAGGCAACCTGGTAGTCCCCCACTCCCAGGAGGTCACCATATTGATGCCAGATTTAGTGCAGACACTCAATCGACATAGCGCACTACAGCCCAGAACTTTTGGACTCAAGGGATCCTCCTGCCTCAACCTCCCAAGTAGCTGGGACTACAGGCATGCACTGCCACTCCTGGCCCCTTGCAGTACTTTTAAGATGTTGCAGTGTCTTTTCACTTGTATTGTTTCTAACAAGAAATCTCCTGCATCTTTATCTTTGTTCCTCTATAGGTAACATATCTGATTTCTCTTAAGCTTTCTCCATTATCACTGGTTTTGAACACTTTATTATGTGTCTTGTCACTGTTTTCTCCATATGTCTTATATTTGGGGTTTGCTGAGCTTCTTGGTTCTGTGGATTTACAGTTCTCATGAAACTTGGAAAAATTTTGGCCATTATTTCTTCAAATATTTTTCTGCCCACTCTTTTTTCTCTTTCAAAAATCTCAGTTACATGTATATTAGATTTCTTAATGTTCATTGATGTTCTCTTATATTTTTAAAATTTTCTTTTCTCACTTTGTCTAATTTTTGATAGCTTTTATTGCCTTTATATGTCTTCAAGTTCACTAATCTTTTCTCCAGCAATTTCTAACCAGCCATTAATCACATCTATCGTGTTTTTCATCTCACACATTGTACTTTTAATCTGTAAAAGCTTGTTAAACTTTTTATATAACTTCCATGCCTTTACTTAAGTTTTTGAATCTATGGGATACCTGTTTAATATCTTTATTCAATAATTCTAAAATCTATGTCAGTTCTGGATTGATTTTCATTGATTTATCTTCTCATAATGGGTTATAATACCCTACTTCTTTGCATGCCTGGTAACTTTTTATTAGATTCCAGACATTGATAATATTAATGATATGGAACACACTACATACATGCACACACACACACACACACAGCCTTATGCAATTGCTCTATACAATGAGAAACATTTCCTAGTTATTTGTTTTCATCCACACACACACAGCCTTATGCAATTGCTCTATACAATGAGAAACATTTCCTAGTTATTTGTTTTTATCAGTCCATTCTCTAAGATGCTAGAATATTCTTTGATCTAGGGTGGTTTTCTTGTGGTTTATGTATGTTGAGTTTCTAAATCATACAATATTATGTGTGGTTTCTTTTTTCTAATAATGCTGAAAGAACTGAGTTATGTTGATGGAATCCAATGCCTTTTAAAAATCAATAGAGTAGTAGATGAGATGAAATTCCAGATTGTCTTCTGTTCTCTGTTGATGGATGAATTACCTGAATGGGACCAGCTATTTATCCTTTAGGGAAATCTTCCTGTTCTCTTTAATTTTTAAAACATGCTTTCACATGATTTTCTTGAAGAATGTACTGTACTTGCTTGTATTATAACAGCAGTTAACAATCTGATGACTTTTTCATCCTTCTGTATGGCCACCTGAAATTAGTGAACAGTGAACAGATTCGGAGGATAATTTCCAATGAACTTAGCTTTTCAGTTGAAGTTAAATTCAGGTTTTTTTTTTTTTTTGAGATAGAGTCTTGCTCTGTCACCCAGGCTGGAGTGCAGTGGCACAATCTCGATTCATCGAAATCTCCGCCTCCCGAGTTCAAGCGATTCTCCTTCCTCGGTCTCCCAAGTAGCTGGGACTACAGGTGCCTGCGACCATGCTGGCTAATTTTTGTTGTTGTTGTTGTTGTATTTTTAGTAGAGATAGGGTTTTGCCATGTTGGCCGGGCTGGTCTCGAACTCCTGACCTCAAATGATCCTCTGGCCTCTGCCTCCCAAAGTGCTGGGATTACAGGCATGAGCCACTGTGCCTGCCCTTAAAATTCAGTTTTAAATTCAGTTTTCTTATGGGTAATGAGGAAAATAATAAACTTAGCTTGTAAGGATGACGTGAGGACTAAATGAGATAGCACACGGGAATTTGTCTAGAAAAATGTCTGGCATTTAGAAAGGCTGCCATGAATGTGAGTTCCTCTATTTGGCGAGGAGGTTGGAGGAGAAGGTGGCTACTGTGAAACTTTGAGACAGTGTTTTCCTAATTATGACCCTTTTGCTCTGATTTCTGCTTTAAATCAATCCAGTCCTGAAGAATTTTTAGATTGCATGAGAAATATCTTTGACAAAGCACTTATGCTCCTGGCTTCATACCTGATACCTCTTTTGATGTCACTTTTAGCCTCAGAAATGCAGGTACCTACCTTTAGCCACATGACCTCTGACAAGCACACGAAACAGTAGCTTAGAGCAGTGGTTCTCAAAATGATGTCTCCAGACCAGCATCACCTGGGAATTTGTTAGAAATGCTTTTTTTTTTTTTTGACAAGAGTATCTGTCGCCCAGGCTGGAGTGCGGTGCAGTGGTACAATCTCGGTTCACTGCAACCTCTCCCTCCTGGGTTCAAGGGATTATTATGCTTCAGCCTCCTGCATAGCTGGGACTACAGGAGTGAGCCACCAAGCCCGGCTAATTTTTGTATGTTTTGTAGAGATGGGGTTTCGCCATGTTGGCCAGGCTGGTCTTGAACTCCTGGCCTCAAGTGATCCACCTGCTTCGGCCTCCCAAAGTGCTGGGATTACAGGTGTAAGCCACAGCACCCAGCCAGAAATGCAAATTTTCAAGCCCTACTCCAGACATACTGAATCAGAAACTCTGGGGGAAGGACTCAGTAATCTGTGCTTTAATAAGCCCTCCAGGTGATTCTGATGCCCTAAAGATAGAATTTCTGTTGGAGAAATAGATGAAGGAAGAAGCTGATTATCCTTTAATGGTCAAAGCAACTTCAGCAAGAGGTTAATAACTATGTTGCAGGAAAAGTGATAGCTTCAGAAGGAAATGACAAGTGTGAGGGGCGAAGGGGGACAAAGGGGTACAAAGGGGTGGTGAGGGGGCTGAAAAGGGTCAAGTGTAAACATACAGGGCTTGGAGCGAAACAGATACCCCTAAAAGGCAAAGGAAGAAAATGTTAGCTCAAGCAAAAAGGCAAAGGAAGAAAATGTTGGCTCAAGCACGTGGAGTCAGAGGAAGAGGATACAAAGCTCTGGAGATATGTTGTATGCATGGTACACACGCATGCATCTACTTTTGAGAACCAAGGGGGAAGATCTCCCTCAATGCAGGGCCAAAATAACAGTAAGACTGTGAGGCAGCTGTGGATCTTTCCAGGGTTGTGTCAGCAGTACCTTTTTTTCAAATAATTTTGAAAAATTGTGTTCTTTTTAATGCATTTATTAAGTTGACATTTAAATTTTTTTCATCATAAGTTTAAAGCATTGGAAAGGATATAATTTCCAGGATATTATAAATAAATCTATTTCATCACTCTTTTAGCTTTTCCAGTGCTCTCTAAAATACCAGAGTATCTTGATATCCACCTCATCCATTTTAAAACTTTATAGCAAGCTCAGCTTTTACAGTTGAAATTTTTATAAGGTATTTTTTTCTTCTTGAACTTGTATTTCCATCCCACTTCCTCCATAGACTTTAACCTAATACAGTATATTCCTATGCTTGAGGTCTTTCACTGATCTCCCTATCATTCTTTAACAATGAAAATATATAAACAGGTGTAAACTGAAAGTTAAAAAAATTCCTGTGACCATAAAACTCTAAAGGTTGAAAAGATTTTTTTTTTTTTTTTTTTTAAGATGGAGTCTCACTCTGTCACCCAGGCTGGAGTGCAGTGGTGCCATCTTGGTTCACTGCCACCTCTGCCTCCTGGGTCAAGTGATTCTTGTGCCTCACTCTCTCAAGTAACTGAGACTACAGATGCGTGCCACCACGCCTGGGTAAATTTTGTATTTTCAGTAGAGACAGGGTTTCACTATGTTGGCCAGGCTGGTCTCGAACTCCTGACCTCAGGTGATCCGCCCATCTCAACCACCCAAAGTGCTGGGATTACAGGCATGAGCCACCATGCCTGGCCAAAAAGAGATTTTTGTTGTTGTTCTTTGGGTTTTCTTTTTTCATTGAGCCACTAAAACAATTATTAGGAGTTCACAAGAGAGCAAAATAGTCTACTTTATCACAAATTTTAATAATCTTATTAAACCTATAAAGTAAAATTTAATTGGAACTGAATCTCTTAATGAAATGGATTGAAAGTCAGCTTATATATCTTGATTAAAGCAATTGTCACAATGTTCCTTTATTGCTTGGAGGTTTAACACTTCCAGGTGATGTGCAAATTTAAATCTTACAGTTGCACATCTGTAAGACTTTAAATGTTTTCCTCTGTAAAGTAGAAGAACCATTGTGAAATATGAGGAGGAAAATGAAACTCCCAACTGCAGCTGCATACTCTAATCAGTTTTAAGAAAGAGTTCATATGGAACTTGAGGATCTGGAAATCCATTTTCTTAAAACTATCCATACCCCCGTACCCCTTGGCAAGTCTTCAGATACCTCTAGGGGTACCTCAATATGAAGATCCCTGTGTATGAACAGGTTTCTGGCCTGAAAGTCAGAGGCCTAGGTTTGCTTTGAGTTTTGCTTGTGTCACATTGGCTATGAAATCTTGTGCAAAGAAGGAGGGAATAAACTTGTTGAGTTTCTACCATGTGAAAGGAGCTGACTAGGTGCTTTCACATTTTATTCATTCAATACACATAGCAACTACATAAGGCAGGTGTGATGATCATTAGCCCCATTTTTAAATGGGAAAACTGAGGTTCAGGAGGTGAAGAGCCTAATTTAATGCTATACAATTAGGTAATAATGGATCCAGGGTTCAATCCCAGCTCTGACTCCTAAAGCTCATGCTGCTGTCACTTGGCAACAATACTCCCTGAACAAGTCATTTTCTCACGGTGGGCCTCATTTCATTTACCTATGAAATTAAGGGAGATGAGCTAGAAGAACCCTAAAGTCACTTCCAGATTTGGCATCCTATGAATCTGTGGGAATCGGGGGAACCTGCCCCCAATATTTCAATGTAAGTTCTTTCTGTTTTCCCTAAGTGTCAGCAGGTCTGAGAAATAAAGAGAAAGAGTATAAAGAGAGGAATTTTACAGCTGGGCCTCCAGGGGTGACATCACATATCGGTAGGTCCGTGATGCCCCTAAGCCACAAAACCAGCAAGTTTTTATTAGGGATTTCAAAAGGGGAGGGGGTGTACGAACAGAGAGTAGGTCACAAAGGTTACATGCTTCAAAGGGCAAAAAAGGAGAACAAAGTTCACATGCTTCTGAGGCCAATAAAGATCACAAGGCAAAGGGCAAAGCAAGATCACAAGGCAAGGGCAAAATTAGAATTAATGATGAGGGTCTAGGTTCGGCTGTGCACATATTGTCTTGATAAACATCTTAAACAACAGAAAACAGGGTTCGAGAGCAGAGAACCGGTCTGACCTCAAATTCACCAGGGCGGGATTTTTTCCCCACCATAATAAGCCTGAGGGTACTGCAGGGCGTATTTCAGTCCTTATCTCAACCACATAAGACAGACGCTCCCAGAGCAGCCATTTATAGACCTTCCCCCAGGAATGCAATTCTTTTCCTAGGGTCTTAATATTTAATATTCCTTGCTGGGAGAATAATTTAGCGATATCTCTTCTACTTGCATGTCTGTGTATAGGCTCTCCACAAGAAGAAAAATATGGCTCTATTTTGCCCAACCCCGCAGGCAGTCAGACCTTTGGTTGTCTTCCCTTGTTCCCCAAAATTGCTGTTATTCTGTTCGTTTTCAAGGTGCACTGATTTCATATTGTTCAAACATCCGTGTTTTACAATCAGATTTCATATCGTTCAAACACACATGCTCTACAATCAATTTGTACAATAGTGGTCCTGAGGTGACATACGTTCTCAGCTTACGAAGATAACAGGATTAAGAGATTAAAGTAAAGACAGGCATAAGAAATTATAAAAGTATTAATTTTGGGAACTGATAAATGTCCATGAAATCTTCACAATTTATGTTCCTCTGCCTCGGCTCCAGCCGGTCCCTCTGTTAGGGGTCCCTGACTTCCCACAACATGTGGGAGGTAGAGGCCAGGGCTGAAGGTGAAAGGGCTTCTCAGAGATTCATACCCCAAGGGATTAGGAGGCAATACAGAATAGATCCAGAAATTCACAGACCTAGTGGTGCTTCTGACAGAATCTATGTTGGGTTAAAGTTTAAAAAGCTTGACCTGCCATCCAATCCAGGCAGACTTAAATGAAAACTGATCTCGAAGAAAATGATTTGATTGGCCATTTCATAATTAGACACCTAAATGGGAACCAGGAAAACAACAACAACAACAACAAGAAAATACATGTAGCCCTATTTAGGTTCAATGAAATCTATGTATTTCAATTTTTCTCTTATTTTATTTTTTTAGAGACTGGGTCTTACTATGTTGCCAAGGCTAGAATGCAGTGGGTATTCATAGGCACAATAATGGCACATTACAGCCTCAAACTCCTGGGCTCAAGCGATCCTCCTGCCTCAGCCTCCTGAGTAGCTGGTACTTCATTATTCTCTTTTATATAGTGAGATCTTTTGAACACCTAGTGCAATCATAAGGTCTATAAAATGATTAATTCTAGAGTCATACATTACAATGAAATAGTAATTAACCCCATGTTATATTTCAGAATATGTAGATCATATAAATATCATATAGATTTGTTGCTTTTCTAGTTTACAGGTATTGCATAACATCTTTTCAAAATAGCAGTCTACATTTACCGCTTTGACTTCATTGCTACCATTTACTCCTTATTTATCAACTGCTTGCGACCTGGCTCTAAAACTGGAATTATTTTGTTTAAGGTTATTAAATCACCTCCTCATTGATAAACTCAGTAGCATCATGAGAAGTTTTGTTCTCTAGGAGATTTCTGCTGTGTTTGATGTAACTGATTTCTCTTCCTTCTGCAATAATGTCCAGCTTTGCCCCGACAATAATCTCATCAAGTTTTCCCCATACCCCCTGAGCCTTCCTTCCCCTCTCTGTCTTCCTGGGGGATTCCTCCTTCAAATACCCATTTTATGTGGTCATTGTTAAAAGTTTTTTTCTCAGTCTTGTCTTTTTTTCAGTTTAAATGATAATCAAAATTCTCATTCTCTGGGGAAAGCTTCAAGCATCTCTGTTGATGACTCACAGATATACATTTCAGTTTGCACTTCAGAGCCAAAGAAGTAAACACTTTTCAAACTGTTTGCTAGATGTCCTCAGGTCATCAAATTCAACACATCGCAAACCAGGTGCTTCATTATCACCTTAATATCTGGTCCTTCTCCTGGATTTCCTACCTTAGTCATGGAACTACCATCTTTTCGGTCATCCTGGCTAGAAATCTTGCTGCCTTTGAACTTTCCTAATATATTTTTATAGACAGTAACTTGGGAAAAAAATGTATAGAAGACTTCAAAAGAGTTGCATGCTTGCTTCAAAGACAGTGAGGTAGGGAGAAACTGGGAATTGACTCCGAATTCATACGTGGTCTGGAGAGAGAGGCATCCATTGAGAAAGCGTGCTAGTGGTCACTAAATCAGTAGATTGCAAGTCCCATTGACAATGCCTCAGATATGTTTTTCTTTTTGTCTCTTCTTTGCTGGCTACACTGCTCTAGTTCAATACCTTGTATCTTTTGTTCTGGATTACTGTAAGAGCCTCCTAAATATAAGGCCGTGGACTTGGTTTTCAAAATCTACCTACACAAGTCAGGACAAGAGACAGGTGAGCAAGCAGTAGAACACAGCAACTGGTGAAGGGAGTGGAAAGGAGGTTAGCTGACAATCAGAGAAGCATAGGCAACAGGGTGAAGTGGACCTCAGCAAAGTTAGTGCCATCTTGGGTCACACTGTAACACCTCGAATAAGAGAGCTTATAGGACCTCTCTAATTTGAGGGGGTCACAGAGTTGGAATATTGCCTTCTGTTCTTGCAACAACACACTAAAAGAAATAGAGACAAAATGGAGCTTATTTGAGAGTGTGATCAGGATAGTGAAAAGGCCCAAAGTTATTTTTTCATGTGGAATTGTTGACTAACTGTTGATATTTAACTTGAAAAAGATAAAAGAGGGCTAGTTGTCTTCATATATGTAAAGTACTATCTTGTGGAAATTACCGAAGAACTTTATAGATGTCAGAGCTGTCCTGAGCTGGAATGCATTCAACAAATATTGATTGTATGCCTGCAATGCTAGGCACTGGGGATACATGACAGGTAAGTCAGTCTCTGCCATCACGGAATTTGAGTTCTAGTATGACAGACAATCAGCAAATACACATAAATAAATGGGCAATATAACTTCAGACAGTGATGGGATGGGCTGCCATAGGAGACAATAATGCATGTGATGTTAGAACTATTTGAGCCTAGTTTTGATGATGACTTGGCAGAGCTCTAGGCATTGGACGTGTTACTAAATTAGATGACCTTTGGGGATCTTTAATTCCGAGATTTTATGACTTTGCCTTTCTACTATCGCCTACCAAATTAGGACTTCCTCTCATACACCCTAAGGCTTAGAAACTCCAAACTCCTTGCTAATCCAGGAACAAACCCTGCACTGAGGTTAGTGAGTCAATAGCGACTCAGTGTGAGTATTTGCCCATGTGGTTCCCTTGCCTGGAATGTCTTTCTCTCACTTCTCCGCCTCTCAAAATCCTACTTGTCCATAAAGGCTCAACTCCAAAATAAACTTTTTAATCAAGCCTCCTATGTAACACCAACACATACTGCTTCACCCTCTGGGCCAGGTGGCACTTAGCTTGTAGCACTATTAAAGCATGTACTGTGTTTTACTTGTATTGGAATTCATTATTTCTTATTGTATTTCCCTACTAGCTTCTGATTTTCTTCGGGGCAGGGACCACATCTTTCTCTTTTTATAATCTCCCCTAGTGCAAGTCTTCTAGCACAGGGCTTTGCACCAAGAAGATATTCAACAAATAAATTAATGTCACACCAGGCAATAAGTTACTTATTATTTGGACTGAATTAGACATGACCACTGCTGAAGTGAGAAAGATAATAACCTATTGGTATAATTAAGAACTTTCTCTCCAAACTTCTGCTGTATCCCTCTCTACTTACTAGGTGTGTGTGACCCCGGGGCAAGTTGCCTAACATCTTCATGCCTCAGTTCCTTCATTTGTACAATAGCAATCATATTGACTTCATAGTGCCTACTTATGAAGCACCTTTCTCATAAGGCTGTTTCAAGGATTAAGTGTAATAATCCATGTCAAGTGTCTAGTACAGTACCTACCACATAATTAGTCTTCACTAAATATTATTATTAATCTTAGGCTTTGCTGCCCTCCCATAGCTTTATGGTTTGAAAGTATGGCTTAAGGGTAAGAAAAATAAAACATTTTGAACAGAAATAACAAGAGAAGGCAAATGATTGACCTTATATTAGGTACATTTTCTTTCTTTCTTTCTTTTTTTTTTTTTTTTTTTTGAGATGGAGTCTCACTGTCACCCAGGCTGGAGTGCAGTGGTGCGATCTTGGCTCACTGCAACCTCCGCCTTCTGGGTTCAAGTGATTCTCCTGCCTCAGCCTCCCGAGTAGCTGGGACCACAGGTGCTCGCCACCACGCCCAGCTAATTTTTTGTATTTTTAATAGAGATGGAGTTTCACCGTGTTAGCCAGGATGGTCTCAATCTCTTGACCTTGTGATCCACCCACCTCCGCTTCCCAAAGTGCTGGGATTACAGGCGTGAGCCACCGCGCCTGGCAACATTAGGTACATTTTCTGTCATCCTATTAGGCAAAGATAATTTGAGACATAAAATTAAGAGGGAACCCTCTACTTGTATTGAATTTGAAAACAGTGTAACAGAAAGACTGAATATAGATAACACCAAGAGACCCTGCAGGGGATGGGAATTAGAGACGACCTTCCCTTGACAGATGAGAAAACAGGTGGTTCAGTGACTTGTCAAGGGTGAGAATGGGAAGACTAACCTTAACCTGGCAGGCTTCTTAGCCACTACTTTCCCCACTGCATTCTGCTGTTTCCCAGTTGCATGGCTGAGGCCAGCACAGATTGAAGATGCTGTTACTCCAAAGCCTTATAGGCCACAGACTTTTTTTATTGCTAGCACACTATAGGCAGCAAGCCTAACTTCAGACAGCTGGGGCTGAAGCTGATACTCTTCTGGCTTTAGGGAGAATTGACTCACAGCCTCAGGCAGGCTGGGGCCTGCAGGTAGTGGTTATTTGGGCTTTATTTGTGAAAGGCTTGGGACATAACAAAGGCAGATAACCTGAGGCCTGTCTGATGTGCATGTAACTCAGGAGAAGTAAGAGGACAGTGTACACTTCTGCATTTATGTGTCAGGAAGACAAACCCTGGAATGAAAGATGTGCCCCAAAATGCCAAAGCCAAGCAAAAAGGATTTTCAAGCTATGTTTGGGAGTAAGAAGCAGAAATTAGAAAGGGATAACCCTCACCCTCTTGCTTTTTGAGAAGTGTGTAATGTTTTTTGAGACAGTCTTGCTCTTGTCACCCAGGCTAGAGTGCAGTGGCACATTTCAGCTCACTGCAACCTCCACCTTCCCAGTTCAAGTGATTCTCCTGCCTCAGCCACCAGAGTAGCTGGGATTACAGGCGCCCACCACCATGGCCAGCTAATTTTTGTATTTTTAGTAGAGACGAGGTTTCACCATGTTGGCCAGGCTGGTCTTAAACTCCTGACCTCAGGTGATCCACCCGCCTCTGCCTCCAAAAGTGCTGGGATTACAGGCGTGAGTCACCGCGCCCGGCCGAGAAGTGTGTAATGTTAATAAAGAATTGAAACAATGCAGTTACTTTGATCTCTAGCAAGGGAATAGTGTTTAACTGGAGAGGTTAGAATAAATAGAGAGAAGAAATTGAAGCCCACCTGAGGGAGGAGATGGTAAAAGCACACATTGCTGCTTTTTCTGAGTTTTGGGCTTGAAAGAATTACATATCAAGGGATTGCCTAATCAGTATTTACGTTTAATACATTATGTTTATGTAGGGCTTTTCCTGTTACAAAAAGTTTGTCATTTCAATAATCAACTATTGCAATTCAATAAACATTCATTGAGCTTTGCTCATATACAAAGCACAGCCACTTTTCCCCACTCAAATTGGATGATATGACCTCTAAACCTGCCTTTTCTAAACATAAATCAAGCACACCCTGCTTCTTCTCCTGCGTTATGAAGGGCTCTTGATGCACCTATACCATGTGCCGGGAGAGTGAAGCTGTGGATGACATGAAGCATCTCCCTGAGGAGTCAGTTACTGGAGAATTTAGGTGTGTACATTTATGGGAGGGGGAGAGGTGTGCACTTTTATATTAAAACCAACAGCTATTTTGTGGCATAGAGGACAAAGTCTGTTCCATCAGGCTGCTTTTAGGCTTCATTATGGGCAGGTCCTGGTGCAATAGGATGGTTTTTTAGTGATAAAGTTTAAAAAGCACTAAATCTTAACCTGGACACTCAGACTAATGCAATAATTTGTAGGCAAATTAAAATGTCATTATCCTGGCAGGGTGGTGCACCTGTAGTTCTGGCTACTAGGAAGGTTGAGGTGGGAGGATCGCTTGAGTCCAGGAATTCTGGGCTGTAGTGTGCTATGCTGATCCAGTGGCTGCACTAAGTTCTGTATCAATATGGTAACCTCGCGGAAGTGGGTGACCAGCAGGTTGCCTAAGGAGAGGCGAACCGACCCAGGTCGGAAAAGAAACAGATCAAAACTCCCAAGCTCATCAGTAGTGAGATCACACCTGTGAATAGCCACTGCATGCCAGCCTGGGCAATATCACTGTCTCTAAAAAAAAAAACAAAACAAAAACAAAAACAAAAAGCTTTGCTAATTCATGCTCCACTTATTTGGAATTTGTAATAATCTGAATAAGTCCTATAGTCTGGTTATAGTCATAATGCAAAAATAATGATTAAATGCTCTATTTTTTCAGTTCTATGGTGATTTAAATACTAAAGAAAACATTTTAAAAACCTCAAACACATTATAAGCAGTAATTTATGTTCAAATATTTAATGCACAAATTTTAAGTATCCTTGTCTATTCACCAAAGCAGATGTGGAAAGTTGATTCGTCTCATTTGAATTACATTACATATTTGAATATTTATAAAACTTCCTTTGATTTATTTAACAATATTCTTGTAATCAGGGCTTTTCCTTCACTGCTTTCCTCTTCTTGCCATTCGTGATAATCAGTGAGGTTTAGATCACTGACGACCCCCCATTTCCTACCACATAAACCTTCCAAAGAAGGCGTGGTTTCCTAGCTTCAAATTGGGCAAGTTGTAACAGCATCATTGCATCGAGGTTCCCCAGCATGATTACCCTTGAAATGACCTCATTAGCTTCAATCGTGAGGGGAAAACTTGGCAAACAATAATAATTCGATGGGCCATTTCCCATCAAAACCCTGACACATCTGGTAATCATTTCTTGTCCTGAATCATTTATTCAATTTAGGTTGAAAAAGATTGTCACAAATTTCGCTTCTGTGGTAAACAAAACAAAGCAAACAAACATTTGCACATTCATTCCCAGCTTTAGTGAATTCCCTACTATGAGGGTGGCAAATTCTATATAAAGTTCACTTGCTGAGAACACTATGTGTTGTAAGCACATTGGAGTTTTTAATTCTCAACATTGCTTTATCTACCATTTATCCCGTGCCATACTGTTTTCTGGGTACCAGTTCTACTCACCTCGCCCCATGGCTTAGGACCAGAGGAGCAAGTTGTGTGTGGAATGGAAAGCATGTCGTCTTGGCCACAGTGGAAGGACTGTGTGTGGCCTTGGGAATATTCACCTCACTTCTCTGGGCTTCAGTTTCCCCATCTTTGACATGTGAGAGTTGGATATGCACCATCTTTTTGATGACTGTCAGCTCCAAGAGTACCTGCTTCTACAGTGTGAAGCAAGGAGAGGTCAGATTGGAAAGATGATGAAGGCTGGGGCGGGTAGTTGCAGGAGAACTTTGAATGCAAGACTGAAGAGTTTAGATTTTCCATGATAGGCAGAGGTATCAATTTAGGTTCCTGAGGGGCAGGCGGAAGTGATGACAGTGGTGTGAGAGTTAGATAAATCTGACAAGTGTGTAAGATGCACTAGAGTGGATTTAGGGATGTCACACATATACTGTAATAGCAAAGTCAAGGCAAACATTCCCTCATTAGTTTTACCACCCAGAAGGGAAAAGATTCCACTCCAGTCTTCTTGAAGAGACACTTAAATAAGAAATTGTAATCTAAGAGGAAAATACAGGGTAGAGAGCTTAACTTTTTGTTGTCTACCAATAGTCATCTCACCCACATCCTCTACACAAGTACGGGCCTTTAGAGTTTTCAAACAATTTTCACAGGTGCTGCCTCATTTCATCCCCCTCAAGAATCAAATATTTTCCAACAACAGAAACAGTCCTAATCCAGGGCCAAGAAGCAGCAGACCACAGACTCTTTTAGGCCACCTGGTCACATTAGCATTTCTTTATGGAATGGTTTACTGATGGCTACTTAGAGCAGGTACTCTTGGGGAGTGGCCATGAGTAATGAAGCATGGAAGTCCATCTGCCTCTGGAGCCACATGAATGGCAAGTGGATCTCTGGCCTCCTAGACATCCCCATGAGTGTACATTGACTCAGTTATATACAACCTCTTGGGAAGTGAGAGTGCCTCCCACAGCCAAGTGCTTTACAGGGCAGCTATCTTCTCATTTGAAGGTAGACTAGGCATATGTCACATGAGAGCTCTCATAGGCAAATAAATAGGTTGAAAATGACCTGACAATTCCACTTTATAGGTGTGGCTACCTTAAGTGCTTTGCCTTAACACTTAAGACTTAAACCGGCCGAGCGTGGTGGCTCACGCCTGTAATCCCAGCAGTTTGAGAGGCCGAGGCGGGTGGATCATGAGGTCAGGAGTTCAAGATCAGCCTGACCAGTATGGTGAAACCCCGTCTCTACTAAAAATACAAAAATTAGCTGGGTGCGGTGGCACGTGCCTGTAGTCACAGCTACTCGGGAGGCTGAGGCAGGAGAATCACTTGAACCCAGGAGGCAGAGGTTGCGGTGAGCCGAGATTGCGCCACTGCACTCCAGCCTGTGCGACAGAGTGAGACTCTGTCTCAAAAAAAAAAAAAAAAAAAAAAGACTTAAACTTCCTCCCCAAGGATTTGCCTAGACCAAGGTGGTTTCCAATTTTCCAGATCATTAAATAGCAAAATGCCCATTTCCTATTATTTTATTTTCAGGTAGCCTTCAGCAAGTTCCTCGTCAACAGTCTGTAAGGCCATGTCTAATATAGGCTACCTTCCCTATTCTGGGTGATAGGAGGCTCTTTTGCCATCCACAATGGAATTTGATTTTTTTTTTTTTTTTTTGAGATGAAATTTCGCTCTTGTTGCCCAGACTGGAGTGCAATGGCATCATCTCGGCTCACTGTAAGTTCTGTCTCCCAGGTTCAAGCGATTCTCCTGCCTCAGCCTCCTGAGTAGCTGTGGTTACAGGCATGAGCCACCACACTAGGCTAATTTTTGTATTTTTAGTAGAGACAGGGTTTCACCATGTAGACCAGGCTAGTCTCAAACCCCTGATCCACCCACCTCAGCCTCCCAAAGTGCTGGGATTACAGGCATGAGCCACCGCGTCCAGCCTTGATTTTTATTTTTTTTGGCAAATCATCATTTGGCTGTCACATAGTATGTATCCTCTTCCTAAAGCAACGCGATCCTAGTTTTGGCAGGGAATAAGTTGTTTTTTAAGGGAGCATGATGAAGCTTCTTTCATAAGTAATCATTTGGATGCCAATAGACTATAGCCTCAACACTAAAGTTCAAAGTAAGGGTCCAGTCTCTCTTTTAAATGGGAACCTGGCAGAAGCACTGAGGTTTGTCCCCAGATTCACTGGGTCTTTGGGCACTTTTCAGAGGGGAAAAAATGTATTAGATTGCTTGTAAGGCTTTAGCCAGTCTCTAAAATTTGCAACTTTTGACTCATTCCCTTTGGAGATAAGTTTTGCTGTATCTTTGACAAAATCCTATAGATTACCATTAACCCTGCAGATGTACAAAATATCAGCATGGATTATTTCAATTTGGTTTGTCTTGCTCTGTCGCCCAGGGTGGAGTACAGTGGCATGATCTTGGCTCACTGCAACCTCCGCCTCCGGGGTTCAAGCAATTCTCCTGCCTCCTGAGTAGCTGAGACTACAGGCATGTACCACTGCACCTGGCTAATTTTTCTATTTTTTAGTAAAGGCAGGGTTTTACTATGTTGGCCAGGCTGGTCTCAAACTCCTGACCTCAAGTGATCTGCTGGCCTTGGCCTCCCAAAGTGCTAGGATTACAGGCATGAGCCACCACTGGCTTGTACTTTCTCTGTGAGGAAGATTCCAAACTACTGCTTAATGTTCCATTCTGTTAGAAGTAATGCAAATCTTAATTTAGATAGAAGACAGCCACTTCTTGGCTTCCAGAGTGATTGTCATACTGGCCTCAAGTTACTCCTTCAAGACATTATTGGGGAAGGGGGTCAGGACAATTTCTGTTTTGTGTTCAAGAGAAATATTTAGTATTCCCATACCTTCTGAGTGTACCGTTACCTACCTCTAATTCCTGATTTCCTTAGCTTAAGTATTCTATCTATTCAAAGTTGCCCTGCAATGTGACTTTACCTTCATAATTCTGACTCTATATAGTTGTAGAGGCCTCTAAAGTCTTAATAATGAATCTAATATTCTTTGCAGTCTTTTAAAAAATTGTTATAATGGTCTACTGTCTCCCTTCTTTGACCTTTCTACTATTTCCACAACTTCACAGTCCTTAAAAGTGAGAGAGTCAAAGTCTAAATTCTGTTATCTAATTCCACTTTGTTTCTCATCTGCCTTGTCCATCCTTATAAAGTTAGTGATCAATCCCATGTGAGATTGTTCTCTTGATATATAGCTCCAGATTTCCTTCTTGGCACTGGTCTGAACCCTCCTCCTGCTTTGGGGCTGGAAAATAAATATCCTACTGGAATCTGTTAACAAAGTAGGCCTATAGTGGCCTGGGGTAGCAGTAGTTTTCATTTGTCCAGTGTGCTGTTGCAGCCCTTCATCTTAAAAAATTTTTTTTGTAATGGAACTCCTCTTTCTTGTGGGGACAGTTTCTTCAAGGGTGGGTATATGGGATGGATCTGGCCAGTAGAGTATTCCATTCCTCACTTCAGCTATGCCCTGAACTCTTATGTATGTACACATGCCCTCATTTTCTTGGTATTCATCATATGTTGCCTTGGGCCAGTAACAATTCATCCATCCATTCACTCAACAAATATTTGTTGAGGACCTTCAAAATACCTAGCCTATATCTTTTTTCTTCCAAAACAGATTCAAAATTCTTCAGGACACTGATAATGTCTTGTTTCTTTTTAAAAAATTCACTCTCGGGCCTGGCGTGGTGGCTCACGCCTGTAATCCCAGCACTTTGGGAGGCCCAGGTGGGTGGATCACCAGAGATTGGGAGTTTGAGACCAGTCCGACCAACATGGAGAAGCCCCGTCTCTACTAAAAATACAAAATTAGCCGGGCATGGTGGCACACACCTGTAATCCCAGCTACTCAGGAGGCTGAGGCAGGAGAATCACTTGAACCCGGGAGGCGGAGGTTGCGGTGAGCCGAGATCATGCCATTGCACTCCAGCCTGGGCAACAAGAGCGAAACTCCATCTCAATAAATAAATAAATAAATAAATACATAAATACATAAATTCACTCTCATTGAGTACAATACTTTGCACATAATAGGTATTTAGTAAGTGCTCACTAATTAAATTCCAATTGCAATCATACTTCTAATCTGGTAGGACCCTATATATACATCTTTCCTTTCAAAAAATCTTGTATCCATATATTAAATGCCATGAACATTGTTCTGTATTCCAAGAGTATCAGTGTCCAAGGCATCTGTTTATTTTAATGCAATTATTAAACAACAATTACTATAACATATAAAGGAGTAAACAGTTAAATGAGAAAAAGAAGGACCATGAGAAAAAAGTCACGTTATAAATTACTCTCATTTTATGTGACTTCTCTTGCCTTCTCAGAGCATACCTTCATGCCTTTTCTTTAATATTATTCCAAGAACATAGTGGAATGTCATGTACCTGTGGCTGCTCAATACTTTTTCATCAATGTGGTAAAGTTGAGCTAGAAAAGGTATAGTTTTCTGTGCTCTCATTTTTTTTATTTTTTTTATTTTTTAGAGAGGTCTCTCTCTGTCACCCAGGCTGGAGTGCAGTGGCCCAATCACAGCTCACTGCAGCCTTGACCTCCTAGGCTCAAGTGATCCTCCTGCCTCAGTCTCTGAAGTAGTTGGGGTTACAGGTGTCCATCATCACACTTGGCTATTTTTTTTGAGAGAGAGGGTCTCACTATGTTGCCCAGGCTGGTCTCGAACTCTTTTTCTCAAGTGATCTGCCTGCCTTGGCCTCCTAAAGTGCTGGAATTACAGGCGTGAGCCACTGTACCCAGCCGTTGCCTCCATTTTTTAATCTGTAAAATGGGAGAAGTATTACCTGTTTCGCCCACCTTATAGGTTTTGATGCACAACTACTACTATAATGTTCATTATAAACTATTAAGCTCTGTATAAAAAGTAGAACCCCAGAGTTTCCGCTTAGGCAAATGTATTAGTCCATTTTAACGCTGCTGATAAAGACATACCTTAGACTGGGAAGAAAAAGAGATTTAATTGGACTTACAGTTCTACATGGCTGGGGAGGCCTCAGAATCATGGCAGGAGGTGAAAGGCACTTCTTACATGGTGGCAGCAAGAGAAAATGAGGAAGAAGCAAATGTGGAAACCCCAGATAAACCCATCAGATCTTGTGAGACTTACTCACTACCAGAATAGCATGGGAAAGACTGGCCCCCCATGATTCAATTACATCCCACCGAGTCCCTCCCATGACACATGGGAATTATGGGAGCTACAATTCAAGATGAGATTTGGGTGGGGACACAGCCAAACCTCACTTGCTGCAAGTTTGGCTGTATCCCCATCCAAATCACTTGCTGATATGGTTTGGCTGTGTCCCCACCCACATCTCAACTTGAATTGTAGCTCCCAGAATTCCCACATGTAGTGGGAGGGACCTGGGGGGAGGTAATTGAATCATGGGGGCAGGTTTTTCCCATGCTGTTCTCATGATAGTGAATAAGTCTCATGAGATGCGATGGTTTTATAAAGAGGAGTTCCCTTGCACACGCCCTCTTGCCTGCAGCCATGTAAGATGTCCTCTTCCTTTGCCCTCCACAGTGATTGTGAGGCCTCCCCAGCCATGTGGAACAGTGAGTCCATTAAACCTTTTTCCTTTACAAATTACCCAGTCTCGAGTATATCGTTATTAGCAGCATGAAAAGGAACTAATACAGCAAGGTTCAGGTTCTTAAAATAGCATTTTAAGTGGAAATTACATACTTTCAAAATTACCCTTTACAAGACCTTAAATATCAATAAATTTAGTCAGGCCAGTTTTTCCTCCAGTATTGGAATGTATCACTCTTTCTTTGGTTGAGCACCAGATGAAGAATTGTATTTGACTTGCATATATGGGTTGTGTTGTTAAAAAAAAAAGCCCTGAACTGTTTTTAAAAACTACCAATACTTTCATTTTCGTGAAATGGTCACATAAATAAGAACCTTGCGGAAATGGGGACCACCAAGTGAGGAAACAGCAGATGTACCTCTCATTCTCATATTCTATATGAGCTCCTGATTACATTAATTCTATATGAGCTGATTACATTAATAATGAACTAATTAGGAATAGTTTTGCAATCCGTATTTCATTGGCTCCCGTCTTTGCTTGCTGATGCTGAACTTCAGCTCCTTGCAAAATCGTCTGCCCATAATTTCTAAGAGCCCCTACACAGTGTTTTACATGGGCTCAAGAATGAGGCATATCTGCGGCCACGTGGATATCTGCAGCCACGTGGATATCTGCTGCTGAGTTTTCTTGAACACTTCTGGTACTCATCAGTGAGCCAGCCCCATTAAGCCAGGTCATTACCACGTGCTGCTGGACATCTTCATGACCTCCGTTGTGGCCCTCAAAGAATCAAAATGCTTGTTTCCTGGAATCTCCGATACTGCAAAATCGTGCCATCATTTTCTGCACAAGTGGCAACAAGCTGTAACCCCTCATCTTTTGATTATATTGTGTGATGTAGTAACGATTTTAGTGCACTCCTATTTCTGCTCTTGGTACTTTCCTAGTGGACTCCACGAGGCTGTATTGGAATATGAATCTTGAAGATAGGTAAGGTGTCATTCCCTCAATCCAAGGATTAACAGCTGGCATGGCATGGGCACTGACCAACTGGAACACTGGCTGGTGCACTGTAGCTGTGCAAATTGACTGAAAAGCAGTCTGGCCAACCCCCACCTCTCTGTCATCCACACTTCTTGGCAGTCTTTCCGCCAAAACCCTTATGTAAATCACCTCTTGGCAGCCTGAAACTACCAATTTGCCAGATATGCCACGACATGTTTGAAGCCTGGTGGTGAACGGAGACTTGCCCCAAGCTGTGATTCTATTTGAATGCATCTAATTAAGAAATTTTGATACTCAAATTATATTGTAGAACCAATAATAGGAAAAAAATTAATGTAAGAAAAAATTCAGAAAACTAAAAAATTAATAAAACAACTTTTTTGGGGGGAGTATTTTCTCAGAGTGCTTGTCCATATGCAGATATTTTATAAAGTTGTAATTTTGATGGTTATAATTGTTTCGCTTTTTCAATTACAATCACACTACTCATTTTGCCAACATTTACTGAGTTCCCACGATGTGCACAGCATTGACTGAGATCAAGAGAAATGCCTTACACCTCCATGTAATTCTATTTATACTGGAAGAAAGTTAGATAATGAAGGCAAAGCATGTGCGTGTCCTCATTTGGCAACTCCCTGTTGATGAATTCTTTTTCTCCCACTAGATGGTTTCTCTGGTGCTTAGAAGTACTTCACTTTAACTCCTCTCATGCCAGATTAAAAGCTTAACCTCCATAGGATAGTTTGCTTCCTCAGAGTTCCAGCTGACATGGCTGTGTAAGATATTTGTTTTTAATTCTAAAAGGGTCCAAGAGCCTTTGGCCTTGGAAATATTTTTAAAATGCAGTTGAATAAACCAGTTAGGTTTTAAAGCATATACAGCAGTTTTCTCAATTTGTTGCAAGCAAATGTTTCCCACCATATGTGGCACAGACCTGGGCACACAGTAGACAACAAGCACTTCCTGGTGGAATTAGGATATTCATGTCTTTTCATGTGTTGTCCAACACAGGCCAGCAAAATTTACGAAATTCTATATAATCATATTTAAAGTCCTTAAGGATAAAAAGTAGAATTGGAACACTTTTGATAAGAAGACTAAAAATGAAAACTGTATTCAAATTGTCAAGAAGTGGTTAGAGAAAGGAGAAGTGTACTCAACTGTCTCGGACATGTTGAGTCCTCAAAAAAAAAAAAAAAAAACGAAAAAAAAACCAGACTGGGTGTAGTGGCTCACACCTGTAATCCCAGCACTCTGGGGGGCCAAGGTGGGAGGATTGCTTGAGGCCAGGAGTTCAAGACCAGTCTGGACAACGTAGGAAGACCTCTGTCTTTACAAAAATAAAAAAATTAGCTAGGTCAGTTGTGTGCCTGTAAGTCCCAGCTACTTGGGAGGCTAAGGTGGGAGGATTGCTTGAGCCCTGGAGGTAGGCTGCAGTGAGCCATGATCACACATCTGCACTCCAGCCTGGGTGACAGAGCAACAAATTATCTAAACAATAACAACAACAATAAAAACAAACAAACAAAAAAGAAAAGAAAAAACAATCAGAGTTGATATTTTCCTAAGACTCCTAACTGGTCCTAAGAGTAGCAAGATTTAGTTAGGGGAATAATGGTTATTTTTCCTAAATTACTACTTTTATCTTCAAGTACTGAACACTACTAGTGCATACACAATATACATTGTAAAAATAAAGAACAACAGCACCAGCCTGGACAACATGGCAAGACCCTGTCTCTACAAAGTAATTAAAATAGCTGGGTGTGGTGGCATGCACTTGTAGCCCCAGCTACTGCGGGGGAAGGGGGCAGTGGCAGGGCATGGCTGAGGCAGGAGGGTTGACCTGAGCCCAGGAGTTTGAGGTTGCAGTGAGCTATGATCGCACCACTGCACTCCAGCCTGGGCAGCAGAGCGAGACCCCATCTCTAAAAATAAAAATAAAAAAATAAGGCAGCAGAGATAGTAAAACATTAATGGTTTTATAAAACTGAGCTATAAACTCATAAGGATCCTTTCTGGTTTCATAGCTGGCACTTCATACTACTGTCTGATCTAGATGTTACAGAGAAACACATTCCTTGAGGCTTTGTACATTCCTTCCCATTTTCTTTCAAGATTCCATCCTACAGGGCACAGGAATGAAGCATCCTGATACAATTCAAATAAAGTTTTGGCCTGATTAAGGGAGACCAGCCCTCTCTGCATTCTGAAATTCCTTTTTGGATGATCCATAGGAGGTCTTACTTTTTTTTCACTTCCCTGCACCCCTGGCCAAGGATATTCAATATCCAAGAAACCAAATACCAATTTTCTTGTAGCTTTCACATTTCCCATCAACATGACATAGATTAAAGACCAAAAGACTTCTGTTCCATTCTGAGAGATGTGAGTCCCATTTCCATGTGAAGGAGATCTGACTGTTCCCGATTTACAGCTACTGAGGGCCTAAAATATTTGTTCTGAGAATTTCTCAGGCCTATATTTATTACATTTTAATGCACATAAAACAAAGCTGAATTCCTAGAATTTGCTGTAAAGAAGTATACTTAAAGTATTCAATCAACACATACTGTTTTCAATTCATTTATTCAATGTGAAAATATTTACACTCTTGTATAAAAAAGCTCTTTTCAAAAAATGTGAATGGAAATGAGGTAAAATAAATAAAATTGAAGTAGTTCAAAATAATCTAATCGGTAATAACATAGTAAACCACATGATTATACCCTTAGAAGTAAACATGTGACAAGCATGAAAAGCTAAAAGGATTTGTTAGAGGCATGTGAACCAGAGCAACTCCATCTTAAACAGGAGCTGGGCAAACTGAGGCTGAAATCTACTGGGCTGCATTCCCAGATGGTCAATTAAGGCATTCTAAGTCACAGGATGAGATAGGAGGTCAGCACAAAATACAGGTCATAAAGACCTTGCTGATAAAACAGGTTGCAGTAAAGGAGCTGGCCAAAACCCACCAAAACCAAAATGGCGACGAGAGTGACCTCTGGTCGTCCTCACTGCTACACTCCCACCAGTGCCATGACAGTTTACAAATGTGCCATGACAGTTTAGACCCTATGTGGTCTAAAAAGGGGAGGCATGATTAATCCACTCCTTGGTTAGCATATCATCAAGAAACGACCATAAAAAATGGGCAACCAGGCCAGGTGCGGTGGCTTACGCCTGTAATCCCAGTACTTTGGGAGGCCAAGGCGGGCAGATCAAATGAGGTCGGAAGTTCAAGACCAACCTGACCAACATGGAGAAACCCTGACTCTACTAAAAACACAAAATTAGCCGGGTATGGTGGCGCATGCCTGTAATCTCAGCTACTCAGGAGGCCGAGGCAGAATTGCTTGAACCCAGGAGGTGGAGGTTGCGGTGAGCCAAGATCAGGCCATTGCGCTCCAGCCTGGGCAACAAGAGCAAAAACTCCGTCTCAAAGGAAAAAAAAAAAAAAGGGCAACCAGCAGCCCTCAGGGCTGCTCTATGTAGTAGCCATTCTGTTATTCCTTCACTTTCTTAATACTTGCTTTGACTTTTGCACTGTGGGGTCACCCTGAATTCTTTCTTGTGTGAGATCCAAGAACCCTCTCCTGGGGTCTGGATCGTGACCCGTTTCCTGTAACAGATTCAAGTGTTTTTCTTTTATTTTCTATAGTATACTCCTTTAAGATGTCAAAATCGGAGTATTTATATAATTTGCCAAAGGCTTGATATGCAACTTTTCATACAACCAGTCTATTTCACAGTGACAGTGTTTCAAACACTCTCCCTCTTCTTTTTGGGTATTCATTCATTACTTTCCCATTTGGGCACACCTCACTGGTTGTAAGACACATAACCAACTATGCCACATCTTGTTACTCTGGGCATATTTTCAGCAACAGGAAAAACCACAGTGTATGTTACTTCAGAGGCTTTCCTATAATGGTAATGTCTTACATCTGCTAAAGTACCTCTCCACTGTCTACAGGACAAAGCCCAGTTTTTTACCTGTAACATTCAAAGCTCCCACAAACCTACCTTTTCAACCTTATCTTCCATTAGTCTTCTCTATCAGCTTTTTGTTCCAGCCAAACTGGTTTTCCCAAAGTCAGAAGAACAGAGTGACACTATCCTTAATTGCTGTTATAGCTACACCCACATGCGGGTTTACTAAAGAGAGGGTTTATCTGATGGGTTGAAATTGAAGTGATGGAAAGTAATTTACTTCCCCTCTTCTTTCTTCATCTTCAAATCCTACTACTCCTCCTTTAAGATCACTTTCGATTGAAGTGTCCTCCACTCACCTATTATAAATAGGAATGCATGGGCAATTTATTTTAAACTTTGTAGTAACAACCATATTAACAAATTATAGGCCAGGCATGGTGACTCACGCCAGTAATCCTAGCGTTTTGAGAAGCCATGGCACACAGATTTTGAGCCCAGGAGTTTGAGACCAGTCTGGGCAACATGGCAAAACCCCATTTATACAAAAAATACAAAAATTAGCTGGGTGTGGTGGTGCACCCTTGTAGTCCTAGCTACGTGGGGGGCTGAGGCAGCAGGATCCCTTGAACCTGGGACGTTGAGGCCGCAGCACTCCAGCCTGGAGGACAAAGTGAGACCCTATCTCAAAAAAATAAATAAAAACCAAATTATGTTCTGTCTCGTAACTTTTATCAATTCAAAATGTGATTTTTATAATTTATTTAACTTTTCATGTAGTTGCTTCCCTAGAGGGTAAACTCCCAAAGGACACTGATCCTCTCATCCACCTTATATCAGATGCCTAGCAGGTGTCTCAAATATAATACTTACTCACTATTGTCTAGTTTTACTATTTTAACTTATATGACAAAGGATTATCATAAAAATTTTGGTTGG
Organism: Gorilla gorilla gorilla; assembly: GCF_029281585.2. NCBI lineage: Eukaryota > Metazoa > Chordata > Mammalia > Primates > Hominidae > Gorilla > Gorilla gorilla. The sequence continues at coordinate 130,959,548 of NC_086017.1, read as the reverse complement.
AAAGCTTTGCTGAGAAATGTGAATTTTTTTAAAGAATTCCATTGTAATTAGAGGCTTCTGAGGGACATGTGAATCATAGTGAAGAAATAATATAAATGTTATTTTTTGGGCCAATTCCCCTTAAAATCAAACACAGAGGTGGGGTACAGTGGCTTACACCTGTAATCCCAGCTACTTAGGAGGCTGAGGTGGGAGGACTGCTTGAGCCCAGAAGTTCAAGGCTGTAGTGAGCTATGACTGTGCTACTGCACTCCATCCTGGATAACAGTGAGATTAAAAGATAAATAAAAGTAAAAAAATAGAAATTTATTATAAAAATACTAACCAAAGACATTTAAATATTTTCATTTATATTTAAATATGTTATTGACAAGTTATTCTAATTTGTCTTCCTTTCCAATCTTGATCCAAATGTACTTATATTTTACAGATTGGAAATATGGTACATATACAACCTGAAGTTCTACATTTTTCAATTAGTATTGTTTCCTAAACATATTTCTGAGTTACTTTTGGTGGTTGTATTTATTTTTACTGGCTGCCTAATATGGAGTTAATACAGCATAGTTTACTTTACTCCTCTATTATCCTGTGATATTTTCCTTTATTTTCTCTTGGCCCACATCTTAGACATTACATAATTTCAAACTATCTCAAGGTCTCCAAATACCTTGTTAAACATTTCAGCCATTGCATAACCTTTTCTCTTTGCCTGGAATGTTCTTTCCTTCCTTATCCATCTGTACAACTGTACAATTATTCTTTGTCTAAACTAGTGGTTCATAAACTTTTTTTTTTTTTTTTTGAGACGGAGTTTCGCTCTTGTTGCCTTGGCTGGAGTGCAATGGTGGGATCTCAGCTCACTGCAACCTCCACCTCCTGGGTTCAAGCGATTCTCCTGCCTCAGCCTCCCAAGTAACTGGGATTATAGACGCCCGCCACCACGCCCAGCTAAGTTTTAAAGTTTTAGTAGAGACGGGGTTTCACCATGATGACCAGGCTAGTCTCGAACTCCTAACCTCAGGCGATCCACCTGCCTCGGCCTCCCAAATTGCTGGGATTACAGGCATAAGCCACCACGCCTAGCTTGTCCATAAACTCTTGATCTTGAGCTAACATGATATGCACATTATAAGATACACACAGAAATAAAAAAAGGATTAAAGGTGCACTATTTTAAAGATAAATTTCAACCGGCCCGGTGTGGTGGCTTACGCCTGTAATCCCGACACTCTGTGAGGCTGAGGCAGGCAGATCACCTGAGGTTGGGAGTTCGAGACCAGCCTGACCAACATGAAGAAACCCCGTCTCTACTAAAAATACAAAAGTAGCTGGCATGGTGGCACATGCCTGTGATCCCAACTACTTGGTAGGCTGAGGCAGGAGAATCACTTGAATCGGGGAGGCGGAGGTTGCGGTGAGCCGAGATCGCGCCACTGCACTCCAGCCTGGGCAACAAGAGTGAAACTCCGTCTCAAAAATAAATAAATAAATAAAGATACATTTCAATTATTTAAGGTCCCAAACCATTTTGTTTTCACCCTCCAACTGCTATCGGGCCCCTAACAATTATTAACACTTTTTCCAATGCCTCATCGGCCAAGGGATGTTTTTAGGTTGGCCTGCAGGGTTTGAAAATGTGGTTACCAACATTTAAAAATGCACAGATTTCACACAAAAATCCAATTTTGGGGTTTCTTTTGGGAGGAAAAAACTTGAACATCTGAGAACACTGGACCCACATTCCTGAGGGCAACAATCTGCTAGAGCTGAGCAGCTGTTCCTTTTAGTTATGGCATGGATATTCCAATTTGCCATTTTCCCTGTCATTCCCCATTGTCTTACACAAGGCTAGTCTCACTCATTTGCTTTACTTGTCTGGCCTCTGTAGCCATTTGAATCTGCAAACACTATCTAGACCTTTCCTGTCTTCCATCAAAGCTTACTTTGTTCTGTCCCAAGTCCTTCATCAGTGTTTCAAAGCAAGAGCCAGGTAATCTGATCAAATATAGGTCCTTTTACATGTGCTTTCTGGAGACAGCATCTTAACAGAAAGAGATGAGTCTGCAGGTAGAAATTACAGGCACCACTGGATTACAATCAGGATGGCAACTGTCTGTTCTACTTTCTCTGTTATCTTGACGTAGCCATACCTCACTGTTCTAAAGCAGACCAAAGGAACTGGTTCTATGGTAGAACAATGGACGCTGGTCTTATGTATGAAATCTTCTCAAGCTGCACTTTTATAGATCACCCTAGTTCCAAAAGATCCAAAGCTACCACGGGCTCCTCTGACCCCCCCATTTCCTCGGAGGCTTCAGGATATCCGGCCTGACGGCATTTCCCCTCACCTGCTTTCGGGGCCCGTTTTGCGCTGGGCAGTTGCGCCCAAGGAGCGCGCGCATCCAGCATGAGCTCATTTCTCATGGGCGTTTCCAGAGGCCCGGCCGGGCCGCGCACACCAAGCGCAGCAGGCCTCTGTATCAATGGCCCCCGCGGCTGGGCGGGGCGCGGCCGCCCAAAGGCGCTGCCTTTCTGGAAGCTTTGTTCCCATTTTAGCGTCTGAGAGCTTGCAGCTGGCTGGGAAGGCCCCCGTGGTCCGTCTGGCCCTTTCGGGGAAGAGGCCGACACTCGGCACACGCGATCCAGGGCAGAGGGGAGCCTTGGGCGCGCAGAATTGGCTGCGCCCCGCCGAGAGCCTCCTGTGGGTGGGGAGAGCCCCTCCACCCCTCTGCTCGCTTGAGCGCTCAGAGCCCAGGGCCGCAGACCGCAGCACTTTCCGATTTGCTGCACCGAGGGCCCGCGGTCCCTGTGTGCGGTTTCCACCGTTGTTGGAGGCGGCCGCAGGCGAACCGTCGGGTCGTCAGCCACGACCCGAGTCAGGTATCTCCCCGCTCCTGGGACCGGGGCCGAAGGCCAATCACACTGCAGCTAGGTCTTGCGATTGGACGGCAGTGAGAGCCGATTGGCCGCCGCCGCGAGTTTCGGGCTCCCTCCCTCTCCCTTTTGCCCCACCTCCAGCGCCTAAGCTTCAGGCCAATGAGACAGCGCTTTATAGACGCCCTCCCTTCGCTTTCTTCTCCCCACCTTGGAGAGGGAGGGGAAGTCCTGACTGGCCAGACTGTCCTCGGAAGCCCCCTTCTCTTCACCAATCACCGAAGGAGGTACGCTCCCAGCGGAGTTTTCCAGCCAATCACAAAGCGGCGGCGGCGCCCAGCCGTGCAGTTTCACCAGCGTCTCTGGGTTTCACCTTCCTCAACTCTTCAAGCTTTTTCGTAAGGGCCGGCGACTCTGATTGGCCACTGTTGCCATTGTCGAATGTCTCCTCCAGCCAGCCACCGAACAAGGCGAATTCACCCTTTCCGTTCGGCTACTTTCGGCATTTTCCGTTCTTTGGGCGTGGTTTCCCAGCGTCACTTTCTAGTTGGTTTCTCAGGCTGATCGGCTTTTTCCGGGAGGAGCCGCAAACAAACGACGTCCGTGATTGGCTCCGTTCGGGCTTCGGCTCCCAGCCGAAGCGGGCGAGCGTTGGGCTCGGCCGGCGATTCCCAGACGCCTGTTACGCGGGCGGCGGGGCGCTGGGCGGTGTAAGGCTGGGTGGGGGAGGAAGGAGGAGGACAAGTAGGAGGGGGGAGGAGGAGTGGGGAAGTGCAAGGCGGCTGCGCAGACAGCGCTCCTCACACAGAGCAGCCCCTGACCCGGGCGAATGCGGGCTTGTGCCGCCGCCGCCGCCGCCGCCCGGGCCAAGTGACAAAGGAAGGAAGGAAGCGAGGAGGAGCCGGCCCCGCAGCCGCTGACAGGGCTCTGGGCTGGGGCAAAGCGCGGACACTTCCTGAGCGGGCACCTAGCAGAGCCGAGGGGCGGGAGGGCGGCCGAGCTGTTGCCGCGGACGGGGGAGGGGGCCCCGAGGGACGGAAGCGGTTGCCGGGTTCCCATGTCCCTGGCGTATGGGGAGCAGTCGAGGAGCCGCTGCCTGGGGTCTGAAGGGAGCTGCCTCCGCCACCGCCGCCGCCATGGCCGCTGGATCCAGCCGCCGCCTGCAGCTGCTCCTGGCGCAATGAGGAGAGGAGCCGCCGCCACCGCCACCGCCCGCCTCTGACTGACTCGCGACTCCGCCGCCCTCTAGTTCGCCGGGCCCCCGCCGTCAGCCCGCCGGATCCCGCGGCTGCCGGAGCTGCAGCGTTTCCCGTCGCATCTCCGAGCCACCCCCTCCCTCCCTCTCCCTCCCTCCTACCCATCCCCCTTTCTCTTCAAGCGTGAGACTCGTGATCCTTCCGCGGCTTCCCTTCTTCATTGACTCGGAAAAAAAATCCCCGAGGAAAATATAATATTCGAAGTACTCATTTTCAATCAAGTATTTGCCCCCGTTTCACGTGATACATATTTTTTTAGGATTTGCCCCCTCTTTTCTCTCCTCCCAGGAAAGGGAGGGGAAAGAATTGTATTTTTTCCCAAGCCCTAAATCATCTATATGTTAAATATCCGTGCCGATCTGTCTTGAAGGAGAAATACATCGCTTGTTTTGTGTTTTATAGTATACAAAAGGAGTGAAAAGCCAAGAGGACGAAGTCTTTTTCTTTTTCTTCTGTGGGAGAACTTAATGCTGCATTTATCGTTAACCTAACACCCCAACATAAAGACAAAAGGAAGAAAAGGAGGAAGGAAGGAAAAGGTGATTCGCGAAGAGAGTGATCATGTCAGGGCGGCCCAGAACCACCTCCTTTGCGGAGAGCTGCAAGCCGGTGCAGCAGCCTTCAGCTTTTGGCAGCATGAAAGTTAGCAGTGAGTATTGATTTTATTTTACACCCCTTTTCCACCTCGCCCTTAAAATAAGAAACCTCGAAATACCAGGATCTGAAATTATTAGACCTCCTGATAAACAGGCAATGGAAAAGGGCAAAACCTATCTTCAGTCAAGGATGAAGCAGCTCCCTCTTTACTCCTCCCATACCCCCTCCCCCGGTCTCATTAACCTTGAATTGAGATAATATGATATTTATTTGGATGATTCGATTTCAAACTGCTTTCTTGTACTTTTCTTGCTGTTGGTAGTCAGTTTCATCAAGTGCTGGAGTGTTTCCACGTTAAAGTAGTGATGACAGTGTTTACTTGCCCATCCTTTAGAATAAAGAGAAGGACAAGATTTGATTAATAAACCATTATGCACATTTGCAGAATTTTTGGAATTTGGAATGAGAGAGTATTTTAGGTCTCAGGGGTTATCATAGTTTGATATACTTAATAGAGACGTTAAATGTCCCACCCTCCCAACATTTTTTTCTTGTTTGTATGACTACACATAATATTTGTTCTTAATCTGTGGATGAACTTGCTCAGTAACCATTCACATTTGGAGGCTGCCATTGATTTCTCTCTTTAGAAGGGACTAGTGGGAGCCGATAAATACCTAGCAGCAATAACATCTCTGTATGCATTTGTGTTCAATTGGATAAGTGGTTTGATGTGTTATCTCTTAACCTTCCTGTTTTGACATTACCAACCTGCCACCGTATAATTTATGTTTAATCAAAAGTTAACTTGGAAGTATTAATATATCCAAGTTTTGATTGAGATTTGTTTTGTCATAGTGCCAAATAGTTAAATGTTGTCACTGGCTCATTACATTTAAGTTCAATTTTGGAGTGCTATTGCGTTCATTACCTGTTAAATGTTCTGGCGGGTTCCTTAAAAAGGACGATTTAAAACACTCTAGCGTTAGTTTCCATCACATTTAGATAACTGTGGATTTAGTTAGAAGAATGTGGATTTAGTCCATTCCATTTTGGCTTTTGCAGATGGCTATGGTCCTAGAAATAATAGGGATATTTGGGGTGTGTTCAGGGTTGTGGATGGACTACTCTTGTCCTGGGTTTGTGCTGAAAAGTATGCTCTTGAAGTGTTTAATATATACTAAGTATCTAATGTTCCAGTGTATCTCTATTTATGGAGAAGTTCATGTGGTATTTAATGACAGCTTGTGTAAACATACTTGCAGAATTTAACAAAAATATCTATATTGTGGGAAAGAGGTGCATCATGAGGGCAAAGACAAATTAATTTGTTGTCTAGAAGAACTGAGAGAACTAAAGAACTGAGATTTTAAGAACCCACACACACGCAAAACATGATGTTATGTGAAATTGATTATATTCTTAGGCAACATAAAATGATCACTTTTAGTTGAACTCAAGATTTCAATTCATGTTGGCTTTGGGAACTAGCCTGAAACAGGGTAGTCTAGGTAATAGCTGAATGGGAGATAATTTTTGAAAGTTAATTTTTTTTTTTTCCCTGTGGCTTGCAAGTAGAGAATGCCCGGGTAGGTAAAGAGGAAAGCTGATTATGCATCTTTCAGGGAAGGGTCGTGCTTTCTAAGCACTTCATGGAGTCATTTGAAAAATATTTTAAAATTCCGGGGTAATTTTCAGCTATGATGATACAAATCTTATAATAGCTACTTAAGAGCCTCTTGTGGTACTGGAGTGTTTGTATGTTTTACATCTTGGTAATATAGTTTGAAAACCAGGCAGTCTATTTCAGCTAATTGATTTATTAGCTTTATTTCAGAGATCTGTAATGCTAGATTATAATGCTACATTTTGGGACTTTTCATTTTCTTTTCAGGATTTTCTTTGAAAATGACTCTTGAATTCTTGGTAATACAGATACTAAGGATGGAGTAACTCTTGTAAAATATATAGATGAAAATGTTTAATTCCGATTACCATATAGGTCAATTTAGAATTTAAAAAGTTGGAGTTTAGTGTTAATTATGTGTTTTTGACAGCTTTGACTTTAAAAGCATTTAAAAGAAAGGGGAGTCTTTAAGCATTTGTTAGGATGCTAGCATTCTAAGGAACCCCTGTTGAAAACAGACGTAAGAAATAGTAGTCCTTGCTCTCAAAAGCTTATCCTTTAGTTGTAGAGGGAGGCTATGGGAAAAAAAAAATTAAAACAATAGCGTGATGACTGCAAGACTGTAAAATACAAATTGAATCATTTGTTCAGAGTGGCAAAGAGTAAAGGGGTGAGACTGATGATTGGGAGAGGAAAGACTTCCTGCGGGCAAGGTGTATTAAGACTGATGTTAAAGGAGGTGGTAACTTGAACTGGTAGAAAAGCATGAAAGGTCTAGGTGGAAGGAGTGTACCAAGGAACAAAGATGGTGAGTTTTGCATGACAGACAATAATCAAGTTGACAAATCTGAATTAAAGGGGCCTAAATAAGAACATAAGAACGGATGGAATTTGAGAAATAAGAGAAAGCTGATGGAGGGCAGAGGGGTTCTGTACAAGTTTGATTGAGATTCAGAAGAGATCTGGATTTATTGTTGGTTGCTGAATAAGATGTAAGATGATTTTTGCAGTTGAATTAGTGAATTATAGTAGAGAGATGCTAGAGCCTTTTTAGGGAGCTAGTAGGGTATGTTGTGAATCATGAGGGAATAAAGTAAAATGTGAAAGTGGGGTGAAAGGAACAGGTTTGAGAGACAGTGTGAATGAAGAACTGGCAGAACTTCATACTGGACTGAAGTGGAATATTTGTGAAGGAGTCAAGAGTTAAAAATAAATTCTGATGTTACTGGCCTGGAAGACTTGACTGCTGAGTTATATTGTTAATTGTAATGGGAAAATTGAGAAAGTGCTGAGGTGAGAGGGTAGGTGAGTTCACTTTCTTAAAATTTAATATACAATAAGTTCCCTTGAAATTCAGACAGCAGTTAGTTACTGGCAGTGATATTTGACTTCTTAGTCTATTAATTGCACAGTTTCTAATTTTTCTACACCTAAAAATGTTGGATTTATATTCGGGAGCAGTAAACTAAGGGCTTTTATTTAAATGCTTCTCGTCAAAGTCCTAATTTTTTTTTTTTTTTTTTATATACAGCTTCAAAAGCCTCACACTTGAAACCTGGTTATAATAGTTTCATGATGGTTTATTTCAGATCAATGAAAATACTTTTTGGACTGAACTGTGACTGAAACATTTTAGATATTTTATGTAGCCATTAATCTTTGATATATGCTTAAAACTTGTTTTTTATAAATAATGATTATTACTATTACTTTAAATGCAAAATTTATCTAAGAATAAAGTATTGAGAGCCTTCACTTTGTGAAGACTCCAGAAGAAATTAAAAGTTGATTTTATAACAAGTATTTTTTGCCCTTTTTGTTGAGTTTAGGCATTCATCCCAAATTTAAATCAGTATATTTGAAATACTACTTTTTACTTGCTATAGTGAAACCAATGTTTCATTTTTGTTCACTTCCAAGTTTACATGTAATTAAATAAATGTTTATAAAGTTTTTCTTTAGATTCACATGATATTTTACTCCATAGGGAAAGTAAGGGACTGTTTGTGGCACTTTTGGTTAAAATATTAGTAATCCTTTTGGTATATACAATTGGAGAAAATTTAGCTAGTTTAGGTTTAATACTTAAATATAAGATTTAGAAATATGAAAATAAGTCTGTTTCACTTAAGTTGTTTCCTCATATAAAACTTTTTTAGATCAAAATTTCTATTAGCAAAGAGAGAATAATAGTAGCTACATATTATTCTGCAGTATTACGTCGTATGGTGATTAAAGCCAAAGAGTAGGTAACAACTTAGAGTTTCCGTATTCCCCTGGGAAATTTAATCTCTTTATGACATCTAAAAATTAGGTTATTAGAGTTTAGTCCATTTCTTGATAATCCTGTGTTAATGTGGAAAAGAGTTCATGTGTGAGACTGAAAACCAGAACTTTATTTTCAGTCATTTCCCAACCCGACTTCCCCAGAGTTGTTAAAACGTTTAAGATATTTAAGAATTGCATGCTTTCTTGTTGCATGCACCTGTAGAATGCTAATTGTGAAGTGACAGTAAGTCACAGGCAAAAGGAAAAACTTCAAGGGAACCCAGAGATTCACAAATCGCCTTATGGCTAATTGGGAACTGCATTTAGAAAATGAGGTGACATCTTCTCATTTCACTGGCAAAGTTCAGCTGAAAATCAGTACTTGCACGCTTTACTGTCTAACCCTTATATTAGAATTGAGTTGCAGGTGTGAGATAATATTTTGGAGAAACAGCAAGGCTGGGAAAGTCAGAGATTTTATTCCAGCAGCAGAGTCTAAAGAGTGGGAGAGCTCTATTTGTGTGTGCACTTTATGCATAGAGAAGGCTGTGAAACATGCATATGTTGACCCTATTGTCACAGTTCCATACTTTTAAATAAGACCCATGAAGTTGAGACAGGGTTGGAGATGACAGACAGGATGTGAGATTGTGGTGCTTCTTGTGATGCTCCACCCTATAATGGAGAATGGAGGGGCAGAACACTTGTGTGGGTGAGACAAGAGTGTGTGTTGGTACTAAAAGGACCAACCGGGTTCCCTGGATATTGTTCTTCTAAGAACATAATCACCATAAGTAAATTAATTTGTTGGAATGTTTATCATTTTCTAGCTGATTTTTTTTTTTTGTGTGTGGGGTGGTGGTGGTGGAAAGGGAGTTTTCCCCGATTTCAAGAATAAAAGCATTTTCATTGTTCAGAAGACGAGCATTTTCATTAAAGCGGAGGTTGCACTCTTGGCATTTTATCTTGAGTTATACAAATCATCCTTGGTTATACAAATCAAATTGCTTTTGAAATTTGTTGAGTGTAATGTATAAATGTATATTTATATAAAAACCTGTGTGAATAGAACAGCAAGGAAAAACTGAGTAAAGAACAGTTTGTTTTCCCTGAGATTTTCTGCCTTTAAATTTATATAAAAAAGGAATATTCCATTTTACGTTATTGAGTTTTCTATTTTTTTAAATGAGCTAATACTCAGTACATAATGGACATTTTTAGTAAATTATTCCAATATACTTGTCTGTAATGCATTTGATGTGGTGTAAGATTTAGAAACACAATTTAGTTCGGCTGGCACGGTGGCTCACGCCTGTAATCCCAGCACTTTGGGAGGCCGAGGCGGGTGGATCACGAGGTCAGGAGATCAAGACCATCCTGGCCAACGTGGGGAAACCCCGTCTCTACTAAAAATACAAAAATTAGCGGGGGCGTGGTGGTGTGCGTCTGTAGTCCCAGCTACTCAGGAGGCTGAGGCAGGAGAATCGTTTGAACCCATGAGGCGGAGATTGCAGTGAGCTGAGATTGTGCCACTGCACTCCAGCCTGGGCGACAGAGAGAGACTCCGTCTCAAAAAAAAAAAACAAAACAAAAGACAGTTTAGTTGATTTGGGTTCTTAGTTTATAATCCCCCTTACCATTTTTGCTTATATTTTGGGAAGAGAGGTCAACTTCCAAACAATGTGCAGGTTCCAATTTTATAAGTGATTAAATCTTATATTTTTTGTATTGAATAGTTTTCCTAGCATGTTTGGTTTGATCACTTGAAGTAATGATGTATTTGTCTTGAAACTAGTTTTGTCAAACCAACTTTTTATTTCCAGAGTACCATGGTTAACAACAGCAGAAAGCCAAGTCCTTAACGTGTTCCCTTAATAACATGGTCTAAGGTTAATTTCTTGATTCTTATTTCAAATCAATTCAGTAATAAAAAGTACACTTTTTTTTTTTTTTGAGATGGAGTCTCGCACTGTTTCCTGGGCTGGAGTGCCATGGCGTGATCTGGGCTTACTGCAACCTCTGCCACCCAGGTTCAAGCGATTTTCCTGCCTCAGCCTCCCAAGTAGTTGGGATTACAGGCGCCTGCCACCACACCTGGCTAATTTTTTGTATTTTTAGTAGAGACGGAGTTTCACTGTGTTGGCCAGGCTGGTCTCAAAATCCTGACCTTGTGATCTTCCCACCTCAGCCTCCCAAAGTGCTGGGATTACAGGCGTGAACCACCACATGTGGCCGAACTAAATTGTGTTTCTAATTTAGTTTTCGCGAAGAATAACAGCTATGCATCAATGTGGAATTGCGTTATTTGGAATCTCACCTTATTGGAATTGGCTGGTAATTGACAGTAAACCAGAAGTGCTCCTGAGCAGCTAATATCTGCAGACAAATGGAGTGTAAACTTTGCTCATAGGTTAGTTTTCAGGCTTTTATTAACTGTTCCTTGTTATTATTTAACATATAGTTGTAATTCATTGAGTTGTCTGGGTTTTTTTGAAATCACAGATCAGGGGAATGGATAGGTACTGATTAAGCATTATGCTACTGAAAAGAATGGATGATTCGGGGAAACAAGCATATTGGGATTACTTAGTGTATGTAGGGTATGTAGGTTCATATAGTTCCAGGGTAAATCATTCTGATAATTGTTGAAAATGTTCACCCCGAGAAATTTTTTTTTTTTTTTTTTGGAGACAGGGTCTCGCTGTGTTGCCTATGCCTAGCCTGGAGTGCAGTGGCACAGTCTTGGCTCACTGCAGCCTCTGCCTCCTGGGCTCGGGTGATCTTTTAACCTCAACCTCTGGAGTAACTGGGACTATAGGCGTGCGCCAACATGCCTGGCTAGTTTTTGTAGTTTTTATAGAGAGGGGGTTTCGCCATCTTGCCCAGGCTGGTCTTGAACTCCTGGAATCAAGCAATCCTGCCTCAGCCTCCCACAGTGCTGGGATTACAGTCATGAGCCACTGCACCCATCCGAGAATATTAATTCTCTTTTAAAGAGGCAGGAGGCAGAAAAATCTCTTGTGGAAACCTGGGCTTCTGCATAAACTACATAAAATATCTGTAATTTGTTGATCACTGAAGTGATGAAGAGAACTGGGTCATTCTGTCTGATTCACCATCTTCTAGTTGGATTTCAGCAGTATGGATAAAGGTACTAAAGTCCTTAGTGTGCTAGCCCAGGGTATTGTTTCCAACTCTTTCTTCCATTGTCCATCTACATTTATTAACTCAGCAGCAGAGTTTTATCTGATTTAAGATTTGTTGTCTTACTATTTCTGTTTTTTTTTTTTTTTTTCCTTCTTAGTATATATGGAATTGCTGCTTGGATTTTGGCTGGCTTGTACCTTTTGTTTGTGGACTGCTTAGAAGGCACTGCATGGAGTCATTTAAGCTTTCTTATGAATTATGAATATCTATGTAGAGAGGAACTTTTCTAGATACATTTATGGCCTATGAGAATTGAAAAGCTGGGTATCTTAATTGTTAGGCTGAAGAAAAAGGGTGATAGTGGCAAAGTAGTTTTTCCTTTGGAGGTCTGAGAAATTCTTAGGGGCTTAATTGGCTAATATAACTAGAAAGGTTGGGTGATTTAGGTTTTTTTCCAAGGAAAGGTATCTTATTTAAATGCAACACTGTCTGCTTCCTGTTATTTTATAAAATTAGTTAATACTTTTTTTTTTTCTCGAGACGGAATGTCACTGTGTCGCCCAGGCTGGAGTGCAGTGGCACAATCTTGGCTCACTGCAACCGCCACCTCCCTGGTTCAAGGAATTCCCCTGCCTCAGCCTCCTGAGTAGCTGGGATTACAGGCATATGCCACCATTCCCCGCTAATTTTTTTGTATTTGTAGTAGAGATGGGGTTTCACCATGTTGGCTAGACTAGTCCTGAACTCCTGACCTCAGGCAATCTGCTGGCCTCAGCCTCGCAAAGTGCAGCAAAATCAGTTAATATTTTTAATTGATTAACACTTTCTTCATGACCTGTGTTGAAGTTATTGAATTGAGTCAATTGAATTTCTAATGCTAGATTTTGAGTATGTGGTGTGAGCACCTGAAGAGTTGGAGGTACTGGAATTATGTCTGCATCAGACTGATAGTATTTGCAGGGACATTTGCCCTAGTGGAATTCAGGGTTTTCACATTCTATACATTACTTAAATTATGAAGGAAAGGGGGAAGCTTTGAGTTGGTAGAGTTTTAATAATAAGATATAATTACATGTATATAGAAGAGCAACGTACTGTATATCATATTCTCATAATATATGGTAATAACGGCAGTAATTATTGAGTGCAGTGTGCCAGATAATTGCATGTTTTATTTACCTATTTTGCTTTAATTTTTAAAAAATGTAATTTACTCACATGGTTCAAAATTTTAAAGATATTCAGTGAAGTCTTCTCTCCTGCTCTGCAACAACCAGTTCTCTTTCCTGGAGACCACTGGCATTACAATTTCTTATGTGTCCTTTCATAGGTATTCTGAATCTTTACGGATTAATGATTTCTATAGTAGACTTGCATTTTGTGTATACATACATAAATTAACAATAGCTTTAGCAGAAGTGTTAGAATTAAAACAAATTTAAATCAGTAACTCTAGAAAATTGCTATTTTTTAACCTATTAAATTAGTAAATACTTATTTCTCTAAATATAAGTTAGTTGGAGAATAAGTGCAAAGATGACAGAGCTCCTCTCGTGGCAATTAGAGGTAAAATGTTAATAGTCTTAACCAATGAACAATTAATAGCACATTTAAAATAGACGTTTATTTCATAGTAAAGAAAAAGACAAAGGATAATTTTTTAACTTTCTATTTTTCTAACATCTTAGATGAGAAAACCTGTTCTCTTGAGAGATCAGAGGCGCAGAGTGCGTCAGTGTCAATGAAGCCTGTGCCTTATACCTCTTTAAGAGCGTACGGTTTCATTCTGCTCCTAAATCAAGCACCCCTTAGTTGTTGAATAAAAATTACTTTTATAAAGGAATATATGATTTAAAGAAATCAAATAGTGCAGAAGGGCTTATGATGGAAAGTAATCTTCTGTCCTCCAGTCCTACTTCTTAGAAGCAACATTGGCTATGACAGCTGTTTCCTCTAGTAGTTTTTGTCATATTTTTAATTATATGCTTTTTATCTATTTCTTAAAATTAATTTTTTTGTCTTGTTGTGGTAGACATCATTTATTGTCATGCCCATCTCCCTTTTGCTTTCATACTGATATAATTATTCCACTATTTAAAAACTATTATTTATTTAAATTATTATTCAAATTATTCTCAGTATGTAGACATGGAACAGTATTCTATGTAGAAACAAGTAGTATACAGTGATCACATTTCCTTATGAGAATAGCTTTATTGAGATATAATTCACATACCGTAACATTCATTTTTTCATTACTCAGGTGTTCATAGACTTGTGTAACCATCCCAACCATCTAATTTTAGAGCACTTTTATCATTTCAGAGATAAAGCTTATACCCATTAGCAGCCATTCCCTATGTTCCCCTTCCCCACAGCTCTAGGCAACCACTAATTTACTCTCTGTCTTTATAGATTTGCCTGTTCTGGACATTTCATATAAATGGATTTATGTCATACGTGGCCATTTATGACTGTTTTCGTTTACTTAGCATGTCTTCAAGGTTCTCCCATGTTATAGCATGTATTAGTACTTCATTCCTTTTTATTGCTGAATAACATTTCATTGTATGGAAATCCTGCGATTTGTTTATTAGTTGATGGACATTTGGGTTGTTTCTGCTTTTTGACTAGTATGAATATGCTGCTGTGAACATTTGTGTGCAAGTTTTTGTGTGGGCATATGTTTTCAGATCTTTTGGGGTATATACCTAAGTAGTGGAATGGCTGGGTGATATGGTAACTCTCTGTTTAAAGTGTTAAGGAGCTATTAAGCTGTTTCAAAGTGACAGTCACATTTTTTCCTTTGCTTTTAATCTTTTTAGACTTTATTGTTGCCATTTTCTTTCTTTCTTTTTTTAATACTGTTTGTAATAATTATAATCTCAATTCTTCCCCCCAAATGTACCAATTTATCAGACATTCTCTGGATTTCTACCTGCCTCCTGCCCCTTTCTTTTCCTGGAGTGTCCTTTTTCCTGGAGCCCTCGTTCAACTGCTGGGATCTGATCTGGTTGTTCTCCAGGCCCCGTTGTACAGCTGTCATCCTCTGACTTCTTTCGCTGCTCTTCAGGGTTGGCTCTCCAGTTTCCTGGATCCCATATCTCTAAATAACATTTCATTGTATGGAAATCCCACAATTTGTTTGTTAGTTGAATAGTTCTTATCTGATAACTGTTTGATAAATATACCTGGAAAAGTTGTTCATCGTTTTTTTCCATATTTGTTCCAAAAGGGCAGTTAAGAAGCTATATACTTTTTGGGCAGATACCCTCACCCTTGCAGTATCTAGATACTGAGAAATAGATGTTGGAAGGTTACTTTGTATCATTTTATTAAGTGATTACCATGCGAACATGAGGCAAGTACAGAAATCTGAAAAATATTAATATTAAGTAATTGTTTAGACTAGAGCTATTCAGAAGAAATATTACATAAGCCAAAAATGTGAATTATATATGTAATTTTAATTTTCTATGAACCACTTTGAAAAATAGACACAAGTGAAATTAATTCTAGTAATATATTTTATTTAACCTAGTGTATCTAAGCTAATAATATATCAAGATGTAATCAATATAAAAATTATTGAGATATTTTACATCCTTTTTTTGGGTAGTAAATCTTTATAACCTAGTGAGTGTTTTACACTTAAAGAACATACTAATTTGGGGGCCGGGCGCGGTGGCTCATGCCTGTAGTCCCAGCACATTGGAAGACCGAGGCGGGTGGATCACGAGGTCAGGAGTTCAAGACCAACCTGGCCAAGATGGTGAAACCCCGTCTCTACTAAAAATACGAAAATTAGCTGGGCGTGGTGGCAGACGCCTATAATCCCAGCTACTTGGGAGGCTGAGGCAGAGAATTGCTTGAACCTGGGAGACAGAGGTTGCAGTGAGCCGAGATTGTGCCACTGCACTCCAGCCTGGGTGACACAGCGAGACTCTTTCTCAAAAAAAAAAAAAAAAAAGAACATACTAATTTGGGCTAGCCACATTTCAAGTGTTCATTAGCTACATGTTGCTAGTGGTTATTGAATTGGACAGTGCAGGCTTAGAATTTTGTCCAGGAATTATATTATTTTTGTTATTCTTAAGTAATGGAAAAGGTGTGTGTGGTTTAAAAACACTTCATTGATTTATGCCTTTGTTTTTAATCATGTTTTCAGCTTATTTTGAGATTTAAAAGAGGTTGAAAATTGTTACGTTTTTCAGAAGGGGGCTTGCTGTAGGGTGGGTAGTGATTCTTTCCACCCTTATTTTAGTAAAACTGTTAAAATAGGTATTTAAATTTTTGCTGTTAAGATAATTAGGTGTTGTCCTTACCATGATTGCCTTGGCCTCCGTGGAATTTTTTCGATGCAAATATTCTTTGTCATATATTATTTCCCCTTGCTGTTTCAAAGACCTTAGCTGGCTTTCAGTCTCAAATGCCACCTCTTTAGTCATTCATGCTTATCTCAAGGCATGAAATTCACTTTCATATAA
Organism: Gorilla gorilla gorilla; assembly: GCF_029281585.2. Taxonomy (NCBI): domain Eukaryota; kingdom Metazoa; phylum Chordata; class Mammalia; order Primates; family Hominidae; genus Gorilla; species Gorilla gorilla. Next base: position 130,943,289 of record NC_086017.1, on the reverse strand, counting down.
CTCCTTCAGCACTCTCTGTGACCCTTCTAATGTTCTTCCTTGTATTCTTGTTAATGTGTCTTGTTTCTCCGTAGGAGATCATAAGTTCCAACATGACATAAAAATATTTTATGCATCTTTGTATTTTCTGCAGTGTGGAGCACAGTCCTTTTTGTATTGGGTCACTTAGTACATATTCTAGTTGAAGGCAGTTTGTCATGTGATATGGTGTCTAGTGGTATGATAGTTTACAGGTCACCAAGCTATTGCTGATGTTTCTAGGAACATTTAAGTTTTGATGTAAGAAATTAAGTTAAATTTGTGTTTTGTTTGTTTGTTTTTTTGAGATGGAGTCTCGCTCTGTTGCCAGGCTGGAGTGCAGTGGCGCGATCTTGGCTCACTGCAACCTCCACCTCCTGGGTTCAAGCGATTCTCCTGCCTCAGCCTCCCCAGTAGCTGGGACTACAGGCATGCACCACCAAGCCCAGCGAGTTTTTGTATTTTTAGTAGAGGCAGGGTTTCACCATGTTGACCAGGATGGTCTCTATCTCCTGATCTCGTGATCCGCCCGCCTCCCAAAGTGTTGGGATTACAGGTGTGAGCCACCGTACCCGACCCTGGTTTTTTTTTTTTTTCTTAAATGTGAAGGAATGATAGTAGGGAAAGGAAAGAGACATAGAGTATACAGACACTTCTGTTGCACTGTGTGCTTAGCACTGAGTGGCTCTGAAATCTTTGGATGGATGACTGAAAGAAAGGACTTGGGTGCTAGGTTGCACTGGTTGGTAAGCACAGTACCTTTGAAACATTGAGCGTATGACGCTACTATGGTATCCCCTTACATTATTTTATTTGGAGTGGGTAAGGACTGAAGAGAGATTTATAACAGTGAAACCTGACAGTTCAATTTCTTTCCTTTCACCAAGTAGCTTACTCTGCAAAAGAATAAAGTAAACAGACAATATTTAAATATGAGAAGTCTTTTCATCATGGATGTACTTAGGTATGTAATTGTATTGTGGGGGAGTTGTGAAACTGTAATTTTTTTTTTTTTTTTTGAGACTGAGTCTTGCTGTATTGCCCAGGATGGAGTGCAGTGGCGTGATTTGGCTCACTGCAATCTCCGCCTCCCAGGTTCAAGCAATTCTCATGCTTCAGCCTCCCGAGTAGCTGGGATTATAGGTGTCCACCACCACGCCTGGCTAATTTTTGTATTTTTAGTAGAGGCAGGGTTTCACAATGCTGGCCAGGCTGGTCTCAAACTCCTGTCCTCAAATGATCTGGGTGCTTTGGCCTCCCAAGGTGCTGGGATTACAGGCATGAGCCACTGCGCCTGGCCGAAACTAATTTTTACAAGACCTCTTTTTGGGTCTTTAAGATGATGTTTGTTTGTTTGATATGTTAGTATGTCAGTTCTAGAGCTTTCCCAGAGAGGGTGAGAAATATTAATAAACAATAGGGTTTCTATTGCTAAATAATACAACTTCTTTTTTTTTTTATTAGAGGAAAGAGTGTCGTCGTCTTCTCCTTCTTCCTTCTACCTTCTTCCTTCTGTCTTCTTCCTTCTTCCTCCTTCGCCTTCCTTCTTCTTCCCTCCCCCTCCTCCCACCTTTTTTGGAGACAGAATCTTGCTCTGTTGATCAGATTGTAGTGCAGTGGTGTGATCTTGGCTCACTGCAGCCTCAACCTCCTGGGCTCAAGCAATCCTCCCACCTCATCATCCACATTAGTTGGGTCCACAGGAGTGCGCCACCATGCCTGGCTCATTTTTGTATTTTTTGTAGAGACGAGATTTTGCTATATTACCCAGGCTGGTCTCGAATTCCTGAGCTCAGTCCATCCACCTTGGTCTCTCAAAGTGCTGGGATTGCAGGTGTGTGCCACCTCACCTGGCCATAATACAAATTCTTAAATAGTGGTCGAATATGACTTTCTGTATTTGGGTTTGAAAAATAAATTGCTTTCCACATATCAGCATGGTATTTCCTTCTGTGATTAAATGTGTGCATTGTGAGATGTTTGGCTGGTATAGGGTACAATTCTTAGACATGGAAGAAATTTACTTTCTCTGTAAGTAGCAAATACTTGTTATGCCCTTCTTGAACCAAGAGGATTTAGTAAAGAACAAGGTATAATTCTATTTAAATTCAGTTGAACATCAGGAATAACTTTTACTGAGAGACTCTGAGGCCTTTAAAAAATATGTTTATATAGGCCAGGTACGGTGGCTCACTCCTGTAATCCCAGTACTTTGGAAGGCTGAGATGGGTGGATCACTTGAGGTCAGGAGTTCGAGACCAGCCTGAGCAGCATGGTGAACCCTCATATCTACTAAAAATACAAAAATTAGCCGGGTACGGTGGCAGGTGCCTGTAATTCTAGCTACTAGGGAGGCTAAGGCAGGAGAATCATTTGAACCTGGGAAGCGGAGGTTGCAATGAGCTGATACTGCACTACTGCACTCCAGCATGGGCGAGAGAGCGAGACTGTCTCAAAAAGAAAAAGTTTAATATGTATCTACTTGTGGCAGTAGTCTACTTATTTAAAAAAAAGTGTGTGTATGTGTGTGTAATTTCCTGTCAGGTTGTAGAAAATTAAAGGAGAGCTGTGCTTTTTCAAAGGATAGAGGAGACAGGCCAGGTGCAGTGGCTCATGTCTGTAATCCCTCCCAGAGGGAGACTGAGGAGGGGTGGATCCCTGAGGTCAGGAGTTTGAGACCACCCTGGCCAACATGGTGAAACCCTGTCTCTACCAAAAATATAAAAATTAGCTGGGCATGGTGGTGCATGCTTGTAATCCTAGCTACACGGGAGGCTGAGGCAGGAGAATCGTTTGAACCTGGGAAAGCAGAGGTTGCAGTGAGCTGATACCGTGCCACTGTACTCCAGCCTGGGCGAGACAGCGAGACTGTCTCAGAAAGAAAAAAAAGAGTGTGTGTGTGTGTAATTTCCTGTCAGATTGTAGAAAATTAAAGAAGAGCTGTGCTTTTTGAAAGGATAGAGGAGACAGGCCAGGTGCGGTGGCTCACATCTGTAATCCCTCCCAGAGGGAGGCTGAGGCGGGCAGATCCCTGAGGTCAGGAGTTTGAGACCACCCTGGCTAACATGGAGAAACCCTGTCTCTACTAAAAATACAAAAATTAGCTGGGCATGGTGGTGCACGCTTGTAATCCCAGCTACACGGGAGGCTGAGGCAGAGGAATCGCTTGAACCCCAGAGGCAGAGGTTGTAGTGAGCCGAGATCATGCCACTTGCTCTCCAGCCTGGGAAACAGAGCAAGACCCCATCTCAGAAAAAAAAGAAAAAAAAAAAGAGGAGAAGTTCTAGTATGATATTTCTGATATTTCTGCTCTACATTGGAGAAGGAGAACTTAGTTAGAAACAAAGGTTGTGTTTGTCGTATTTGTCATGACTTCCAAAATGGGAGCAGGTGGGCCAATTCCTGGGTCGTTAGAAAAGAAGACCCAGAGACAGGAGATTGTCTTCCGGCACTGTGTGGGCTATGGTATCAATATAAGTTGTATAGCTTGTTGGCTTTCAATATTTATTTAGGAGTAGGAAATTGTTCTAAAATGCATTTCACATTATATCTAATTAAAAACATCTTTTTTGTGTTAATTTCTTACATATAGCTGAGAAAGCCTAGACTTTCTAAAGTCTAGGAAAGAGGTGAGAAATGCTGCTGTGGACCATGGGAGTTGGGGTGGGGGAAGAAGCTAATTAGAAAAAAGTTTGTGGTCATGATAGATTTTGAGTTTCTCTGGATGCTGTTGATGATGGCCGGAATTTTAGAATTCAGATTCAGCTACCCTTTGAATGTTTATTGTGTGCCAAGCACTCTCATTCCATTTAACTTTCATAATGCTCTGTGACAATATTTGCCCCATTTAATGAGTGAAGAATCTGAGGTTAAAAATATATATATATTTTTAATTGATTTATTCCGGGGCCTTACGGTTAGTAGGGAATAGGTTCCAGATGTTGATCCCAGGCCCTCCAGACTTGAAGTAAAGGAAGAAAATTTTTTGAGTACTTACCATGTCATTGTACAATAGTAAGCAATTAATTTAAAATCAATGTTACTATGTATATTTAAGATATACAACATGATGTTAATATGATACATATTATAATAAAATGGCTACTGTAGTAAAAGAAATTAACATCTCCATCTCACATAGTTACCCACCCCCTCTCCCTCGCCCCTACCAAGAGCAACTGTAATCTACTCAACTCTTAACAAAAGCCTAGATACAATACACTATTATTAACTATAGTCTTCATGTTGTGCATTAGATCTTTTGACATGTTTATCCCAGGTATTTGCTACTTCCTATACTTTGACCTACATCTCCGCATTTCCCCCCCTGCTCAACCTCTGCTAACCAGTTTATTCTCTATCTCTGTATATTTGACCTTTTTTTGAAAAAAGATTTCACATATAATTGAGATCATGATATATATTTTTTTCTGTGTATAGTTTATTTCAGTTAATGTCCTTCAGGTCCATCCATATGTGTGTGTGTACACACACACACATATATATACACACACTGAAGTTTAACCATTCGTCCATTGATGGACACCTAGGGTTGTTTCCATATGTTGGCTGTTGTGAACAATGCTGTAGTGAACATGGGAATGCAGATATCTTTACGAAGTGATGATTTCATAATATTTTGTATATACCCAAAGAGTAATTACTGGGTCATACGATAGTTCTATTTTTAGTTTCTTTAGAAACCTCCATACTATTTCCAGAGTGGCTGCACTAATCTGCATTCTCACCAACAGTGTACAGAGATTCTCTTTTCTCTACACCTCTACCAACACTTAATCTCTTATTTTTTATTTTTATTTTTCTGATAATAGATAATCCTAACAGGGGTGAGGTGGTATCTCATCATGGTTTTGATTTCCATTTCTCTGATGATAAGTGATGTTGAGCACCTTTTCATATACCTGTTGGCCGTTTTTTAGGTCACCTTTAGGGAAATGTCTATTCACCTCCTTTGCCCATTTTTAAATAGAGTTACATGTTTTCTTGCTGTTGAGTTGTATGATTTTTTTATAAATCTTGAATATTAACCCCTTATCAGATATATGGTTTGCCAGAATGTTTTCCCAGTCTGTAGGTTGTCTTTTTATTTTGTTGTTTCCTTTGCTGTGCAGAAGCTTTTTAGTTTGATGTAGTCTCATCTATTTTTACATTTGTTTCCTGTGTTTTGGTTTCATGGAAAAAGTCATTGCCAAGGCCAATGTCAAGGAGATTTCTCCCTATGTTTTCTTCTAGGAATTTTGTGGCTTCAAGTCTTACGTTTAGGTTTTTATCCATTTTGAGTTGGTTTTTGTGTCTGGTGTAAGATGAGGATTCAGTTTCATTATTTTGCATGTGGAAATCCATTTTTCCCAACACCATTTATTGAAGAATTGTGTTGTCTTGGTGCCTTCGTTGAAACATAGTTGACGGTCTATGTTTGGATTTGTTGCTGGCCTCTCTATTCTGTTGCACTGGTCTGTGTGTCTGTTTTTATGGCCGTACTAAACTATTTTGATTATAGTTGCTTTGTAACTTAATTTTAACTCAGGAAGCGTGAAGCCCCCAACTTTTTTTTTTCCTCAGAATTGCCTTGGCTGTTCAGAGTCTGGTGGTTCCATGTGAATTTTAGGATTGCTTTTTCTACTCTTGTGAAGAATGCCATTGGGATTTTGATAGGAATTGCGTTGAATCTGTTTTGTTGCTTTGGGTAGTATGATAATTTTAACAATATTCTTTTGATCCATGAGCATGGAATTCTTTCCATTTATTTGTGTCCTCTTCATTTTCTTTCATCAGTAGTTTTAGTTTTCAGTGTACAGGTCTTTCAACTTTTTGGTTAAATTTATTCCTAAGTATTTTGTTTGTTGATACTAACACAAATGGGGCTGTTTTCTTAATTTCTTTTTCAGCTTGGTCATTATTTGTGTATGGAAATGCCATGAATTTTTTATGTTGATTTTATATTCTACAACTTTACTAAATTAATTTATTCAATCTAACAGTTTTTCATGTGGTCTTTGGAGTTTTCTATATATGGGATCATGCCATCTGCAAATAGAGATAATTTTCTGATTTGGTTAACTTTTTTTTTCCTTTTTCTTGTCTAAATACTCTTGATTTAGACAAGCTCTTCCAGCACTTCTAGTATTCTGTTGAATAGAAGTGGTCAGAGTGGGCATCTTTGCGTTGTATCAGGTCTTAGAGGAAAAGTTCTCAGTTTCTCGCCATTGATTATGTAGTTAGCTGTGGGTTTTTCATAGATGGCCTTATTATATTGAGGAACTTGCCTTCTATATTTAAACTGTTAAAGAGTTTTTATCAAGAAAGTTTAACTTTGTTGAATGCTTTTTGTCAGTTGATATGATTGTGTCATTTTTCTTTCAGTCTCTTAATATATCACATTGATTCATTTGTGTATGTTAAACCAGCTTTGGATGCCCATATAAATCCCACTTGATCATGATGTGTAATTTTTCGATATGTTGAATCTGACTTGCTAATACTTTATTGAGGATTTTTGTATCATCAGTGTTCATCAGAAATACTGGCCTGTAGTTTTATTTTCTTGTAATGTTTTTGTCTAGCTTAGGTATCAAGGTGATGCTGGCCTTATCAAATGTGTTACAGCTCTATTATTTGGAAGAGTTTAAGTAGTATTGGTATTCTTAAAAAGTTTGGTAGAATTAAGCTGTGAAGCTATCTGGTCCTGACCTTTTCTTTTTTGGGAGGATTTTAATTACCACTGGTTCAATCTTTTTGTTTGTTATGGGTCTATTTAGGTTTTCTATTTTTTTCTGATTCAACCTTGGCAGGTTGTACTTTTCTCGGTATTCTTTTCTTCTAAGTTATCACATTTGTTGGCATGTAATTGTTCGTAATAGTTTCTCAGGGCTGGGTGTGGTGGCTCACACCTGTAATCCTAGCACTTTGGGAGGCTGAGACGGGCAGATCATGAGGTCAGGAGTTCGAGACCAGCCTGACCAAAATTAGCCGGGCGTGGTGGTGCGCACCTGTAATCCCAGCCACTCAGGAGGCTGGGGCAGGAGAATCGCTTGAACCCGGGAGGTGGAAGTTGCAGTAAGCCAAGATCGTGCCACTGCACTCCAGCCTGGGTGACAGAGTGGAACTCTGTCTCAAAAAAAAAAAAAGAGTTTCTCATGACCCTTCTTATTTCTTTTCTTTCTTTCTTTCTTTTTTTTTTAGAGACAGGGCCTCACTCTGTTACCCAAGCTGCACTGCAGTGGTGCGATGTACGTTCACTGCAGTCTCAATTCCTGGGCTCCAGTGATCCTCCCACCTCAGCCTCCTGAGTGGTACTGCAGATATGTGCTACAACGCCCAGCTAATTTTTGTATTTTTTGTAGAGACAGTGTTTCACCATGTTGCCCAAGCTGGTCTTGAACTCCTAGACTCAAGTGATCTATCCACCTCGGCCTCCCATAGTGCTGGGATTACAGTCGTGAGCTACGGCACCTGGCCAACTGTTTTTATTTCTGAGGCATCTATTGTAATGTCTCCACTTTCATTTCTCATTTTGTGTATTTTGGACTCCTCTCTTTTTGTGTAGTCTAAGGGTTTGTTGATTTTATTTTTTCAAAAAACCAACTCTTTGTTTTATTGTTTTTCTCCATGGGTTGTCTATTCTCTATTTTAAGCAACTTGTTTGTATCTTATTTAATCTTCGTCACAGTCTTCTAAGGCAAATTGAATTTATAAATGAGGAAACTGATGCTTACAGAGCCTTACACAGCCAGCAAGATGCATAGCCATACTTCGAACCTGTTCTCTTAATTGCTCCACTGTATGGCCTTTATAATTTGGAGAGGGAATAAGATAATTGCCCGAAATTGGAAGAATTAAGGTTTTTTAGGGTAAGGCTTAGGAACTTCTACTTTTTGTAGTGTTACTTATGGAGGAGAAAGTAATTGTCAGTCATATATAAGTACAGTTTATTTTATTTAAAAAAAAAAATTTTAAGAGCAAATACTTTGCTTTTAAAACTGATCTGGCTAGCTATAAAACAGTGGCTGTGAGAGATGGGTAAAAAGTGTAGTTGAAATCCATATTGCAAAATCAGTTTTGAGCCTGAGCTCCTATCCTTTTCTTTTCTTCTTTGAGATGGGGTCTTGCTCTCTTGCCCAGGCTGAAGTGCTGTGGTGTGGTTGTGGCTCACTGCAGCCTACCTCCTGGGCTCAGGTGATACTCTTGCATCAGCCTTTCAATTAGCTAGGACTACAGGCCCGCACCACCATGCCAGGCTTTTTTTTTTTTTTTTTTTTTTTTAATTTTTTTTTGTAGAGATGAGGTCTCCCTATGTTGTCCAGGCTGGGCTTAAGCAATTCTTCTGCCTTGTCCTCTCAGAGTGCAGGGATTATAGATGTGAGCCACAGAGCTCAGTCAGGATCACTTTATCTTTAACAGATGAAACTGAATCTTAGAGAAGTTAAGTAACTCTTGCCAAGGTTTCATAGCCAGCAGGTGGCAGAGCCTGGATTCCAACCCAGGTAATTTAGTCTAGAGCTCTTATTCTTAACTACTTTACTGTCCTAAGAGTATGCGAATGTACAGAAATGGAGCCTTGCTACCTCTGGTAGCTTGAAGGCACCAATTTTGAGCTCAGTTAAGATATCATAGTTTGATCCAAGGCAAGAACAGAAGTGTTAACACTTCACCTGCCTCTGTCCTTATTATTTCCCATGGTTATTGGTCTCAATAATTTTTGTTGTTGTTTTATATTATTCTTGCACTGGAAAATCCTTTGTACTTAGTTGTCATTTAATAAATGATGAATGTTGAAAAATAAGCCAGAAATGGAAAACTTTGAATCTTAAATATAGAGACCAAATTGTAATACATAGTTGATTGTCATGTTTTTCTTTTTAAGAAGTTATTTTTATAGTGTTTGAAGATAATTATTATTATTATTTTTTTGAGACTGAGTCTTGCTCAGGCCGAAGTGCAGTGGCACGATCTCGGCTCATGGCAACCTCTGCCTCTCAGGTTCAAGTGATTCTCCTGCCTCAGCCTCTCGAGTAGTTGGGATTACAGGCACGTACCACCATGCCCTGCCAATTTTTGTGTTTTTGGTAGAGACTGGTTGTTCTCTACCGTGGCGAACTACCATGATGTTCGCTGTGTTGGCCAGAGTGGCCTTGAACTCCTGACTTCAAGTGATCCTCCTGCCTCAGCCTCCCAAGGTGCTGGGATTACAGGCGTAAGCTACCGTGCCCGGCCGAAGATAATTAAATATTAATAGAAAAGGTTGATTGATCATTTTCATGAGTTGGAGAAAATTTTCTGTGCCTCTGAATCGAACTTTTCTTAGTTGATGAGTGTTTTAAGTGTCAGTTTACAGTGAAATCCTGTGATGATACAAAATTTAGATATAGTATAATTGACTCTCATCCTCTGCCATGCCTATTGTCTGCAGGTGAGGGCCAGGCTGACATTTCGTTTTTAATCATTGACTTAATATTCAATAAGTAAACCTGATATGTGAACTTTTCTCTCCCTTTCCCTTCTATTCTGTAACTGGAAGACTAATGGAAAAATACAGTTTTCTGTTAACTTTGCAATAAGCCCTGTGTTTCATGTATTAATAGTTGGATTTTTTAGACCCCACTTAAAAGAGTATATCTGGGTTCTTAATGTGGTGGCAGTGGTCCCAAACCTTCTTGGCACCAGGACTGCTTTTGTGGAAGACAATTTTTCCATGGACGAGCGTGGATGGTTTTAGCATGATTCAAGTGCATTACATTTAATGTGCACTTTATTATTATTACATTGTAATGTATAATGAAATAATTATACAACTCACCATAGTGTAGAATCAGTAGGAGCCCTGAGCTTGTTTTCCTGTGACTAGACAGTCCCATCTGGGGGTGCTGGGGAGACAGTGATAGATTATCAGGCACTAGATTCTCATAAGGAATGTGCACCTAGATCCCTTGCATGTGTGCTTCACAATAGAGTTCACGCTCCTATGAGAATCTGATGCTGCTGCTGATCTGACAGGCGGCAGAGCTCAGGTGGTAATGTGAGCAATGAGGAGCTGCTGTAAATACGGTTGAAGCCTTGCTCCCTTGCCTGCTGCTCACCTCCTGCTGTGCGGTCTGGTTCCTAACAGGCCACAGAAACCCCTGATATATAGCGTTTAATATATAGGATACTCATATAACCAGAGGTACTTATTTCCCAGCTCAACTATATGGAATTAAGATGGGAACTAGATAGTAGATAAAAATGAGCACTGAGGAGCTAAAAGAGTGATCACAGAATCTGAAGTAAAGTTGTTGTTTTTTTATTTAATCGATGTGAAAGTCCTTTGGCCAGGGTCTCCCACAGTAGTTACTCTAAACGATGTTGTGCTGTAATAAATAGTCTGTGGCCAAAGTTTAGGAAATGCTGCTTATAGCATCCCTCAAAGGACTGCTATTCTTTGGATCAGACTTTGGATGCTCTGCATTAGGTGTATTTAGACCTTGTTTTTATTTGAGAAGGGGAGGAAACAAGCATTTAATGAGGATTTGCTCCACTGGGTCTAAGTGGTATCTCCATTTTGCAGACAAGGAGTCTGAGTCCCTGCTGGTGGGTAAAGGACACAAAACTAATAACGAGGCAGAACTCGGAATGGATCCCTATCTTGCCGATTCCTAAGTTTTTGCCCTTTTGAACTACGTTGGCACTGTGTGGTTATAATGAACTGCTGTCTATTAGACTTTACTCCTTAGGAACAGCAATTTGGCAATATATACAAGGAAAAGACTAAGCTGCCCTACTTAGGGAAGAAGAAAAGGATAATAAGTTGACTATTCAACACAGGTTCCACATCATTTGCTTTGTATATTAATAGATGAACTCTGTGTGTTTCTATAGTGAAAGATTTCAGACACGACTGTAAAGTGCTTTTTGAGTGAAATTTGATACCATCTTTAGGTATTCCATACATTTTTTTTTTTTCTGACATTGTAGGACCATTCTAGCCTCATCTCTGATCAGGTATAGTACAGCTTAGGTAAGATATTAACTTTTTATAGCTTCATTGTCCTTATTTGGAAGTGGTGATAGTAACTACCTTTCTGAGTGATTGTGAAGCAGGTGAATATGCATGTAAGATGCTTAGCACAGTGTCTGGCACATAGTAATCTTAGCTGCTGTTATTATTAGCAGTAATAACAATAATAAGGCTTCGGTTGGGTTGTTACGTTTCTATATCCTCTTTTTTTTTTTTTATTTAAACTTATATATACAGAATGGTTTTTTTTTTTGTTTTTTTGTTTTTTTTTTTTTGAGATGGAGTCTTGCTCTGTTGCCAGGCTGGAGTGCAGTGGTGCAGTCTTGGCTCACTGCAGCTTTCGCCTCCTGGGTTCAAGTGATTCTTCTGCCTCAGCCTCGCAAGTAGGTAGGACTACAGGCACACACCACCACACCCAGCTAATTTTTGTATTTTTAGTATAGACGGGGTTTCGCCATTTTGGCCAGGATGGTCTCGATCTCTTGACCTCATGATCCACCCACCTCAGCCTCACAAAGTACTGCGATTACAGGCATGAGCCACCGCGCCTGGCCTTCCCCTATATTTACTTAAGGAAAAATCATCACCAGATGCATTTTTAAAGTAATAGAAATTCCATCTTAAATATATTTTATAGGGCATTAAGAAAGTTGCAGTTGTCACTAGGGATCTGGAATTTTTTAAGTGAGTATTCGTAATCAGGAAATGTTGGCTTAGTAGGTACCTTTAAAGTTTTGTTTGTGTTTAATGTGAAATGTGTATTTTCAATAGATGTGATGTTTATATAGTTAATATTTTTAGACTGCATTTTTTTTTTTTTCAAAAACTGTTTTCAGGCTAGTCTGTATGCACTGGCAGTCTGGTTTGTATTGACCATTAGGTATTGAGTTTTAATAAAATGTTCAAATATGATGGACATACCACATTATGGTGAGATGTGAATGAAGATTGTCCCCCACACCCCCAACTGGGTTGTCCACAGCTGTATTCAGTAGAATTAACTTAAATGGTCCAAGATACTCTTCAAAAATTTGAATAACTATTTGGGACCATTCAGTACCATGAAGGCTATTAACTGTGAATTGAGTTAAGCAGAATACTGTATGTTTTAGTTTTTTCTTTAGTTTTTATTCTTCTCAATTTTGAGGAAGTTGGGGAGAGAAACCTTTCCCCTACTCTGAAAAATTTTCTCTTCCTTCCTTTTTATTTCCTACTTTGAAATAGCCAAGATCATTGGGACCTCTAAGAATATCAGATAATATTTACAGCTTGAGGTAGAGTGATTTTCATGGGAAACCTTTTCTCATAAAGTAAAATACTCTTCGTCCCTGTCAGGACATTTTTAGAGGAGCAGCAGACAGCCCCTCACTACTTTGTCATTACCCAGGGCAAGGGAAGGGAAAAATGAATGACAGGTTTCTTCTTTTTTCTTTTCCAACACTTGTTTCCCTTTCCCTTTCCTTCCTTTCTTGTTACCTTTAGGTGTCTGTGGGTTCTGAATTTGGATTTCAGTAGAATGGAGTAATTTTTATTAAACTTTTTAGGGAACCTGGTACTCCCAAACAGATGGTGAATACTTTTTTCCATTTTGGGGTTTTTATTTTTATGTCACTTTTAAATTATTAAGAAGTTTTCAATTATATAATACTAGATAGACTAGTTTAATAAACCACTGTATATCCATCATCAATTTCTATAATTACATGGTCAATCATACTTTTTCTATACCGTTACTACTCACCCCCAATTTATTATTATTATTATTATTTATTTATTTTTTGAGACAGGGCCTCACTCTGTCACCCAGGCTGGAGTGCAGTGACGTGATCTCAGCTCACTGCAACCTCCGCCTCCCGGATTCAAGTGATTCTTCTGCCTCAGCCTCCCGAGTAGCTGGGATTACAGGTGTGCGCCAACATACTGGCTGATTTTTGGATTTTTAGTAGGGACGGGGTTTCACCATGTTGCCCAGGCGGGTCTTGACCTCCTGACCTCAAGTGATCTGCCCTCTTTGACCTCCCAGAGTGCTGGGAATACAGGCATGAGCCACCGCTCCTGGCATCCCAAAATTTTTTTTTTTTTTTTTTTTTTGAGACGGAGTCTCACTCTGTCGCCCAGGCTGGAGTGCAGTGGCGCGATCTCAGCTCACTGCAACCTCCGCGTCCCAGGTTCAAGGTATTCTCCTGCCTCAGCCTCCTGAGTAGCTGGTATTACAGGCATGTGCCACCATGTCTGGCTAATTTTTGTATTTTTAGTAGAGACGAAGTTTCACCATGTTGATCAGGCTGGTCTCGAACACCTGACCTCGTGATCCACCCACCTCCGCCTCCCAAAGTGCTGAGATTACAAGCATGAGCCACCGCGCCTGGCCCCAAATATTTTTAAAGCAAATTTCAGACATCATATGATGTTTTTGGAAAATACTATTTGTTTATAAAAGATAAGGATGCATAAGACAAAGAAATACAAATACAGCATTATGATTCTGCCTTTTAAAAATTAAAGAATTCTGTGACATCAGATCCAGTCAGTATTCACATTTCTGTGATTTTATCTTTTTTTCCCTTAAAAACATGGTTTGTTTTTTTACTAAAGATTCAAAACAAGGTCCATAGCATTTGGTTGCTATTTTTAATTCTCCTTTCAATTGGTAATATTTTTTGTTTAACCTTTTCCTTGCCATTTATTTATTGAGGAAATCAGATCATTTGTTCTTTGGAATTTCCCACATTCAGGGTTTTGCTGATTGCATCCCTGTGGTTATTTAACAAGCTCCTTTATTTCTTGTATGTTCTGCAAATAGTTGGTTAGACTTTTTAGTCAGATTACTTTATTGCATGGTACTGAATACAGGTGATCCCGAATTCATGATGGTTCAACTTATGATTTTTTGATTTTATGATACTGCAAAAGTGATATGCATTCAGTAGAAGCTGTACTTTGAATTTTGATGCAAAATTCTTTATAATAACTTTGTTATAAAGTTTTATATCAGGGCTTTGTGTTAGGTGATTTTGCCCAACTATAGGCTAAATTAAGTGTTGGATCATGTTTAAGGTAGGCTAGGCTAAGCTGTGATGTTTGGTAGGTTAGGTGTATTAAGTGCGTTTTCAACTTACAATATTTCCAGTTTACAGTGGATTTACTGGGCGTACTCCATTGTATGTCAGGGAGCATTTGTATTTCCTATTGTATAACATCAGGTGTCATGTGATGCCTAGTTACCTTTTTTTTTTTGATGTTACAGTTGATTACTGCGTCTATTCTTTTGAAGAGATCCTTTATGTATTATAAAGTTCCCCATCAGTCTTTCACCTAATCTCTTTAACAGTCATTTATGATCATTGTCTAGAAAAGCTTGTCTAATTCCCGGGCCACATGTGGCCCAGGACAGCTTTGATTGTGGCCCAACACAAATTTGTAAACTTTCTTAAAACATAATGAGATTTTTTACAATTTTTTTTTCTTCATCAGCTATCGTTAGTATTCATGTATTTGTGTGGCCCAAGACAATACTTCTTCCAATGTCGCCCAAGGAACACAAAAGAATAGACACCGCTGGTCTAGATCAAGGTTTCTGCAAACTACAGCTTATAGGCCAAATACGATCCACTGCTTATTTTGTAAATAAAGTTTTATTAGGATGTAGCCACACTTGTTCCTTTATGTATTATCTATAGCTGATTTTCACATACAGTGGCAGAGTTAAGTAGTTAAGACAGACTGTGTGTCCTGCAAAGCCTGAAATATTTACTGTCTGGCCCTTTATGGAAAGTGTGCTGACCCCAATCTAGATCATTATTTCTTTAGAGATAGCCAATGGTCATATTCTATCATTCATTTTGTATTTGTAGCTGGAATTTTTCTATAAAGAAGAACTTTACCTCAATTTTATTATTATCCTAAGAAAAAGCAGGGTAAGTCTTGATTCTTTAGCATTTGACAGAAACAGTGAGGTGTTTTCTTCTTAAGTACGTATTTATATGAACCCCCAGTTTTGAGTATATTTGATGTTTTAATCTATTCTCTTTAATTGTCAAATTGTTCCATTTTTGCCAATGTGAGCCCCATCATGTTGGCTCTTTTATCTTTCCATATAACCTCAGTAGTCTTTGGTAATCCTGTTTTCTAGTATGACAAGATGTTCCAGGCTCATCTTGTACATCATCTGTCTTAGATACCTAGAACCAGTCATTACTCTAAGGGGTTCTGATTCCTTTTAGTGGGGAATAGTATTTAGAGACCACAGTTTGAGTGTTTGTTGCTCTGGGTTGGTGGTTGTTTTTAGGATCTTTTAGTGGACAGAGCTAGGGTGTGGTTGTATGTCTGTGTGATTTTTTTAAAAATTGTGTGAAAATACATATAGCATTGTATTGACTACTTGAACAATTTTAAAGTGTACAATCATTAGCATTAAGTACCTTCACCACGTTGTGCATCTATTACCAATTAGTTCCAGAGCTTTTCCCTACCCTGCAAGGAAACCCTATATTCATTAAGGAGTTACTCCCCATTTCCCCCTTGCCCCAGACCTGGCATTAATTTGCTTTCCAACTCTGTGGATTTGCTTGTTCTGGACATTTGATATAAATGGAATCATACTTTATGTGACCTTTTGTGTTTGGCTTTTTTCCACTTAGAATAATGTTTTCAAGGTTTATCCCTGTTTTAGCATGTATCAATACTTCTTTCCTGTTTATGGCTGAATAATATTCCATTGTATGCATATATTACATTTTGTTTATTCAGTTGATGGACATTTTCATTTTTTATGGCTTTTGGCTATTGTGAATAGTGTTGCTGTGAACATTTGTGTACAAGTTTTTGTTTGAACACCTGTCATTTCTTTTAGGTCTGTACCTAATAATGAAATTGCAGGGTCATATGGTGTTTCTATGTTTAATTTACTGGAGTGCCAAACTGTTTTCCATAATGGCCGCACCATTTCACATTTCCTCCAGCAGTGTAGTAGGGTTCCCATTTCTCCACATCTTCTTCAAGCCTTATTTCTATTTTTTGATTATTGCTATCCTGGTGGGTATGAACTGGTATTTCATGGTGGTTTTGATTTGCATTTCCTTAATGACTATTGATGTAGAGCATCTTTTTAGGTGCAAACCACCATTGTTGGTGGTTTGTGTATTTTCTTTGGAGAAATGTTTATGTAAGTTCTTTGTCTTTTAAAAACTGGATAGTCTTTTTGTTGTTGAGTTTTAAGTGTTCTTTATATATTCTTGATACTTCACCTTTGTCAGATATTATAACTTCTCCATTCTGTGGGTTTTCTTTTCATTCTCTTTTTAGTGCCCTTTGATGCACAAAAGGTTTAAATTTAGATGAAGTTGAATGTTCCTGTTTTTTTCTCTTCTTGCTTATGCTTTTGGCATCATATCTAAAAAGAGCATTGTCAAATCTAAGGTTATGATTTACCCATATGTTTTCTTCTAAGGGGTTTGTAGTCTTATTTCATATATTTAGGTCTCTGATCCATTTTGAGTTAATTATAGTATATGGAGTAAGGTAAGGGTCTAGTTGTACAAACTCCGTTTGTTGAAGAGCTTATTTTTTTCCACATTGTGTGGTGTTGGCACTCTTATTACTCATCAGTTGACCATAGATACATGGGTTTATTTTTGGATGCACAGTTCTTATTCCCTTGATCTGTATGTTTGTCTTTATGCCAGTACTACACTGTCTTGATTACTGTAGCTTTGTCACAAATTTTGAAATCAGTAAGTCCTCCAACTTCGTTCTTTTTCAAGATTGCTTTAGGTATTCAGGGTCCCTTACAATTTCATATATATTTTAGGATTGCCTTTTTCATTTCTGCAGAAAAGACCTTTGGGATTTTGGTAGGGATTGAGTTGAATTTGTAGATCAATTTGGATATTGACATCTTGACAGTATTATGTCTTCCTATCCATGAACACAGGATTTCTTTTCATTTGTTTAGGTTTTCTTTAATTTTCTTTAGCAATGTTTTGTAGTTTTCAAGTTTTGTACATCTTCAGTTAAATTTATTCCTAGTTTTTTTTATTTTTCTTTTTGGATACTGCTATAACTTGAATTGCTTATTAGTATCCTTTTCAGATTGTTTATTGTTAGTGTATAAAAATTCTGATTTTTGTGTGTTGATCTTATATTCTGCAACTTTGCTAAATTTTGGAATCTTTTTAAATAGGAAAACACACTGTGATTTGTATCAATACTTCCAAATCTGATTTTGTTTCAAGATTAAGGGTTTAGGGTTATAAGGTTTTCTCTCTTTCTTAGCTTTATACTTTTTTTCTCGTATGCTGGAAATTTTGAGAATAATGAATTGCTTTATTATTTATATTTATACATACATATATATTAGTATTTTTGAAGTTATTGTGAAAAATGGTTGTTGAAAAACAATTTAATAATTCTTTGCAATTAGTATAAATACTAGGGAGGTACAGTTAAATTGCTTTTTCATTAATTAATTAATTATTTAATTTTTTTTGAGACAGAGTCTCACTCTGTTGCCCAGGCTGGAGTGCAGTGGCACAATATCGGCTCACTGTGACCTCTGTCTCCTGGGTTCAAGTGATTCTCATGCCTCAGCCTCCCGAGTAGCTGTGATTACAGATGTGCACCACCATGCCAGCTAATTTTTGTATTTTTGGTAGAGGTGGGGTTTCACCATGTTGACCAGGCTGGGATCAAGTGATCTGCCCACCTTGGCCTCCCGAAGTGCTGCGATTTTTTTTTTTTTTTTTGAGACAGAGTCTCGCTCTGTCACCCAGGCTGCAGTGTAATGGTGCGATCTCGGCTCACTGCAACCTCTGCCTCCTGGGTTCAAGCGATTCTCCTGCCTCAGCCTCCCAAGTAGCTGGTATTACAGGTGCCTGCCACCGCATGCTGCTAATTTTTTGTATTTTTAGTAGAGACAGGGTTTCACCATGTTGGCCAGGCTGGTCTTTACCTCCTGACCTCAGGTGATCCGCCCACCTTGGCTTCCCAAAGTGCTGGGATTACAGGTGTGAGCCACCGCACCTGGCCAGCACTGATTTTTGTATGCAAACAGTTCCATATTGATGGACATTAGGGTATTAAATAGGGAAATTTTGATGGGACCAGATACTTGGTTCTTCTTGTGGCACTTAAACTTTAAAATATTTTGTTTTCATTTTTATCATAAAGATATTTTACCACGGATGCTCAAAACAGTATAGAAGTGCACATAATAAAAAATTTAAAATGTTCTCTGATTCCCATCTGCCCACTTTTCCTCTATTCATATCTCCAGAAGTTACTACTGGTTAGTTCAAGACTTTTTATTAAAGGCGTGTGCAGCATTTATACACTGAATGCTTTTTTAAAAAAATTGGGATCATATCATGAATATTCTGCAACTTAATTTTTTAAACATAGCATTATTAGTTAACCTTTTAAGTTTGGCTAATGAGAAAAGAGTCCTGAATATAAATAAGATTTTACAAAATGATTTTGGGCCTTTTTTTCTGTGTCATTAATACTACATACATATTTTTTGCATGTTTGTGTGCTTCCTAAATCTTATAGTATTGTAATCTGCTCTAAAGTCCAGAAAGTAGGGTATATATTCCTCTTTACTTTCTCTGTAGGCTCAAACTTATGTTTCGAAAGAAATTGAGAAAACTTTTATTGTTGTAATCAATTGTGGTTTAATACTAAAAGTAAATCCAGATAAAGTTGAGATGCCTACCAGCAGAGTTGAATGTAAGTTCCATAAAAGCAGGGGAAAAGCCTTCTGATCTTGTTCATCACTGGGTCCCTAGCACCTAGGACAGCGACTACCTCCTCATTCTTCCCATTCTCTGTATTTGTTTTACGTTTTACTATATAAATTATAACTGGATCACGCCATTCAAACTGTTCTGAGTTCTTTTTTCACTTGTCAGTGTATCATAGATAGGTTTTCATGTCAATTCTTAAGTATCTGTTCTTTTAAATGAGTGTATTAATGGTGATACTATGGATTACATAATTAGGCAGTTTTAAGACTTAATTTGAACTCCTTTTTTTCCCCTTAGACTTTGGTATTAGTGTTTTATCTTTAAATATTAGTGGGAGATACTAAGTTCAGAGTTAGGATGGAGTGAGAGTGTATAACTTGCTGTATATTTTTGAAGCAAACATGTAATGAATGGTGGTACATGTAACATACTTTAAACAAGTCTAATATGTGATTATTCTGACTATGAATATTGGAGTAGTTCACTTTAAAATATTTTTGGCAATGAATTCACATGAAGAGGAATACAAACAGTCAACATGTAAAAGAGTGTTTAGTATAGTTAAAGAAACAAAAATAAAATGAGATAAAATTATACTCTGTGTTCCCCAAATTGTTAAAAATTAGAAATACAATACTCAGTTGCTGACAAGGGTTTCAGGAGGTATGTTGCTGAAGGATAATAAATTCATATATGGCCGGAAATGGTGGCTTATGCCTGTAATCCCAACACTTTGGGAGGCCAAGGTGGGCAGATCATCTGAGGTTGGGAGTTCGAGACCACCGTGACCAACATGGAGAAACCCCATCTCTACTAAAAGTACAAAATTAGCTGCGCGTGGTAGCACATGCCTGTAATGCCAGCTACTCGGGAGGCTGAGGCAGGACAGTTGCTTGAACCCAGGACCCCGAGGTTGCGGTGAGCCGAGATTGCACCATTGCACTCCAGCCTGGGCAACAAGAGTGAAACTCTGTAAAAATAAATAAATAAATAAATAAATTCATATATTCTTTCTGGAGGGCAGTTTGGAAGAGTTTCAGAAATTCTGCTTCTAGGACTTTTAAGTAAAATAAATTAAGGGTATGCCCACAAACTTAGATATACCTGACTGTTTATGAAAATTTTAATCCTGGAACTAATAACAATAATAGTGTCTAAACAGTGTTTCTTTTGTGCCAGACATTACATTTATTTAATCTTCTTAACACTCCTGTGGTATTCACACAGTAAGATTACAAATGATGATGATGTAGAACATTTTACATTGAAATAAATTGATAATAGTGAAAATAGCACATTGCAAAGGAGTATGTGCAGTGTATTTTCAGAAATTGACTACAACAAAATCTAGAGAATTTGTGAGAATATGCTCTAGAATATTTAGTAAATTATAATCCCGTTATTCAAATAGATTTTGCTGTCTTTATTTTCTAATTTTTCTACAGTAAACATGTATTATCTAACAAGAAACCTAAGTTATTTTTAAAAATGTCCTCTGATTTTATAAAATAATTTATTTCTGGATGCCTATAAACAGTAAATTCCTCAAGCATCTTTAAAATAGAGATTTAAAGTGTTACTAATGGAATTCTAAGCAACGCTTGGTCAGCACACAAAATAGGAATTGAAATGTCCTTGTACAGCCTTTGATTTCTGCCAATTTGATGGTGTTTTTTTGATGACAGAAATGGAAAGAGTAGAAAGTTAAGGTTAAGCATCTAAAGTTTGAAGCCTGACAACAGAAAAGTGACAAAATCTTTTAAATGTTTATTTGTGGTTGCTGGCAATGAAGCATTACCATAAATAAACAGGTGGACAGATTGACTGACTGACTTGCTACATTTTCATGGTGTTACAATCAGGTATTTTCTTTTTCCCAGTTGAAACTTAGTAACTCATATTTATTGTTTAACCTTCCTAAGAATTGATTAGTTTCAAATCATCTGAGTCTTTCTGTCCCAAGATTTTCTCTTTTTTGTTTTTTTGAAGCAGGGTCTCGCTCTGTCACCCAGGCTGGAGTGAAGTGGCGTGATCAGGGATCACTGCATTCTTTATCTCCCAGGCCCAAGCAATCCTTCCACCTCAGCCTTCCAAGTAGCTGGGACCACTAGTGTGTGCCACCATGCCTGGCTAATTTTTTTATTTTTGTAGAGACGGGGTCCCCCTATGTTGCCCAAGTTGTTCTTGACCTCCTGTGCTCCAGTGATTCTCCCGCCTCGGCTCCCTAAGTGCTGAGATTACAGGGGTGAGCCACTGTACCTGGCCAAGACTTTCTGTCTTGCTCCTACCCTTTTCAAGAATTGAAGAAATTTGTTCCCAGATTGCTGCTAATGTATCTGGTCTGTCTAGGTCTAATACCTGTGTTAGTTTAATGTAGTATCGTCTTTAAGACCTTGTTAAAATGTTTTTCTTAGGCCTTCTTTTACACCTTTTTAAAAAAATCGGCAGCTGTTATCCTTGACCCTGCACTTTCCATTTC
Source organism: Gorilla gorilla gorilla (assembly GCF_029281585.2). Lineage (NCBI taxonomy): Eukaryota > Metazoa > Chordata > Mammalia > Primates > Hominidae > Gorilla > Gorilla gorilla. The sequence goes on along the minus strand of NC_086017.1, from coordinate 130,922,036 downwards.
CCTTCTGTGCTATATTTTTTCCTTCTAACACTTATCACCTTGTAATGTATAATAGATTTTGTTTATCTGTGTCTATTCTTCTCCCCTCCCTCTTTCCGATTTTAAGATATAAGCACCATTGATGCAGGGAGTTTTGTTTTTGTGTGGTTCATTGTGTATTCCCAGAGTTCAGGGTAATGCCTGTGTAGTTCATTGCGTATTCCCAGAGTTCAGGGCAATGCCTGGCATATAACAAGATTTCAGTAAAATTTTTTTTTGAATAAATGAATAGTGGGCACTCAGTATTTGTGGAATGATTAGATGTTCTATTTGGTTGATGAAAGTGAAATTTATTCTAAGTGTTTACAGAAGAAGGTTAGGGTTCTATAGCTGTTTTGTAGTATGGCTATTTCATTGTAGCTCTAGTAATAGAGTTAAATTTATAGGCAGGTTGGAATTTCAGAACTTTGTTCCCTGATACATGGTAGGTGCTTATTAAGTATTGCTAAATGAATGTCAAAAGAAGCTAATAAAGCGAGTGGGGTGGGGGGAAACCTAGCTTGCTGTGAGATTCTGGCCTAACTGGCATAGCCTTTTGGGTGAGGGAGTTGGACTAAGGTTTCAGAGCTCTCTTGCTTTCTCACTGACTTTAAGATTCACCTCCAGGGACTTTGTGTTTGTAAGTATATTCCTTTGGAATTCGGAAGTTGTAAAAAAGTGAATTGGATGAAACTTGCTGTAGGATTGCTTTTTTGGAATCAAAACTGTTGTTGAATGTTAATTAGCACCACAGCTTTGTGTGAAGGCTTTTAGACTTGAGTGATAATGAGATTCATTATTAGAGACAGTGTGTGTTAGGTGTTCCAAGGCTTCCACTTTTATTCATCCAGCACTTGAGACCGACTATATGCTAGGCATTCTGCTAGACTCCTGAAGATACAAAAGTCAAATAGGGCAGTAATGAAGAGAAGAAGATATAAATGTTTGTTCCAGAGTGCTGCTTTTTGAGGTTTGGAGTTTCCCAAAAGGCAGGGGAATTTATTTTATTGAGTACTTTTGGTTTTGATTTAATTTAAGTTAAAAGTGAATATGAGCCATTAACTACCGAGAATATGTTTAATCAGAACATAATTTAATATCAATTTGCTATTGAGTCAGTATGTATGTATGTATGTCTTTTTTAAGGAATTAGCATTTATTGAGTATTATATCTTACACTCTTGACATGCATTCTTTTTTTTTTTTTTTTTTTTTTTGAGACAGAGTCTTGCTCTGCCACTCAGGCTGGAGTGCAATGGCGTGATCTTGACTCACTGCAACCTCTGCTTCCTGGGTTCAAGCAATCCTCCTGCCTCAGCCTCCGGAGTAGCTGGGACTACAGGCGCATGCTGCCATGCCCGGCTAATTTTTGTATTTTTAGTAGAGACAGGGTTTTGCCATGTTGCCCAGTCTGGTCTTGAACTCAGGTAATCTGCCCACTTTGGCCTCCCAAAGTGCTGGGATTACAGGCATGAGCCACCATGCCTAGCCACATTATTCTTTTGACACAGTCCTCATAATAATCCTGAGGGAGAAGCATTATTACCTGTATTTTACAAATAAGAAAGTTGAGTTTAGAGAAGTTATTTGTTTAAAGTTTACAGCTTTATAAGTTGTGGATTTCAAACCAGGTTTTTTTTTTTTGATACTAAAGTACATTAACAGCAAGACATGCTAAAGATTACTGCATCTTGAGATGTAAGAATTTCTGTATATTTACTCTCAGGAGAGTCTATAACTCCACCATCCAAGATTAGCAACTAATTACCACTAGTGACATGTGGCTGTTGAGCCCCTGAAAGTTGGCTAGTCCAAATTGAGACTGGCTGTAAGAATAAAATACACAACAGATTTTGAATACTTAGTTTGGAGGGGAAAAACTCATTAATAAGTTTTACATTGATTACTGAAATGATATGATTTATATTATATTTTTACATAGTAGTTAAATAAAATATATTATCAGTATAAAAAATACATTAGCTTTTTGTGATGCTTCTCAAAGGAAGTTATTATAGTTTTTTTCTTTGTCTGTAGCTAATGTTAAATGACAAGATGTATTGACTTTGGAAACTGTACTGTAACTGTTCCCCCCAAATTGAATCTTTGGCTTTTTAACCAGAGTATTTAAAAGTACCTTTTTCCTTACTAAATAAATAAAATATTTTTATTGTAGCAAGAAATACAAGATTGGTGGAAAAGAATACAGAGAAAGAAGAAAATACAGCTGGGATAGGGAGAGAGAGATTTTGATTGATCCCTTTTAATCCTTTGATGTACAGGTGGTATTTAACATAATACAGTTTGGGCTTCTGACTCTCTGAGAGCTGGAGTCAAATCTGGGCTCCACTATTTAATGGGTTAATGATTTGGTGTTTTCATGGTTTTGGGGTAAGTTACTTATTCCGGTTTTGCAAATGAGAGAACTGAGGTTTAGAGATGTCAGCCTATGTCATAGGGTTTTGAAGATTAAATGTGACAAGGCATGTAAAATGCTTGGAACATACCTAAAATTTCTAGGCACATCCTAGTTCTTTGCACATAGCTGTATTATCTTTTACTAAAATGAGTCAACATTTTAACTGAGTTAACTCAGTTAAAATGAGTTAACATTGTAACTGCTTATTTTGAACTTTTAATATATATCTATCTTTCCACAGGAATCAAAACATTTAAAATTATCAGATGATAACTAATATATACAATGGAATGCTGTAATATATTCAGTATCCTCTTCTCGCTAGACATTTAATTATTTCCAGTTTTACTTTTTGCAGTTAATGAAATGCATAGGTGAATATTTTCATAGCAGAACTTTACCTATGTTCTTATCTGATTAGGATAGGGTTGGTTGGTTGAAGAGTATGTATACTTTAAAGGTTTTTGACCCATTTTGCTGAATTGCCTTCTAGAAGTTCCTAGTCATGTTACTAGGATTTACATGTAATCCTAGAATTTATCTGGCGACCTGTTTTTCTACAATCTTATTAAATTAGATATTATAATTTTAAAAAAATTGTTGATTTAACCACTTTTAATTTTTACATTGCTTTGATTACTAGTAAGTTCGAAGGTTCTTTTTCTTTTTTCTTTTTTGAGACAGAATCTTGCTCTGTTGCTCAGGCGGGAGTGCAGTGGCACGATCTTGGCTCACCGCAACCTCTGCCTCCTGGGTTCAAGCGATTCTCATGCCTCAGCCTCCTGAGTAGCTGGGACCACAGGCATGAGCCACCACACATTGCTAATTTTTGTATTTTTTTAGTAGAGACGGGGTTTTGCCATTATGGCCAGGCTGGTCTTGAGCTACTGGCCTCCAGTGACCCGCCTGCCTCGGCCTCCCAAAGTGCTGGGATTATAGGCATGAGCCACTGTGCCCAGCTTCTGAAGGTTATTTTTCTACCTGTATATTGGCCCCTTGTGTATTATGCTGTTTTCCCATTAGTGTTTCATGTCCTCATTCCCATTTTGGGGGTATCTGTCACTGTTCTGGCTTTGGGGTCATGCTCAGAGAAACTTGCTCTTCCTCAAACTATAAATTGGCAGTGTTTAAACTTCTTGCTCTCAGGACTCCTTTGTACTCTTAAAAACTATTGAGAACCTCTGTTCAGGCACAGTGGCTCATGTCTGTATACCAGCACTTTGGGAGGCCAAGGTGGGGCGATCACTTGAGGTCAGGAGTTCGAGATCAGCCTGGCCAACATGGTGAAACCCTGTCTCTACTAAAAATACAAAAATTAGCTGGGTGTGGTGGTGCACGCCTGTAATCCCAGCTACGTGGGAGGCTGAGGCAGGAGAATCACTTGAACCTGGAAGGTGGAGGTTGCAGTCAGCCAAGATCGTACTAGTGCATCTCCAGCCTGGACAACAGATCGAGACTGTGTCTCAAAAAACAAAACTATTGAGAACCTCAAAGACTTTTGTTTACTCCATCTCAAAGAACAAAACTGTTGAGAACCTCAAAGACATCTGTAGATCTTTGCCATCTTAGAAATTAAAAGAGACATTTAAAAAATACTACTTTATTAAGATATAGTAAGCCATTTACATGTTAACATTTTTAATGAAAATTACATTTTCCAGAATAAAAATTACCAAGAAATTTTTCATTTTTGCCAGTCTCTTGCTTAATAGAAGATACCTGGATTCTGTATATGCCTCTGCATTTAATCTGTTGCAATATCACACGATGTGTACCCTCTGGAAAAGTTGATTGTATAATCAGGAGAGAATGAGAATTAAAAAGGCAAATGATGTTATTATGAAAATGGTTTTGGCTTTGTGGGCTTCTGAATGGGTTCAAAGATCCCAAGACTACAGTTTGAGAACCACTGATGTAAATAATCACTTATATATTTTCCTTTTGTGTTTTTATGGCTGAATTTAAATTCAGAATAAATTCTAGTGGAAATTTTCTAATTTCTCCCCTCTCCTGCCTACCCTCTCCAATTGGCTAATATTCTTTGTTGAAAGATCCATTTTCATGTAAATAATTGACTGACTAGGATGAAACAGCAGACATATCTGCTTTTTCCCAGTTGTTACTGAGAAGCTCACTGTTCATTGAAAACAGTAGTCTTTGCAGTCTTTCCTTAATGTTGTATCTCTATTTTGGTATATTCCCTTATTTTCTTGATGTGTTCTCCCCTCCTCACTCTAACTCCCAGTTTTACAACAAATTGCCCTAAAATCTTAAAGATTTTTCATTCATACTGATTGTGGCATTTTGCTCTAAATATTGTTTCCTCCCTGATTTTGAAAGTAATTTAAAATGTACATAGAAACATAAACCAAAAAAGAATATTTTGTCACTTTGAATATGAAAAGTGATATTGATATACTATTATTGCTGTACTGTGATGGAGTATATCACAGGTTATGGAGGTTTTTTCAATATTGAAAAAATGCTAGTTGAGTATACATACATTCCTGCACCATTGTTAATAAATTATATTCTTTTTGATGTGTTGCTTAGCTTCTTGGGACCCTTTACTCACTAGACTTTTATTGACAGCTGTGTTCCAAAATACAGTTAGATAAAAAGAACAAGATACATTTTTTTTCTAACTTTGCAGGTTGGTAGAGAAATACACATGTTCTGTGATAAGTATTATTATAGCCACAAACAATTAAGAATATTATGGGAGGGCCTAGGCAAGATATCGTTAAGAAGTGAGGGAGGAATGAAGGAAAGGGAATTGATTTGAAAAGATTAAGGTTGTACAATCTTCCTTTAGTAGTTGATGATTTCTTTAGGTGTCTGAGTCCAAAGGAGAGAGAAAGGAGGAGTCAAGAAAGACACCCAGATATTTGTCTGGGAAGACCAGATGGATACCAGTGTTTATCAAAATGTGGAATAAGCCCTACTTCCAACAAAACAAAACTCATTACATGTGCTACACTTTCAAAGACACTGTGTTATTGTTTTCCAAGATGAGTTCAATTGTGGGCATGTTAGTTTGAGGGGCCTAGGGTGGAGATTTGTGGAAGCCATTTGGAGAGCTATCAGGAGACTTGTATGAGGTGATGAGCAGTGTAGCATAAGTAGGTGAAGGAAATGCTTAAGATCATCCTTTGAGAATTTTTAGTAGGAGAAGAGAAGATGGTCAGAGACCCTCTGATAATTGAGGGACAGGCAGAGGGAAATAAATTAAGCAAAACATAAAAAAGAAAAAAGGGTCAGGTTGTGTTGAAGGCAAGTGACCAGTTTAAAGAAAAAAGGTTAGGGGAGAGAGGGATCTGAAATGTTAAATCCTGCCTAAAGGACAAATAAAATCTGAAAAGTGTTTATTAGATTTAGGAATAAGAAGGCATTGATGACTTTGGAAAAAGCAACTAAACTGGGAAGTTGGGTGTAGAAGCTGGAGAAGTGGAGGATATAGAGGTGAGGAAGTGGAAGACAGTGAATATTGACTACTGTTTGAAAAGTTTGCCTATGAAGCCGGTGGAGTACAGGTTAAAAGTGAGCAAGCAGGGATTTGAAAGTGTTAATGTTCTAGGGAAGGAGAGAGAGGAGGGAATGAGAGATTGAACTAAGGATAAAATACCATCATCTTGAACTTTCTAGAGAAATGTTTTTTATGCTTTTTGTTTGCTCTTTTTGTAAAAATTGTTCTAAGGTATTTTTTAGATAATGCTGAATATCTTTTTTGATACATTTATGATATTTCAGCTACCATGAATATCAGTTATTGTACTGCCGGTATCAAAGAATATATTAATAGCAACAGCCCTGTTCTAAAATACAACAGTTTAGGGCTGTATTAGTTCATTTTCATGCTGCTGATAAAGACATACGCGAGACTGAATACTTCATACAGGAAAGAAGTTTAATGGACTCACAGTTCCACATGGCTGGAAGGCCTCGCAATCATGGTGGATAGCAAGGAGGAGCAAGTCACGGCTTACATGGATGGCAGCAGGCAAAGAGAGAGCTTGTGCAGGGAAACTCCCCCTTATAAAACCATCAGATCTCATAAGACTTATTCACTATCATAAGAACAGTATGGGAAAGATGTGCTCCATGATACAACGTGGGTCCCTCCCACAACATGTAGGAATTTTGGCAGCTACAATTCAAAATGAGATTTGGGTGGGACACAGCCAAACCATTCAGGGGCCGTTCAATGTAATTATATAGTAGCTTTTTAATAGCCAGTTTTATCTTTTCCTTGTGGGTGCACATGTGTTTTGCCCACTAACTCATTGATGTGGTTGGTCCTAGCAATAGTAGTCCCTATTACTACAAATGTGCTAAGTAACTGTGAATGGGAAATCCACATTACCAAATTGTTAGAATTGTTCTTTGAATGAAATTACTGATTTTAATCATTAGATTGTAAGGAAGGTCTGGGGATTACATCTGTAAACTGTACTCTGTGATAGATGTAGTTTTCTTTTTCTTTTGAGCCAGTGTCTCACTCTGTCGCCCAGGCTGGAGTGTAGTGGCGTGATCTGGGCTCACCACAACTTCTGCCTCCCAGATTCGAGTGATTCTTCTGCCTCAGCCTCCCGAGTAGCTGGGATTACAGGCTCCCGCCAACACGCCTGGCTAATTTTTGTATTTTTAGTAGAGAAGAGGTTTCACCATGTTGGCCAGGCTGGTCTCGAACTCCTGAGCTCAGGTGATCCACCCACCTCGGCCTCCCAAAGTGCTGAGATTACAGGCATGAGCCACCATGCCCGGCCTGTAGTTTTCTACTGCTGTTTTACTTAGAATGTAGAGCTCTGTAGTCGAGCTCTGTAGTTAGACTGCTTTAGAATCCCAGCTCTAATACTTATGAACTCTGACCTTGAACAAATGACTTACCCTAAGAGCTTTCTTCATCTTTAAATTGGTGATAATAATAGTACCTATCTCACACAGCTATTGAGGTTAAATGATGTAATGCATGAAAAACACAGCTTGTACAAACTAGGTACTTACTCAGTAAACAGCTGTTAATAATTATTTTCTCCCTGCCTCCAGGATTTTGATTTTCTAAGCTTGATGTTTTTGGAAGTCTTCTTGATTAGAAAGATGTTACTATATTTGAAAAGGGAATAGAGTCAACTAGAGTCATATTGCAAATTTTATGTGTCTGAGAGTGTAATGAGAATTTGCAGCATATGTAAACAAGTAGATTTATTTTTCTGAGGTAGGTTCATGGATTGTTAACAGTGGTTTAGGGAAGGTTAATGTGTTTAAAAATGAGAGGTAAAAAATAACCTAGAATTACCATATGGGATATTTTACTTGGGGTGGGTTGGGGTTACTGTGGACTAGCTATTTTAGGACAGGAAATTAACATAACCTGGTGAGGCTCATGAATCTTTCAGGCTTAGTATCAGAACTACTGGGTAACCTGTAATTTAACCCATGGCAGTACTTGGAGGGCAGGAAGTTAGGGTTTGTGCCTGGTCTGAGAAAGCCTATATTCACCTTTTTATGAGACTTGTGCTCTTAAAAGACAGAGAATGAAATTATCTAAGACATTTGACAACCATCAATTTAGTCATTTTCTTCCTTCTGTCAAATAAATTGTACTATTCTGTTAAACATTTTAGAGCCCTGTTGAAAATTTGCACCTTTTTTGTATAGTAAAACATCAATGGATGGAAAATCCTGTTTTCTAGGGTAGCCCTCTTTATTGAACTTCTCTAACACCCACAGATCCCGTTTATAAAGAAGAGGCACATTTAGTATGTTTAAAAATAGTGAACTCTTTCCTTCTGTGAATTTCTCAGGATGTGTTAATGGTGTTTAAAGTTTAATGCTGCTAAACCCACACAGGAATTTTCACTGGTTTTAAATGCCACAAAAACAGTTTTTACTTTTGTTGATAGCTGGTTTAGTAAAAAGACCTTGTTGTTAAATTCAGGAATGATTTAACAAATTATTAAAGGTTTCATTGCTTTTTTCAAAGTACTTCCTATTTGCAAGTCTCTTCATATCTGCAGTCATACCAAATTACTCATATCTTTTTTTTTTTTTTGAGATAGAGTCTCACGCTGTCGCCCGGGCTGGAGTGCAGTGGCATGATCTCGGCTCACTGTGACCTCCGCCTCTTGGGTTCAAGTGATTCTCGTGCCTCAGCCTCCTGAGTAGCTGGGATTACAGATGCCCACCACCACACCTGGCTAATTTTTGTGTTTTTAGTAGAGATGGGGTTTTGCCATGTTGGCCAGGCTGGTCTCAAAGTCCTGACCTCAGGTGATACACCCGCCTCAGCCTTCCAAATTGCTGGGATTGCAGGCGTGAGCCACCGCGCCTGACCCAGTATAGTGCTTTTTATAATTAATTGTGTACTTTTAAAAAACCTTTATTCATGATAAAGTAAATCCAGTCTACTGAGTGGCTGTGCTATATCTTAAACACCTATTTTATCTTTATTTCCTTCCATGTTACAGCTTCCCTACATAGTACAGATTATGTTACCTAATTAAATAGTTGAGCTATGTCCCATTCTAGTTAAGAAAACTGTCCTGTTGCCTATTTTCATCCGATTAAAATTTTCTGACTTTCTTTCAATATCTGTTTTTTTGTAAACCAGCCTATTCAGTTTTATGTCCCAACGTCCTGTTCTCTTGCTTGCCCACTGATTTTTCTCCATCATTAAAAAAAAAAAAAAGAAATTGATAGACAGCATCTGGAGTGTCCTAGACCCTACTAGACCTGGTGTTTGGCCCACTGATTTCTTCTCAAAATGATTGTATCCTGTAGTTTAATTTAGCTACAGTGACCCTTAACACTTCACTCAAGCTGCTTTTCTGCCTCTCAGATTGTTTCCTCAGTCTTGCCTGCAGAGCACTTCTCTACCTCTCCAGCCACCTACCCCTGTTTAAGTGTTTATATTTTGACCTCAGCCCTTTGTTCATACTCTGCCTACCTTCCTTCTACCCTAGTGATCTGGTTTATGAAAAACTAGATATTAGTTCTACTGCTTTGACCAGATCTAGTCCTCTAACCCAGATCTTTTCAGAATCCTAGATCTGCAGGAATTACCACCTACATGTTCCACAGCTACTTTAAACTGAACATTGTTAAAACTGAACTCACTTTCTCTCCTCACCTTCTCTCCTCACCTTCTCTCCTCCCCTAAACAGAATGAAACCTCTATATTCTTCTTCTTCCTCTCTATCTTGGTAAATGGTACCATTATCCATAGACGCCCCTGGCTTCCTTCCCAGGAACCAAAGTTGTTTCCTCCTTACACCTAGTTCTCCACCGGTAGTCATTCTTCAAGTCTACCCCCTAAATATCTTTGGAACCTATTCCTCTTCATTTACTAGAGCCTTCACTTTAGTTTAGGACCTTATCACTCTGCCTAGACCAGAGGTTTGCAAACTATAGCCCATAAAGCCAAATACGGCTAGCCGTCTGTCTTTGTAAATCAAGTTTTATTAGAATGCAACTTCTGTGGTTTAGATATGGTTTGTTTTTCAGCATTAAAACTTGTTTTGATCATCAGTGTGGCAGTGTTAAGAGATGAGGCCTGGTGGGAGATGTTTTGTTTCATGGGGGGTGGATCCCTCATGAATGGCTTTGTACCTTTTTGTAGCAGTGAGTGAGTTCTTGCTCTGGTGGTACTAGATTAGTTCTCATGGGAATGGGTTGATTCTGAGATAATGGATTGTTACAAAGCCAGGATGCTGCCAGATTTTTTGTCTTCACATTTGACCACTTCCCCTTTGAGCTTCTTTGTCATTTTGTGATGCAGCATGAAAGTCCTCACCAGAAGCCAGGGCCATGCCCTTTAAATTTCCTAGCCTGTAGAACTGTGAGGTGAATAAACCTTTTCTTTATAAATTACCCAGTCTCATGTATTCTGTCATAGCACTACAAAATGGATTAAAGCAGCTGCCTTGCTCATTAGCTTATGTATTAATTGTCTATTGCTGTTTTTATGCTACGAAGGCAGAATTTTGTAGTTGTGACAGAGACTGTATGGCTTGCAAAGCCCGAAATGTTTACTGTCTGGCCTTTTACAGAAAAGGTTTGCCTACCCTTGGGCTGTTACTTATTTTCTGTCTCCAGCCTTGTCTATTCTTCTGTCCTACCCCAGGTAAACATTCAGAAGTCTGATTATATATCCCCCCATATGAATCTTTTATTTACTACTCATTCCTTACACAATAAAGCTTAAGTCCTTTATCATGGTGTAAGATCTTTGGCTACCTTTCTGGGTTTGTCTTCCGTTCAGAAGGCATGTGGATTTGTCTCTGGTATATGCTTTTACCTCTGCCTTAAATGTTCTCTCTTCTCTTTTTCGTCAACTTACCTGTCTCTCAACATCTAACACAGATGCTACCTTACCAGGAAGTCTTCTGACATTCCAGATTTTTCTTTTTCTTGCTTCCTTCATACCCTCTACAGCTTTTGTTGTATTTAACATTGTGCAGCTTTTATCCATTTGACCGTATTTCCTTTGTAAATTTTAAAACCACCCAGGCCAGGCCTGGAGCCACATTCACTGAATACTCCCTCAAGAAGTGTCTGTTGACTGAATAAATGGATTGCTTTTGTGTTAGACTCTTCCTAACTAGTCAGTCAGAGCAAGGATTATGTCTCATACAATTTTTACATTCTCTGATTGTATCTAGGGACATGCTAGATTCATAGTAGGTACAGATACTGATTAAATTGTTGATTTGAATTGTCATGTAGATAAAGTGAAGAGACAGATTCATTTTGGAGGGTTGGACATTCATCAAATTGAGACTGTCTAGCTAAACCCATTAAAAAGGAACTAGATTTGCCTTAGCTACTAACTTTTCCCTTGACATGTATAGGGATTTTTTCCCTTTTCTGTACTTGGGAATTTGATTGACTTTCATTGAATGTTTTGTGTCATTGGTTAGGCATCATATGATCTGTTTTATATAGTGCAAGTATAAGTGACAATTTAGATGGAATGTGCTAAGTTGATGCATTAACATAGGGCAGAGTCATACTAAAAGTACTGTTATTCTGGGTATAAATGGGAGCAGAAATGGAGTGTTACCGATGACATTAGCTGTTAGGATCCATACCTTTTCTTAACTGGATTAATTTGCCTGTTTGTGGTACCTAGGTGCCAATTCTGGTAGGACTCCTAGTAGCAGCAGTAATAAACACCTATCTAGTGCATTTTTTATGTGCCAACTACTGTTCTAAGCACAGTACATAAATTAACTCATTTAGTCTTCATAACAACCCAATGAGATAAGATTGTATTATCCCTGCTTAACAGATGAGGAGCCTGAGGCACAGGGAACTGAAATAAATAAACTTGGCTAAAGTAATACAGTTAGTAAGTGGCAGAGCCAGTATTTAACCCAGGCTGTCTGGCTCCAGAGTTTATGCTCTTAGTGACTATGCTAGACTTTGTATGAGTCTTGGAACAATTTGAATGCACAGTTCTTGCATTCCTTTTGTTCCCCTCTAACAGAAACTCTAGAGTTTTGGAACAGAGGAGGAAATGAAGAAATACTAAATGGTTAAAGGTAGGTTTATTTTTAAAAGGCACTTATATCACATTCTATATTTATTATGATTAGTTGTAGGACTCCTTTTTAGCATCATTCTGTTTTTATCTTTTCCTATAAGTTGAGGTAAGAGTTTGGTTTTCTTTTACCTTAACTTATCTGTAGCCAGTTGATGCTTACTAAATGATTGGCTTTAATGGTTCTAGACATTGTAATTGTATTTACATAGTTCTGTGAAGAACTGTGAAGATACGTAGTTCATATATTTGGAAGTGTATTAACAATTGTGGTAATCAAGAGGAAATCATCATTAGAGCTGGACAGCATTGATATTCTAGGTGTTGCTTTTAACAGGCTTAAAAAACACTTGGAGGTAGAACATATACAGCAGATTGCATAAAGCCTAAGTGTACTGTTCAGTGAATACAACACCCAGATCAAGTTAAGTACAGAACATCTTCATCATTATTCCAGAAGGCTTTCATGTGTCCTTTCCCAGTCAACAAATACCCTACCAGTTATGTTGCTTTGTTTTTAAAATATTGTATTTATTACCACTTGACATACATTAGTTTGTCTTCCCTACTGGAGTTTAAACTTGGTTTTGCTCATCATTCTGTTCCATTGCTCAGCATAGTGCTTGACATATAGTAAATGTTACACAACTATTTGTTGAATAAATTAATTGGAAAACACTTTATTTGTTATGTACCATATTCTATAGCACACAGGTGCTTTTTTATGTACTAGTTGCTTGAGGATAGATCATAAATCTTAGTTTTCTAGGATGAGGCTTTTGACATTTAATGTGATACTTAACACTACTTTTAAGACAAGGAAATTGACTTCTCCTGACATTGGGTTTAGTGTGTGTTGGTCTTTGGTTACGTGAATGTTAGGGAATATGAGAAAGTTGCTACCAGTGAGAGATATTGGTAGCCTATCTATCTGGATTGCCTTCTTGAGAGTATCTGATTCCTTATAGTTATCTCAGATTCTTAACTTACACTCTTGATGATCTTTTTGACTACTTCAAACAGTTGCAAAAGACTAAATGCTCTTGATCTTGTGGAGAGAAAATTGTGATAGGAAATACATTATTTATCATTAATTTACTTATAAGACAGTTTGGTTATCACCTTACATTGAAAATAATGAAAATTCTGTTTGCCTATTGTGAAAAGGTTTAAGATAAATAAAGGAGTCTGTGCTTTAGAATTTGTTTTAGTTCAAACTTAGGTTCATGTAGAAAAGAAAATAAATTTTGAGCTGAAAGTGACTCTAGTATTCTGATTCATGTTCCTGTCTGTCAAATTTAGCTCTCTCATTTTACATTTGAGGAAACTGGAGTGCAAAGAAGTAATGTGATGGTCTAGTCTAAAATTAAAAGTTTAGGCTGGGAGCGGTGGCTCACACCCATAATCCCAGCACTTTGGGAGGCCAAGGCGGGCAGATCACTTGAGGTTAGGAGTTCGAGAACGGCCTGGCCAACAAGGTGAAACCCTGTCTCTACTAAATATACAAAAAAATTAGCTGGGTGTGGTGGCGCATGCCTGTAGTCCTAGCTACTCGGGTGGCTGAGACGTAAGAGTTGCTTGAACCTAGGAGGCAGAGGTTGCAGTGAGCCAAGATTGTACCCCTGCACTCCAGCCTGGGCAGACAGAGTGAGACTCTGTCTCAAAATAAATAAATAAATAAAATTAAATTAAAATTTTAATAATGAATAAACTTTCCAAGTGATACATACTCTAGTGGCTTAGAACCATTGTGCTGTCATGCCTTTTTCTTTCTTACTTTTTAAGAAAGGAGACTGTTCTTTAAAGCAGTTTTAGGTTTACATAATAAGTGAACAGAAAGTAGAGTGAGCCTATATAAACCCTTACCCCCACCCATATTTCCCCATTTCCCCTGTTATTAACATCTTGCATTGGTGTGGTACATTTTTCCCAGTTACTAACATCTTGCAATGCTATGGTACATTTGTTAACAATTGATGAACTAATATTGATACTAAATTATTAACTGAAGTATATAATTTACCTTTTATAATTTCCATTAGGGCCCACACTTTTTATTGTATAGTTTTGTGGGTATTGACAAATGCATAATGTCATGTATCCACGATTACAGTGTCATGCAGAATAGTTTTACTGCCTCCAGAATCCCAACATCCACCTATTTAGCCACCTTCTCATCCCCCTCCTCCCATCCCCTCCTCCCATCCACCTCCTCCCATCCCCTGGCCACCACTGAACTTTTTACTATCTCTATAGTTTTGTCTTTTTCAGAATGTCCTATAGTTGGAATCATACGGTATGTAGCCTTTTTAGATGTGGTTCTTTCACTTAGCAATATATTTAACATTCCTTTATGTCTTTTTCTGGCTGGATACCTAATTTCTTTTTGTCCCTGAATAATACCTCATTGTATGGATATACCACAATTTTTTTAGCTGCTTACCTATTGAAAGACATCTTGGTTGCCTCTACTTTTGGGCAAATATGAGTAAAACTACTGTAAACATTTGTGTTCACTTTTTTGTGTAGACATGTTGGAAGTAAATGCTTGGTGCTGCAAAGTGAAACCAGCACTCAGGCAAAAGTTTTCTTAGCAAGGCAGTTTATTTTTGCAGAAGGGAGTGTCTCGCGGATGGAGCAATGGCGAGAGCAGAGGGAACAAAGGAGAGAAGGGGTTTTTATTTCTAATGTGTAGTCCCTACCTCAGTGTCACGCCCCTGTGGGCTGGGGTTGAACCACACAATTTAAGCTGACTTGATTGGCTACTTGTGAATATTTTTTTTTTAAATAAGGAAGAGGGAAGGGGAAGGTGAGTTACAGTGGTGGGATGTGTGGTTTCGAAGGGTGGACGTGTGGTTTCAAAAAGGTGGAATGGGTGCAGAGTGGGTAACCAAGGGAACAGATGTGAGTTATTGGTTAGAGCTGACGGGAAGGTTGTTTACAGTAAGTAGAGGCAAGGAGGCATGGAGGACAAGAAAGTTGAGTTTGAGAACAAAGAACAAGGAAGTTAACAGGCTGAACCTTTGAAGAGAAATTCATTATATCTTACAATTCCCTGCTTTTAATTTTTATAATCTTTTCTCTTTAAACCTTTTTAACATGTCTGGGCTTTGCTGTCCGACTTGATCCTTTAAAAGGAAAAGCTTACTTGCATAAGGTGGAGGAGAGCTAAGGGAGATTTTAGTAAGTGCTGTTTTTATAAGCGTTTGCACTAACCTACAATGCATGGTATGACACAGCACCCAATAAGAATGAGTACAACTATTACGACTGCAAGCGAAGTAAGAATTGAGGCCACGATTTCTTTTCATTTATCGAACCACCTTTTTAGCCATCTTGAAAAAGAGTTGTTGATTCTAGCTAATTCATTGGATAAAGCTGTAATCCCTTGCAAGACCTTCACTATGCTCTCATTGGGGGCAGTATTGTTTGGGATGAAGATGCAATATTGAGTTTTCATTATAACACAAACTCCACCTTTTTCAGCTAATATCATGTCTAGGGCCATTCTGTTTTTCCAAGCCATCTGGCTAGTAGGACCTAATTGGTCAGCTATTCCTTTGACAGCATCTCTGGTGTAATTAATAAACCGCTGCTGATTATAATAGATGTAATCTATCCAATCTACATTTTTGTTGATAGTTACCCATGGGGGCAATGATTCAAATCCTGCAGCTATTTGGTCTCGGGCTTTGAATTTATCAGGTACTCCCTGTGAGACTCCAATTGCGTCTAAATAAACTTAAGAGTCAAAAGACCCATAAGAGGCTTCTCTTACTTTTCAGTGTTGTGATTTTTTTTTTTTTCTCTGCTTGGTGAAATGCCAGGGTGAAAGGGATAGCCAACTGGACAAGAGAGCAAGTGCTGCTCCAGTTACTTGGTGGAGTGCCCAGTAAGGGTCCACCACAATACCACCATATACCTGCTCAAGGATGGCTAAGGGCGGACTGATGGGTAAGCTCTTGGAAGGGCCTAAGCTCACTGCGTTCCATTAAGCTTCCCAGGAACGCCAAGTTTTTCCCATTCCGTGAGAGACACAAGGTGAAATTGACATTGAGAGATGGAAGCTGGATGGCCCTTGGGGGCTGGCCCACAGGGTGTTGGACTTTGGGATAGAGCAGGGAGAGAGCTTGGCATGATTTATTGCCCCTAGCTGTAGAATCCTGGAAGAGAGTTACCATGCAGCCCATGCCCAGTTGACTGGAGCACCATTCGAGTGGAAAGGGGACAATCTGGGCCTCTGGCCGGCCATGCAGACAAGCATAACAATTGCTTTTGTTTAATGTGCGGACAGAATTTTTGATGCATTTCAACCAGACATTTGTATCTTGATATCCTATTTTAATTGCTAGAGTTTGCCTTAGATCATCTGCTTCTACAATGTTTACTTCAGCATTGTTGTTGGGCAGGGTAGAAGGTTTAGATGGAGAAGGAGGAGGGAGGTTAATAAAACGCATTTTAAAGAAGCACATAGGGTCGTATCCATTGGTCTTTACTCTTAAGCCGTAAAAGTGCTCTGAAGGGGGTGTAGGGTTGGTGGAGGTAGGAGTATTAAAGGAAATAGTTACTGGGTTACAATGGTGAGATGGACAATTAGAGGGGGTGGTTCCTTTGGTAAAAGTGGAGGTAAGATTTTAGGTTGGTACAGCCATCTGGGGAGGTCCAGCCCGGATCTCTGGTAGTCCAGATGATATCTGCCCATTGGGAACATATCTCTCAATTTGGGGTGTCTTGGTACCCCTGCCATGAGCAAGATGCAGGGTCAGTGGCTTTTCTGGAGGGGCAGAGGTATTTTTCTAAAGTAGAGATTTGTCTTTGTCATTGTTCGTCCTCACAAGGTATAACAAGACAAGCATCAAAGGTAATGATTTGGGGTGAATCTGACCTAGTTACATTGATAACAAGGTGGTCATCAATAGAATGAGAAAAGAAGAAAGTAATAGAATAGATGAAAAGATGAAAGAGAGTTAAACTTTTTGTAGCTTTAGTTTGAGAGGTTTTTTTCTTTGGATAATGGCCCATGACTCTGGAGGTGGTGGTGTTTTCTTGACTCGGGTGTGATGGGTCCATCCTTTTTTTGCTGTCTGGACTGCGGTTTTAGTGGTTAGAAGCAGCAGGTAAGGTCCTTCCCAGGCCAGCTCAAGTTTTTCCTCCTTGATGAGGATGTGATCCCCAGACTGTTATTAATGGACTGAGGGCTCCAGGGTTAGCGCCTGTGCTAAGAGACCTTTGGTTTTAAGAAAAAGAGAAAGTAAAGGAGAGACTGAGTATATAATTCTTGAGGAATTGGTCTTTTGTTTTAAATGTGGGAATGTCAGCAGTGGAGTGTAAATAAGGCAATCTGTAGAGCCATCTCATAAAGGGAAAGGCCTATATCTTTTTGAGGAGCAGTTTGGATTTTCAACAGGGCAATTGGAAGACATTTGGTCCATGGCAACTGAGTCTTTATAACTAATTTGGTTAGTTGGTTCTTTAAGCTCTGATTTGTCTTTTTAACCTTCCTTAATGACGGTGGGTGCCAAGGAGTATGATATTTTCATTTAATGTTTAGGGCTTGGGATAGCTTTTTAATAATATGAGCTGTGAAATGGGTTCCATTGTCTGAGTCAATATTTTTTATTAGCCTGAACTTGAGCACTATATTTTTAATTAATGCCTTAACTATATTATTGGCTGTTGCATTTGACCCAGTGAGTGAGGTGATCTATTGTCATTAATAAGTATTTTAGACAACCCGTTAGAGGCATCTCTGATTAATTTGGGTACTTGGGAATGATCTTAAGCCTGGATTCCTTTCCCCAAGGGATAATCTCTTTTATAGTTTATCAGTTTTCATATATTTACATATAAAGCAACTATCTATAACCCGTTTTGGCTAGGGTATAAGTTCCTGAAGACTGCATCACATATGGCCTGGGGTCCTTAATGAGTCCTTTGATGCAGGTGGGACAAGACTTGGTCTGTCAATATCTATTTTTATTCTGAGCTCTCTTTAGTGCCTGTTCTTACTAGCTTTTCTTTCTCAGTGGAAGAGAAAACAGAGATCACAGTAGTAGGAGGAAGGTAAGGAGTTAAGTGGAGAACAGGCATTTCAGAAGAAACGGCAGCCTGTTTGGCTTATCTGATCTGTTAGGTTATTTTCCTGACTCTTAAAAGACAGGCTTTTTTGGTGTCTGGGGACATAGACAATAACGATTTTCTCTGGCAACTGAAGGTTATTCAGTACTTGGGTGATTAATTCCTTGTGAACAAGGTTTTGACCTTACTGTTAATAAGACCTCGTTCAGCCTAAAATCTTTCCAAATGTTATGAGCCACCCCGAAGGTGTACTTAGAATTGGTATAGATGGTTCCTCCTGGTTCTGCAAGTACTTTAAGGCTTGGCTGAGTGCAAACAATTCACAAGTTTGGGCAGACCAATTATTGGGCTATTTTCTTGACTCTATTTCTTTAAGAGCGTCTCCATCAATTACTGAATACCCATTGTGTCTTTTTCCTTCAATCACTTGGGAGGAGCCATCTATAAACAACTGTCACCCAGTCCTGAAGTGAGTAAGTTTGGCCGGACCTTTGTATGGTAATCAATTAAATCTAAACATGTGTGCTTTCTTTTTAGATTTAGAACTCTTGTTAAGAAACCTCCTGGGTTAAGCAAATTATCAGTGGTTTAAATCATCCTCTTGTTTTAACAGAGTAGCCTCATACTCATACACATGTAATACTTTTCCAGTGGTACATTTTAATATAAGTGACTCTAAAGAATCAAAGTTCTTTTCTGGTCTGGGGTAGCCAACAATGATCACATTGAGGATTTCCTTATAGAAGTCTTTTTTGAAGGTATGCATGATATGTGTTTCCATGGGCTTCTTTGTATTCTTGTAGTATGGGTTCCATCCTGTGCTCACCACCATCTTATGGACATCTCTACTTCCAGCACTGGCCCAACTACAATAAATGCCGGTGGATATATCAGCTGGAAGGTTATCTACCACTTACTCAGGAAAATTAGCTGCAGGGATGCCCAGCTGCTTGGAGCCGCAGCCAAATCCCTGCACCACTTGGCCCCAGCAGAAGTAAGGCAGATGTCCCATAATGTAGCCTGTTCGGGGTTTGGGCTGTGGCCTGGTCTGCATGTTTTTGCAGAGCCACCCTTTACATGGTGCCTGAACCCTGGACCAGCTAGGGGGCAGGAGCGTGGGCTCTGCCTACTGTGGAGGCACACCAGGGCCCGGACGATGCTAGTGACACGGTGTGGCAGATCCTTGATGCTGCCCACCCTACAAAAGCCACCTGGTGACTTAGGTGCATGGAGTCCCTTTAAGGAGGGATACTTAGGCTGGGAGGGAATAGGTTCATAGGGTGTTGATTCCCAAGAGTCAGAATTGTAAGGAGGAGGAGTAACATGAGTAGGGGAAGGATATGAAGCAGGATCTAGGATGGCAACAGCTGCCCGAGAGGAAAGGGTTGGGGTCATTGAGCAGGGGAAGACAGTGTAGGGGATCCCATATGATGGTCTTTAGGCATGGGAACTGGCTTTTCTAACCTTTTATTATCTTTCCAATATTTTAATATGAGACCTAGGGGGCTAGGTCTTTTAACAAGAGATTAGGGGGACTATCTTTGTTGCTGTTTTTATCCTTTTTACTTCTTGTCTTGCTTGGGGTATTTCCCATGTTGGGTCCTAGTTAGGCTGAATCCCTTGTACTAAAGACTTCTTGCCTATTCTTCTCTGGGGGCTTGTTAAGGCTCAATCCTTTGTATCAGTGATTTCTTGCCTATTCTTCCTTGGGGAGCTTGTTAAGGCTCAATACCTCGTGTTAGAGATTTCTTGCCTATCCTTTAGCTCCACCTACTGGAGGTTTCTTGCACCCTTTTTTCGCTGCATCTGCTCTGGCCACTTCCCTCGCGGGAATATTTCAGGTCCCTCTTAGCATTGATGGCAGGTCAGTATAAACCCCTGACAGGATCCCCAAAGGGCCACCCTAAGCTGTATGAGGTGACCACGGAACTGCCGATAGGACCCACTCACTCCGCACAGCAGTAGTGCTTAGTACCATTCACACAAGCAGCACTGCAAGCAGTAGTGCTTGTGATCATTTACACACTTTTAACCTGCAGAATCCCAACCACCAAGGAAATACTTTGTCGCCCCTGTGACCTTCTGACTTTGGTCTGTGCACAGTTACCTAGTCGCTGTGGTATGTGAGCCTCCTTTCCCCAAACTGCCGGCCTGTTTCTTACCCATGTTGCTGAGAGTCTGGGTTTATTTGTCACACTGGGTGGGCCTCAATTCCTTTATCCCTGAGGCTGCTGCAACGAGGCAGTGGGGCGCATCTCTTCACGGGAGAGGACCAAGACCCTTTCCCAGAGGAGAATGGGAATCCCGGATGAGCCCCCAGATTTGTTGGAGATAAATGCTCAGTGCCAAAAGTTTTCTCAGCAAGGCAATTTACTTCTGCAGAAGGGTGTATCTTGCAGATGGAACAATGGCAAAAGCACAGGGAACAAAGGAGAGAAGGGGTTTTTATCTCTAATGCATAGTCCCTACCTCTGTGTCACTCCCGCATGGGCTGGGTTCGGACTACACAATCTAAGCTGACCCAATTGGCTACTTGTGAATATTTTTTCCAAATAAGAAAAGGGGAAGGTGAGTTACAGTGATGGGATGTGTGGTTTCGAAGGGTGATGTGCGGTTTCTAATGGGTGGAATGGGTGCAGAGTGTTTAACCAGGGGAACAGTTGTAAGCTATTGATAAGAGCTGACAGGAAGATTGGCTTTTTTTTTTTTTTTTTTTTTACAGTAACTAGAGGCAAGGAGGCATGGAGAACAAGAAAGTTGAGTTTGAGAACAAAAAACGAGGAAGTTAACAGCCTGAACCTTTGAAGAGAAATTCAGAAAAATTCATTGTATCTTACAGACATAAGTTTTCAACTCACTTGTGTAAATATCTATGAGTGTGATTGCTGGGATTGTGTGGTAAGACTACATTTAGCTTTGCAGGAAACTGCTGATGTGTCTTCCAGAATGGCTGTACTATTTTACATTTCTGCAAACAATGAGTGAGAGTTCCTGTTGCCTCACATTTTCACCAGCTTTTGGTGTTGTCAGTGTTTGGGATTTTAGCCATTCTGTTCCAGTGGATGTATAATGGTATGGCATTGTTTTAATTTACAATTCCCTAATGACATATGATGTTGAGCATCTTTTCATATGCTTATTTGCTACCTGTATATCTTCTTTTGTGAGGTATCAGTTCAGATTTTTTGTACACTTTTTAATTCATTTGTTTTATTATTGAGTTTTAAGAGTTTTAAGAGTTCTTTGTATATTTTGGATACTAGCCCTTTATCAGATATGTGTATTGCAAATATTTTCTCCCAGTCTATGGCTTGTCTTTTCATCCTGTTTCATAGTGTCTTTCTTTCAAAGAGCAGAAGTTTTTAATTTTAACGAAGCCTACCTTTCCATTTTTTTTTTTTATGGACTGTGCTTTTGGTGTTGTATGTAAAAAGTCCTCGTCAAACCAAAGGTTACTTGGATTTTTCCTGTTATCTTTTAGAAGTTTTATAGTTTTGCATTTTACTTTAGGTCTATGATGCAGTTTGAGCTAATTTTTTAATTTTTGTGAATTTTTGTACATTTTGAGTTAATTTTTGTGTAAGTTGATGTGTGTTTATTTGCATGTAGATGGTCGCTTATTCTAGTACCATTTTTCAGAAAAAGACTGCCATCCCTTTTTGATGTCCTCTTTCAATGATGCACATGTTTTTTTGAGACAGAGTCTCACTCTTGCCTTGGCTGGAGTGCAGTGGCTTGATCACAGCTGACTGTAGCCTCAACCTCCCAGGCTCAATCAGTCCTGCCATCTCAGCCTCCTGCGTAGCTGGTATCATAGGTGTGGACCAGGGTTTCACCATGTTGCCCAGGCTGGTCTTGAATGCTTGGGTTCAAGCAGCACACCCACCTTGGCCTCCCAAAGCACTGGGATTACAGGCATGAACCACCATGCCTGGCCTCAGTGGCACAGTTTTGAGGGTGAATTATGATAACTAAAATTGAAGAAGAAACCTGAGATTGTTGTAATTAATAATTTGACTTCATATTATGTCTTTAAAAATAGCTTAGGAGGAAGTAACATGTTGAGTAAGAGCCTGGGCTCTGGGATAAATTCCGAATTTGCTATTTACTTGCTGTGACATTGGACAAGTTACTGAACTGTGCCTCAGTTTCCTTGTACGTAAATGTATTTTTAGGTTAAATGAACAATATTTAATATAAATTGTTTAGTACAGTATCTTGCATATGTTATAGCTATGGAAGATTATTAGTAATAAAGACTTCTTTAGATGTTTTATTTTTTTTATTCATCAGTTCCTCTTATTTTATTCTCTATAGTGTATTACAGGAAAATATAATAGTGTTAACCTGTGGACTGTTTCTGTAGTTATTGATGTCATCTGGCAGAAGCAGATTTACATAAGGGAATTTAATGACTGACCTAGAATAACCATCATAAAGAGCGTAAAATGTAAAAAATGGAGTTCTAAATGCATGCTTATATGCTCAGTATTTTCTGAAACCACTAAATACCATTAAATACCTCAAGACTAAAGGTTTGATGTGTAAGATGGTAAAAAAAAAAAAAAAGAGCTGTAGTGCTTTATTTTTATTTTTTATTTACTTCTTTTTTGAGATAGGGTCTCTCCCTGTCACCCAGTCTGGAGTTTACTTTATAAAACATATTTCCTTCCTTTGCATATGATGTATTACACACTACCGGCTTGCTTAATATATTTAGGATTGTTTCTTATTTTAGATTTTGAGTTATCTCTCCAATAAGAATACAAGTTCTTTAGGATAATGTGTCTTCAGTTTTTCAGTCTGTCACCATTTCTGGATGGAGAAGCTCATGTTTCTTAATTGCTTAAGAAGTTAAGCAATTTGGATAATTGGATAAGCTATTACTTTTAAATTATTGCTTTATTTTATCTTGCGATTTGATTCTTCCTTCTAGAGTGGATAGAGGGACCATTTACAATATAATAGCGAAATGCATATCTGTTTTTAAAGTTAGAACTGGAAGGCCAGTAAGATAAACAAGGGTCCTTTAGGGCAATACCTTGAGTAAAATAGCAAAGCAATTTTTTTGTTTGTTTCAAGTAATTGCTAGTGAATAAGGAGTATTTCTATACTTCTGTATATTCAGCATTTTTCTTTGTGTTAGGAAACAAGATGATAATTGTTTAATGCAGTGATAGGAACTGCCGTTCTGCTGAGTTATCACAGACTTTGGGTTTTGTCAGTTAAAACAAATTTTGAGTGTTAGGTTTTGTTTTTTAACAGATGTTGACATTAATTTTATTTCTATGTTTGGGAACTTGTAAATTTGTCTGACATTGATTCTAAAACTTTTATTGTAGCGTAATATTATTTTGATCTCTGTGTATCCAAGCTTTTTTCCTAAAACTGCTAGATGGCATAGATCTGCTTTTTTTTTTTTTTTTGAGTTGGAGTCTTACTCTGTCGCCCAGGCTGGAGTGCAGTGGCATGATCTTGGCTCACCGCAACTTCTGCCTCCTGGGTTCAAGCAATTCTCCCGCCTCAGCCTCCTGATGAGCTGGGATTTCAGGTGCCCACCACCATGCCCACCTAATTTTTGTATTTTTAGTAGATACGGGGTTTTGCCATGTTGGCTCGGCTGGTCTTGAACTCCTGACCTCAAGTGATCTGCCCACCTTGGCTTCCCAAAGTGCTGGGATTACAGGCATGAGCCACTGCCCAGCCAGATTTGCTTTTTAAATTAAATTTTTGTCTCTGAGTCATTTAGTAATTAAGTTAGTCATGGTACCCCCTTCTCTTAGATACTTTAATTGGCGATACTCTGGGGGTATTGCAACAACAAAACTGATGATCAGAATTAGTTTAACAACATAAATATTCTTAATGAGGATATCTTCTGAATTATCATAATAAAGTAGTGTTTATGTTTTTCTGTTACATAAAAAAACGAGGACTTTCTTTGGTAAGTTGTACTTCATACCAGTTTTAGTCATTTAGCACATTAGAGAATACCAGTGAGCTATACATTATGTAGACTATAGATATGTTAAAAAGTACATTCTATTCATGATAAAACTAATAAACTAGGAAAAGAAGGAAACTTGCTCCATCTGATAAGATCTATGAAAAAACCCGGAGCTAATACATAGTTAATGGCAAAATATTGGATGCTTCCTGCCTAATATTAGGAGCAACATAAGGGTGTCCTCTGCTGCCACTTTTTTTTAACATTGTACTAGAGTTTCTAGCCAGAGCAATTAGGCAGGAAAAGTAGTAAAAGGCATCAGAGTGATAAGGAAGAAGTATAGCTATCTCTATTTGCAGATATTTATAGAAACATCCCAAGAAATTTGCTAAAAATCTATTAGAGTTAATAAATGAGTTCAGCAAAGTTGAACTCATTTTATGTAGGATCAATGTATAAAAATCAACTATGTTTCTGTACAGTAGAAATGAGCAAACAAACTGAAATTAAGGAAACAGTTCCACTTATAATGCCATCTAAAGGAACAAAATACTTATGAATACATTTAACAGAAGTATAAAACATATAATATGGAAATTACAAAACATTGTTGAAAGAAATTAATGAATACCTAAAAAAAAGGATGGACATCCTATGTTCATGAATTGGAAGACTTAATATTGTTTAAATAATAGTGCTCTCCTAGTTGATCTACAGATCCAATGGTTTATCAAAATTCCAGTTGCCTTTTGCAGAAGGCAAAGTTCCAATTGCCCTTTGCAGAAATTGATAAACTGATCCTAAAATTCATATGGAAATACAAGGGATCCTGTATTAGTTTCCGAGGGTTGCAGTAACAAAGTACCAAAACTAGGTGGCTTAAAACAACCGAAATTTTTCTCACAGTTTAGAAGCTGGAGGTCCAAAATCAAGGTGTTGGCTCTGACTGCTCTAGGGAATTATCCCCGCTTGCTGCTTCTAGCGTTTGCTAGCAATCCCTGACATTTCTTGGCTTGTAGATCACTAAAGTCACTTAGATTTCCTCTACCTGTGTGTCTTCATATTATTTGCTCTCTGTGTATGTTTGTGTGTCCAAATTCTTTTTGTAAGGACACCAGTCATATTGGATTAGGGCCCATGGGAATGACCTCATTTTAATTTTAATTTTTTTGTTTTTTGAGATGGAGTCTCACTCTCTCGCCCAGGCTGGAGTGCAGTGGCACGATCTCAGCTCACTGCAACCTCCGCCTCCTGAGTTCAAGCAATTCTTTCGCCTCAGCCACCCGAGTAGCTGGGATTACAGGTGCCTGCCACCACGCCTAGCTAATTTTGTGTATTTTTAGTAGAGATGAGGTTTCGCCATGTTGTGGTCATGAGCTCCTGACCTCAAGTGATCTGCCCTACTTGGCCTCCCCAAAATGCTGGGATTACAGGCATGAGTTACCTCCACCTCTCCTGGCCATCATTTTAATTTGATTACCTTTGTGAAGACCCTATTTCTAAATAAGGTCACATTCTGAGGTACTTTGTGATTAGGAGTTTAACATATCTTTTTTGGGGTACCCAGTTCAACCCATAACAGACTCTGAATAGCCCCTCAAAAATTGAGAAATAAAGAATAAAGTTAGATGAATCACATTTCTCAATTTAAAAATTTACATCAATCCAGACGGTGTGGTGCTTGGATATAGATTCATGGAGTATGATCATTAGTCTAAAAATAAGCCCCTACCTTTATGGTCAGTTGGTTTTGACAAGGATACCAAGATAATTAAATGGTGAAATAATTTTTTTTCCCCCACAAATGGTCTCAGACAGCTGGATATTTGCATGCAAATGAATGAAATTTAACTCCTACCTCATACCATCTACAAAAATTATGTCAAAATGGATTAAAGACCTAAATGCTAGAGCTAAAACAAGTAGGAGCTAAAACTCCTAGGAGAAAACATAGGAGTAAGTTTTTCTGACCTTGGGTAGGCAGTGGCTTCTTAGATATGGTACCAAGCACACAAGCAACAAAAGAAAAAATGGATACCTTGAACATTATCAAAAATAAAACCATTTGTGCTTCAAAACACCATCAAGAAAGAGATAACAGAAAGGGAAAATACTTGCAAATTATATCTGATAAAGGACTTGTATCCAGAATACAAGAAGAACTCTTACAGTTCAATAATAAAATAAAGTCCAATTAAAAATTTGGCACAGGTTCTGAATAGACAGAACCTATGTATATCTACTTCTACAAGGAAGATACACATAATGGTTGATAAGTGCATGTATTAGTCTATTCTTATACTGCTATAAAGAACTACCTGAGACTGGGTAATTTATGAAGAAAAGAGGTTTAATTGACTCACAGTTCCAAAGGCTGTATAGGAAGCATGGGTGGGAGGCCTCAGGAAACTTAAATCATGGTGGAAAGTGAAAGGGGAAGAAAGCACGTCTTACCATGGTGGAGCAGGAGAGAGAGAGAGAGCGAGCGAGAGCGAAAGCGAGCGAGCAAGCAAGTAAAGGGGGAAGTGCCACACACTTTCAAACAACTAGATCTCGTGAGAACTCACTATCACAAGAACAGCAAGGGGGAAGTCTGTCCCCATGATTCAGTCAACTCCCACCAGGCCCCTCCTCCAATACATGAGGATTACAATTTGAGATGAGATTTGGGTGGGGACACAGAGCAAAACCATATCAATGCACGAAAAGATGCTCAACATCATTAGCCATTATGGAAATAAAAATCAAAACCACGAGATACCATTTCAGACTCATTAGGATGGCTAGAATAAAAAAGTCAGATGATAACCAATGTTTGTTAGGATATGGAGAAATTGGAACCCTCATACACTGCTGTGGGAATGTAAAATGGTACAGCTGCTTTGGAAAACAATCTGGTAGTTCTTAAAATACACACACAGAGTTACCATATAACCTAGCAATTCTGTGCCTAGTTATATATACCCATATGTTCATATATACACATGTTCATAGCATTATTCATAATAGCTAAAAGTAGAAAAACAACCCAAACATCTATCAGTTGATGAATGGAGAAATCAAATATGGGATTTCCATAAACGGATTATTACTGAGGAACCAAAAGAAATGGACCAAAGCATACTACAACATGGATGAACCTGGAAAACATTCTAAGTAAAAGAAGCCAAGCACAAAAGATGAAGTATCATATGATTCCACCTATATAAATGTCCAGAATAGGCAAATCTGTAGACAGAAAGTAGGTTACTGTTTCCTTAGGGCTGGAATGGAAGGATTGGGGGATGACACCTGAGAGGTACAGTGTTTCTTTTTGGGGTAATGAAATTGATTGGGGTGATGGTTGCACAAGCCTGTGAAAGTACTAAAAATCGTTCAGTGTGCACTTTAGGTGGGTGAATTATTTGTTATGTGAATTATAACTTAATGAGGCTAGTTTAAAAAGTACATTCAATTATTACAAGGATAAGGGACCCTATGTTCTAGGGAAATGTACATATTGGAATATTTAACTAACATGAGATGTTATAAAGTAGAATATATATGCTGCCAAATGGATGGTGTAGATCAGTGCTGTTCAGAAAGTATATTGCAAGCCACGTATATAATTAAATTTTTCTAATAGCCACATTTTTATTTTTTAGAGAAGGGGTTTCACTATTTTGCCCAGGCTGGACTTGAACTCTTGGGCGCCAGTGATCCTCCTGCCTCAGTCTTCTGAGTAGCTGGGACTACAGGAACATGCCACTGCTCCCGCCTTCTAATAGCCACTTTTTAAAAACTTAAAAGAAATGGATGAAATTAATTTTTTTTTTTTTTCGAGACGGAGTCTCACTCTGTTGCCCAGGCTGGAGTGCAGTGGCACAATCTCGGCTCACTGCAACCTCCGCCTCCTGGGTTCAAGCGATTCTCCTGCCTTGGCCTCCTGAGTAGCTGGGACTACAGGTGCCTGCCACCACACCTGGCTAATTTTTGTATTTTTAGTAGAGACGGGGTTTCACCATATCAGCCAGGCCGATATTGAACTCCTAACCTTGTGATCCGCCTGCCTCGGCCTCCCAAAGTGTTGGGGTTACGGGCATGAGCCACCACACGCAGGCTGAAGTTAATTTTAATAATATATTTTATTTACCCCAATATATAAAAATCTTAACATTTCAATATGTAGTCCTTATAAAAATCATTATTGAGATATTTTACATCCTTCAAAAAAAATTGAGGCCTTAAAATCTGTTATGCATTTCAGAACGTTCGATTCAAACTTTGCCACTTTCAAGTGTTCAATAGCCTCATGTAGTGACTAGGACAACATAAGTAGAGACATTAAGTGTTAATCCAGAGGGAGGAGTAATCATTATAGTCTGGAATGATTAGGAAAAGTCACAGAACTTGAGTTATTTTGCTCATTCTTTTATTTACTGATTTCAGTCATTTATCCACAAATATTTGAGCTCTTACTGTTTATAAAAAACTAGCAAAAAATGCAGATATGTCTTATCTCCTCATGGACAGTGCATTAAACAGCTAATTATATACTTACTTAGGGCTGGTTGCTTAAGAATTAGTGGAAAGAGTATAGGCTTAGATTTAAATATTCCCTGTGAAACAGAGGATGATGATAACTGCATTGTGGGATTGGTGGGAGTAAGTAAAATTGGTTTGTCACATGCCTAACACTGTGCTTGTTGTTAAGTGTTTTCTCCTTCTCCTACTTCACCCTCTGTCCCTCTACTTCCTTGTTGAATACGTGAGGTGGGCCATGGGAAAAAAAAGGCTTAGGAAGTAGCAGAGTCCTGACTACCCAAGGACTTGAGAATGAGTTCTTACCCTCGTTTCTTATCCTCAGCCGCCTTTCACGGGCCTTTCCAGGGCCCTGCTTCCCGGACCCAGACTCAAGTTTGTATTATTAGTACTAAAGCTTATTAACCAGTATTAAAGGGGTTTTGGCGGGCTAATTTAGGAATGTAATTATTGCTTTTTCTAGAGGTTTTTATCTGTGTTTCATTCCACACAACTATTTTATTAATGAAAATTTGAAATGCTGTCTGCTAAATTAGTTTGCCTCTTACTCAGGTAAGAATGTGTTTTAGAAATATTTCAAGAAGTGTTGATATAAAAATTATTTTATACCTTTTTTGAAATTCTAGACCTACCATTAAATACTTAGCACTTTGGTCCATGTAATTTTTACATTGTATGATATCTTGGAATTTTAACATACTCTTTTACAGTAAGACTTGTTAGGTCTAGTTACATTATGTTTGAGACAATAATAGATGAGTTTGTTGGGAACAGTTATAGTGTATTGAACAGAGTTTGTTAGGAACAGTTTTTATAGTGTATTGAATACTGGATTTAGATTGGGCAGATCTTGGTTTTCCATTTGTTAGCTATGTGGTTGTAAGTACATTTGTTCACTGGTTTTTGATTCATACAGAAGATATAGCTTGACTAATATGCTCAGGACATTATTGTGTGTTTACTTATTTAAAAATTGTGATTAAGTGCTTTGAAGGAAAAGAACTGGTTACTGTGAATATAGTAACAGGTGAAAACTATTTTAGATTGGATTGTCCTAGAGAAGGCATCTCTGAAGAAGTGAGGTTTAAGCTGAGACATAAAGGATAAAAAGGAAGGGATTAGGGATGGGGGTGGTAAAAGAATATTGTAAGAAAAGGGAACATCATGTGAAAAAGTCCTGAGGTGGCAAAATGCTTTGTGTATTCAATAAATTGAAAGAAGCCTAGTGTGACTGAAGGATTGCGAGCAAGGGAATAATGGCATGATATGAGAATGAAACTAGATCTTACAGGGTTTTGTAAAAGATGCTGAAGGCTTTAAAGAGTTTTAATCAGGGGAATGAGACACAAGTGTAACTCCAAAGTGGGGAGTTGAATATAGGAGTCTCTAAAGGTTGAAAGAGTAGTCTGGTCTACAGAAATACATTTGAGAACCAACAGCTCTCAAATGGTAATAATTTGGATAAATACCATGTATTTAAAGATCTGGGAATGCATGAGATAATCTGGGGAGAGTATGGAGACAGAAGATAGAAGAGAAAGGGAGTCTAGGACCAAGCCTAGAAGAACCCCAACGTTTAGAAGCTGATAGGGAAGGAACAAGCATAGGAGGATCTCAAGTGAGCAGAGGTTTTTGGATGACTGAGGAAATATAATGGTTCTGAAATAGCAATAGGGAACAAGGAGGATGTGATTTTTTTTTTCCAACTAGATATAAACCTTTATTTCACAACTTTGTCATAATTCACCTTTTAAAAGACAGACTGGGGGACACAGCTGAAAACACTGGGAGGCCAGATGCTGGTGTCTTTCAAGCCAGAGCATAGCCGTGGGCACTCTAGGGCCCATGTGTTCCTGTGGCTCTCAGGCATCTTGGACTAGATACACCAGTACTGTCCAATCCCAGTTTTACTTAGAGCCACCTCCTTTTTTGGGGGCCATTAGTCCTCATTTTGTGCCAGATTTTCACTAGAAGCTCCCTGTTCTTCCAAAACAGTTAATGACCATAAGTAACATACCATTCCAAAGAGAGCTCCCCCAGGATGCACTGCATGATAAAAAAATTTCCATCCCATGAACATTTCTGCTGTATCCATGGCCATAATGGCTTTTAGGGCATTCTCTGCTATGAATGTGAACATCTGAAGGGAAATAATGGCAAGCCTCCGTTCTGGGATCTTAGTGCAGACAGCTGCAAAGACCATCATGATGGTGCCAGATGCACCAAGTGATGGTCCCTATCTTCCTGTGGCAACTTTACACACATAACTGACACAATTGGAAATAACACCTGCAGATAATAACACTGCTCTTGATCCAGAATGTTCACTGTGCTGGAGGCGAAGCTCCACAAAACATAAGATATTTGCTGCCATGTGAAATAAGGAGAAATGACTGAATGTTGACAGCAACATTGGAAAAGAAAGGGCTTTTGAGGCTGGATTAGATGCGAAATATCTGATCATTGTCCGCTGCAGAGAAGGTACTCTCTATAAACAGAATACAAAGACATTCATTTGCAGCTGTGATAACCTGTCATAGTCTGGTGGCCATCGCTTAGGTTATTCTACCACTTGTTAATCTTTCTGAAGTCTCTTTTTTGTGATCTTATGCTATCCCAACCGTCAGCTTTTATATCATCAAAATAACTCTGGACCCTGGATTTCAGTGATTCATATTGACAAATAGTAGCTGATCCAAATGCACAGCCTGTAAACCCAACAGTAAAAAATAAAGATTTTATGAGAGTCCCTATAGGATACAGAGAAGGATAAAAGGCCGTTTCTTCCACAGGAGAAATCAAAGCACTTCTTTTGTATGCTTCACCACTTGTGCCTGTGTCTGATCTTTGAGGTTCAGCCTTCCTGGGTGCTTTTCTGAATCCACATTTTTGCTGAAGAAGCCAAACCTGCGTCTGAGCAGCCGTGGTGGGGCTAGGGCCGCAGTGAGTTCCTTGCAGCTGCGGCCGCCCACTGGCGGAGACCATGCCTGGTCGCTGCCCCAACCTCTCTCTGCCCAGCCTCACCAGGCCATCTTCCCAACCTCTGCCCCACCATGGCCTGCAAGGACATGGTTTTGAAACGTGTGGAGGAACTGAATAACATCAGCCTCTGTGGGATTTATTAAAGTAGCATATTTGGGGGAGTTGTGTTTTCCATAAGGCTAGAAAGTGGAGTTTGCTGATCACAGAAGAGGTAGAGTTGAGGAGCTCATTCAGATGAGAGGGATGTGTAGAGTAGTAGGGGCATGAGAGTTAACAGTATTTCTGGTGGAGACTTACATAAACAAGGATATGAGGTGTTGATAGATTTAGGCCTTTTAATCTCTTGTAGGCTAGAGGGATCTATGGCCTTAGTGGCATAGTCTGGAAGGTTTCAAATAGTTTGTTGGGTAAAGGATGAGTTTCTCGTGAGGTAAATCTGTCTCAGCAGGTTCTAGTTATGGTATGATGAGGCTCCAGGCTGGCCTCTTCATTTCTTTTATCTATTAAGTAGTAATAATACCTCATTAATTGTTATTTAAATGGACAGTCACATAGTGATTAATAAAAGTTAAGACTAGATAAACATACAGCCTTTTACGAAATCTTTTAAACACACATCCCAGTCAGTCATGCTCTAGCCAAGTTATTTTCTTGTCACTCTTTTCTGTACTGAATATAACAATGCCTAATTGAAGAATAAACATTGACTATGAATGAGGCACTCAATTCATCTCTTTGCTGATTATACTCAGTTTTAGAACTAAGGATAAATTATTCAAGAAATAGTTGCTGATTTTTTAGTTTGAAGTGTTCTATAAGCATATTGGATTTTTTTTTAGAACCCAGTGACAGTAATACTTCTTTGGAAAGAATATCATTGAATATCTTTTTAGAACTTTAAGCAAATTTATCTTTAAAACATTTTATATGCTCAGTGTAGATAATTTGGAAATTACAGAGAGATACAAAAAAGAAAATAAAAATTTGCCTGTATTCTCACTATCTAGAGAAAACTGTTTGTTTACTTTTTGGTGTGTTTGTGTAGCATTTGTTTTCAAAATTGGGATCACAATATATAGCAATTTGTAGCTATATACTCTTGCTTTTTCATGTAATCTTATGTCATGAATATTTTCCTAAACCATTAAATATTCTTGGAAAATGTAGTTTTAATGAGTGCTTAATAGTCTGTTCATCGTGAGTGTATCATAGTTTACCTAATGATTCTCTGCTATTGAACATCTGGATTGGCTCTAATTTATTGATGTGGTAAATAATGCCTTAATGAATATCTGTGTAAATCAATTATTTTCTTCCAGTTTCTTTTTACTTTCTTTTGCCATATTCCTAGAAAGGGAAGTACTGGGTCAAAGAATAGGGCTTCATTTTTGTTGCTCCTGCTTTTTTTTTTTTTTTTCCTGAGACGGAGTCTTGCTCAGTCACCCAGGCTGGAGTGCTGTGGCGTGATCTTGGCTCACTGCGACTTCCGCCTCCTGGGTTCAAGTGATTCTCCTGCCTCAGCCTCCTGAGTAGCTGGGATTACAGGCACGCACCACCACACTTGGCTAATTTTTTGGTGTTTTTAGTAGAGACAGGGCTTCACCATGTTGGCCACACTGGTCTTGAACTCCTGACTTCAAGTGGTCTGCCTGTCTTGGCCTCCCAAAGTGCTGGGATCACAGGCATGAGCCACCGTGCCTGGCCGCTCCTGCTGCTTTTTTTTTTTCGGGGGGGAGTCTTGCCCTGTGGCTCAGACTGGACTGCAATGGTGCGATCTCAGCTCACTGCAACCTCCGCCTCCTGGGTTCAAGTGATTCTCCTGCCTCAGCCTCCCGAGTAGCTGGGATTACAGGCGCATGCCACCACGCCTGGCTAATTTTTTGTCCTGCTGCTTTTAAGGAAAATTATACTTCAAGATTTCATATTTAAAAACCAACGTGGGTCGGGCTCGGTGGCTCACGCCTGTAATCCTAGCACTTTAGGAGGCCGAGGTGGGTGGATCACTCGAGGTCAGGAGTTCAAGACCAGTGTGACTAACATGGTGAAGGCCCGTCTCTACTAAAAATACAAAAATTAGCCAGATGTGGTTGTGCGCGCCTGTAATCCCAGCTACTTGAGAGGCTGAGGCACGAGAATCACTTGAACCTGGGAGGTGGAGGTTGCAGTGAGCCGAGATTGCCCTCTAGCCTGGGCAACAGAGTGAGACTCCGTCTCAAAGAAAAAAAAAAGAATTTGTGTGTGTGTGTGTGTGTGTGTGTGTGTGTATTTGGCGGTATAGCATTGCTTATTTCTCTGTTTCCAGCAGTGGTTTATTTTTGTGTGGATTTGCAGACCCCCTTGCGGTAATAAATCCTTAAAGGTTCTCTTTGGCTTATATGTTGAGAACAACTACTATAGATTATAAACTACCTCAGTTCTCTCCCGTATCCCTTGTTTCACTGCTCTTGCTCCAGCAGATACCTTCTCATTGCCTCTAGCAAATAACTCTTTCTCGTTTATTCAGTGATTGTTTTTTCCTAGCATCCCTTGCTTGATATTTGGGGAAAGTTTTAAGGCTTTTAGAAAATCGTGTTTGAGAGCACCTGGTTTTATTGTATCGCTTGTTAGCCTTGAGTGTTTATTTTTTAATATTTGCTGATTTGTGAGATGAAATATGATAGGTGTATTTGGGGGTAGGAGGAATGTCTGAAGTACATTTTCTTTCCCAACTTATGATATTAATAAGAGCTGGAAGGAGAAAAGTAAGCTATAAAACCCAGTATTTGACATTTTATCCTCTTAATCTGGCTACCGTCCATCATACTTTCAGAGCTGAAAGGGCTTTAAATTTCGTATTTATTCAGTCCTTTCAGTTTACAGATAGGGAAACTAAGGCCTAAAAAGGACATTCCTTGACTTCCTCAAGGTCATAAGCCAAACAGTGGTAGAAGTTTGGCCTGTTTTTTCATAACTTAGTGTGTTGGTTTTTCTACAAACATCTTCTGCCTCTCTGCCCCATGTGTCCCCCAACCTGCCTTTTAGGTTGAGTAACTTTTAGGTGACTAATTTTTTTCTGTTTGGATGCCTGGTAGACTCTTTTTTATCCTTGAGTTTAACCACAGTACTTTGATCATCCTGAGTCAGTTCTTGCATACATTGTACCTTTTTGTCCTGCAGATATAGTGCTCTCAAGTTCAAGGAAAGTTTCAACGAAATTTTCTATTCATGTGTGGCATCTACTTATGGAACAATAATTATCCTTATATTGGATCATCTTTGTTCTTCATATTTGCTATCTTCTCCAGAATTACTTCAATCTCTTAAGTGATTCCCTCTGCATTCACTATTATGATTTCCTTTCTTCCCTGCCATTAATTTTTCACTGTGTTTTTTTCTGTTCTTTGCTGTTTCTAGTTTATTGGATCTCTGATGTTTTGTTCTGCTAAGAACAAACTGAGAACTGTTGTAGGCTAAAAAACAGCCCTCCAGAAGATATCTGTCACCCAGGCTCATTGCAACTTCCGCCTCCTGGGTTCAAGTGATTCTCATGCCTCAACCTCCCAAGTAGCTGGGGTTACAGGCACCCACCACCATGCCCAGCTAAATTTTTGTATTTTTAGTAGAGATGGCCAGGCTGGTCTCAAACTACTGGTGTCAAGTGATCTGCCCGCCTCCGTCTCCCAAAGTACTGGGATTACAGACATGAGCCACCACACCTGGCCCCCAGAAGAATCTTACTATCCATTAGCAGTCACTCCTCATCTCCTGACACACACTGCCTGCTTTAGATAACCAGGTAGATTAGTGAGTCTATCTTCTTTCTATAGATTGGCTTATTCCGAACATTTCATGTGAACAGGATCATACAATATGCAGTCTTCTGTGACTGTCCACTTATTTTCAGTTTGTTAAACTCCTTCAAGATCTTTCTTTTTACATGTCTTCTGCCATTAATGTTATCGCTTCCCACTCCATTGCTTCCCTCCTCCCCCTACCCTCTCACACATTTCAGAATTTCAGCTGAAATACCACTTTTTCGGAGGGACCTACCCTGATTGGATTCTAGATACTCCATTATGGACTTAATTGTACCCTACCATTCTCTTTTGTACCTCTTACTTCAGTTATTATCTAATGCAGCAGTTATTTGTATAAATAGTATCTGCTTTTCTCATGAGGTAGGGAGTTTGTTGTTGTTTTGATAAATACTTAGATGAACATATTCAGGCACTTTACCCAGTGGGAGGGGAAGGAGGTTTTCAGAGAAGAGAGATATGTGTACGTATGTTAACTATTAATGTAGCAATGAAAATGTAAGCTGAAAAAATAGAAAATTAGTAGCTAACTAGGCTTTATGTGTGTAGACTGGACAGGTACCATAAAGAATGTCAAAGAATGTCTATTATACTCTCCCAGAAATACCATGAATCTGGAATTGTTTTTTTGAGACAGGGTCTTGCTGTGTTGCCCAGGCTGGAGTGCAGTAGTGGCTCCAGTAGTGGAGAGCATACATGGCTCACTGCGGCCTTGACCTCCTGGTCTCAAGCAGTTCTCCCACCTCAGCCTTCCAAGTAGCTGGGACCACTGGTGTGTGCCACCATGCCTGGCTAATTAAAAAATTTTTTTTTTGTAGAGACAGTATCTCACTATATTGCCCAGGCTGGTCTTGAACTCCTGGGCTCAGACAGCAGTCCTCTCACTGGCCTCCCAAAGTGCTGGGATTATAGGTGTGAGCCATTAAAACCTAGGACTGTTAAGTGCCAGCTTAATTTTTGGAGTCCATTTATGTTGTTGGTTAGAATATTTGGAACATTTATCCTACCTGAAAAGTTGAATAAAACTGATATATTCTGTTTTAAATTTGGATTCATCAGTTCAGTTTTTCAAGCTCATTTGTAAATAATGGGGCATATTGCCTACGTGGGTCACAATTTGTTTCAGGAAGGTGCTGCATCATCTGCTTTGATGGAGATCTTAATGAAATTGGCTGCTCTTGACCTCTGAGATTGACCATTTCTTCATCTTTTCATGGTACCTAGACTGTCAGGTACGCTGTTCTCTTCTCCCTTAGTGTTTGCTTTACTCTTTAGTGGATATTGGAGATACCTAGGACAAAGGTTTGTGACGAGGGTGTGTGTATGAGGGTCTTAAGATAAGGGAAATGGTATTTTTCTTTTTGATTAAATTTAAGGGGCATCATGAAATTTAAGTAACACCTTAAGAGTAATAGGTCAGATGGCTTTCTGTTGACATTATTGATCTATAAAGTTATTGCTAGCACTGTGTTTACCATATTAAGTATTAAAACCTTATATTCTGTGGGACTCTTCACATGGGTATTTAGTTTCAGTTTTTATAATGGAAATTGGTGAGAAAAAAGGATGACTCTACAAATTTTTGTTTTGTGGTTAACTTTTATTACAATTTCATCTAGGATGCATGAAAGTACATGGAATTTAGGGGCAGTGTTGGACATAACCTTGGAGGGACCCAGCTCAGGAAAGTCTTCAGTGGAACCTTCGTCTTATTATTTGCATATATTCACATCAAACCCTTTTAAAGTTTCCACTGATTTTTTTTTTTTTTTAAATGGGTATGTGTTCAATGCTTCTGCAGGTTGTAGAGGTATGGTATAAAAAAGAAATTCACCAGCAGTCACAGCTAGCAGACTTGGGCTAGTCCTATCCTGGTATATCATTAAGTCAGGTAGTTAACAGTAGGAGATGACAAAGACCATTTAAAAAAGGGCAGAGTTAGGCATGTACATATTTCCCAAGGATGAAAGTTCTGTTTCAAGGGAAATTGTTTCCTACTTTAATGTCCTTATCTACTTTTGACACTGCGAATAATGAGTAAGCACTGTGGGAGACACTCTGCTTTGGCATCGGATGTCCTAAGACATTCTTCCATGACCCACCAATAAGAGGATTAGTCTTATTTTATTTCTCAGGCAGTGATAAAGGAACCGAGTCCCAGTTGTAGACCCACTGTGAGTGCAGGATTATTCCAGTGGCTTTTATTTAATAGAGCCCAGTTAGCATCTCTTCTAGTAGAGCTTTGTGGGGAGAAAGAAATGCTAAGTGGACTGCTTTGTGAATTGACCCACTTAATCTGACAGTACTCTTCCGCCTGGAAGAGGTGGACTTGGACTTGCCCTATTTGAATGGCATTGCCAGGTTCTCTAAAGGCCGGTCTTTTTTTCTTTCGTTTCTTTCTTTTCCTCTCTCTCTCTCTTTTGTGGGGAGAGGATTGGGAGGTGTTAAGCAAGTTTTTAGAGGGAGGAAGATAAGGCAAATACAAAAACCAATATGGATTTGATTATAAGTAACTGTAATCAGTTAGGACAATGTTATTTAATATATGCATACCTTGACAATATTGTGGGTTTGGTTCCAGACCACCACAGTAAAGCACATCACACAATTTTTTTGGTTTCTTAGTGCATATAAAAGTTATGTTTGCACTGTACTGTAGTTTATAAAGTGCAGTAGCATTATGTCTAAACAACCTTAATTAAAACATCCTCTATTGTTTAAAAATGCTAATAATCTGAGCCTCCAGCGAATAGTCATCTTTTTGCTGCTCAGTGTTGATGGCTATTGACTGACTAGGGTGGTGGTTGCTGAAGGCTAGGGTGGCTGTGCCAATTGTTTAAAAGGAGACAACCATGAAGTTTGCTGGATTAATTGACTCTTCCTTTCACGAAAGATTTCTCTGTTGCATGAGATGCTGTTTGATAACGTTATATTTGTTTTTAGTTTTTAATAGAGATGGGTGTCTCACTGTGTTGTCCAGGCAGGACTCAAACTCTTAGACTCAAGTGATCATCTTACTTCTGCCTCCTGATTAGCTGGGACTACAGTAGCCAGCACCCCAGGCATTATAGCATTTTACCCATAGTAGAACTTTCAAAATTGGAATCAGTCCTCTCAAACCGTGCTGCTGCTTTATCAGCTGAGATTATATCCTACATCCTTTGTTCTCATTTCTGCAGTAGTCACAGCATATTCACCAGGAGTACATTCCATCTCAAGAAATCACTTTATTTGCTCATTCATAAGAAGCAATTCCTCATCTGTTCAAGTTTGATCACAAGATTGCAGCAGTTCAGTCACATCTTCAGGCTCTGTTTCTAATTCTGGTTCTCTTTCTATTTCTACCACATCTGCACTGACTTCCTCCACTGAAGTTTTGAACTCCTCAGAATCATCCAGGAGGATTGGTATCATCTTCCAAACTCCTGTTCCTGTTCCTATGAATCATGAATATTCTTTTTTTTTTTTTTTGAGACGGAGTCTCACTCTGTCACCCAGGCTGGAGTGCCGTGGCGCAATCTCGGCTCACTGCAACCTCTGCCCTCCGAGTTCAAGCGATTCTCCTGCCTCAGCCTCCCGAGTAGCTGGGATTACAGGTGCCCGCCACCATGCCCGGCTAATTTTTTTTTTTTTTTTTTTTTTTTTTTGTATTTTTAGTAGAGACGGGGTTTCACCATCTTGGCCAGGCTGGTCTTGAACTCCTGATCTCGTGATCCACCCGCCTCGGCCTCCCAAAGTGCTGGGATTACAGGCGTGAGCCACCGCACCCGCTGAATCATGAATATTCTTAATGGCATCTAGAAGTTGTTTAGTGTAGTCATCTTCATCAGTGGTCTTAGCTAAATCTTCTGGATAAGTTGCTACAGCTTCTAAATCAGCACTTACTGCTTTACCTTGTACTTTTATGGTATGGAGAGGGCATCTTTCCTCTGCTAGCTTCAAACTTGGCAGCTTCCTCACTTCTGTCGGCCTTCAGAGAATTGAAGAGGGTTCCGGCCTTGCTCTGGTTTAGGCTTTGGCTTAAGGAAATGTTGTGGTTGGTTTGGTCTTCTATCCAGACCACTCAGACTTTCTCCGTATCAGCAATAAGGCTGTTTTACTTTCTTGTCATTCATCTGTTTACTGGAGTAGCACTTTTAATTTCCTTCAAGAACTTTTCCTTTGTATTCATAACTTGGCTGTTTGGCACAAGAAGCATAGCTTTCAGCCTATCTGGGCTTTTGACATATTTTCCTCACTAAGCTTAATTACTTCTAGCTTTTGATTTAAAGTGAGAGACAGGTGACTCTTCTCTCACTTGAACACTTAGAGGCCACTGTAGGCTTATTAATTGGCCTAATTTCAGTATCGTTGTGTCTGGAATAAGGAGGCTGAGGAGAGGGAGGGAGATGAGGAAACAACTGATTGGTGGAGCAGTCAGGGCATACACAATATTAATCTATTAAGTTTGCCTTCATTGATCACAGATCACCATAATGGCTATAATAATAGTGAAAAGTTTGAAGTACTGCAAAAATTACCAAAATGTGACACAGAGACATGAAGTGAGCATATGCTGTTGGAAAAGTGACACTGATAGACTTGGTTAACATGGGGTTACTATAAACCTTCAATTTGTAAAAAAACATAATTTCTGCAAAGCGCAATAAAATGAGGTATGCCTATATATTTTTCTCTTAGGCATGTTCCTTATTATATTAACTATAAACAGCATCATTACTAATGAAGTTGTAAACTAGAATTTAATCAGTATTTGAAAATGTATGATGTCCCTTGCAGAAGTGGAATTAATGACAAAACTCGTAGTTATTACCTGCTATTTTATTTTCCATAGTTAATTTTAAGAGGTTCTTATAAAGTTGTTTGGAGGTACTCTATCTTTGCAACAGTTAAAATTGTAATATTTTAGGCATATCTCCTCCTCCTATTTTGTTATACAGAAAAGCTTTAGCTGATAAACAGATTGCATTCTAAAAGTTCATAAACTATTTTGGAACTTAGAAAGTATTTTTTCATAGTAAGTTTAGTAAATATGTAAATGCGAATAGGTTCCCAGGCTATCCTACAAAAGCCTAGTGAAGCCATAGTTAGCTCAAATATCTACATATTTACAGTGACACATAATAGAAAATAATATGGCAAGAATAGTAGTTAACACCAAAACACAGTTAAGAATTAGTTTTGAAAAATTTTCTTCTATGTGTGATTGATACAGGGATTTAATCAGAGGGAGGTCAGGCGTAGAGACTTGCGGGAGTCTGGCAGGCCTTTCTGTGTCCTTTCAGGTACTTTATAGGTTGCTGGCATTTCTTTCTTTTGATATTGGTATACAGCAGAAATGCTATCTTTTTGCTTACCGGCTGTGGTTAAGATTGTATTTTAGGTTCCGAGTGGAATGAAAATGGTAGAAAAGAAACTGTTTCCTCAAGTAAAAAAGATAGGAAAGAACAATGGAAGACAGAGTAACCTAGGATGTGTGTTTGAAAAAGAAATCGTTTGAGATAGATTTCATTGACACACAAATAATGCAGGTTTAGGGGAATAGGGGTAGAGTATAACATGCAAATGGTTCCTGATGGAGGAGAGCAAAGGTGTTGATAAAGTGTTTTGGGTTAACAATCCTTATGCTGGTCAGTAAATGGTTTTGGATATCTTTGGAAGCTATTTAGAACTGGGAATGGGGAGTAGAATGCTACTTTGGTATTTTTATATGAACTGTTTCAGTATTTTTTTTTTTCATAACATGGTACAACAGCTCACCAAAAATATTTAAATAGCTTGATATACATTTGGAGTGTTTTTTGATGTATTAAACTATTATTAAGAAAATATATTTTTTGAATGTATGAAAAGTAAAAGTAAAATAGTGTACTTTAGCTAATTCAACAGATGCCTAAAACTATTGTGTGATGAGAGAGATTTGGTTTTTACATTCCTTTTTTTTTGTTTGTTTGTTGATTAGAAAAACCATGCTTCCTTTTTCAGTTTCCAAAATGTTTCATATTTAGAAGAAAGCAGTCCAAAAAGAAAATCAGGAAATGTTCCTTCTATTCCTACAAAAGTAGCACCTGTTGTTAGGCTATGTATTATTACTTAGTATTGTGATAAATCTGTTGAAGTGTTTAAATGTTTGCTATCTGTTCACTGATGTGATTTGCCTCGGAAATTTCTGGCTCTCTTTTTACTCGTTTTAGATGATTTGTCTCTCAGGTAGCTTTGTATATCAGCAAAATGACACAGTTTTATATTTAAAGGTATTTTTGCAGTTTATATTAGAAGATGTAAAGACTCTTACTCAAAATGTGTGGTTATATTGGACCGAGTTATTTTTATGGATTTATTTTAGAATGTAAATTATTCAATTCACTTTCACTTTTATAAGTAATGGAAAGTATACTAAACTTAGGAATTGGATGAGGCAATTTGGATGAGTACTATAAGACTATAGTATAGTTTTTAATACTACACAGTCTAAACTGTAGTGTATAGTTTTTAATACTATACAGTCATTGCTGTTATACATGGGGCATTGGTTCCAGGACCACTGAGCACATCAAAATCTTTGCATATTCAAGTCCTGCAGTTGGCCCTATGGAACCACCGTATGTGGAAAGTTGGCCCTATGGAACCACCGTATGCAGAAAGTTGGCCCTCTGTATATGTGGGTTTTACACCCTGTGAATACTGTACTTTTAATCTGTGTATAAGTGGACCTGCGCAGTTCAAACCCATATTGTTCAGGGGTCACCTGTATATAACCTTGAGCAATTTTACTTATTTTTTGAGTCTCAGTTCCCTTCTCCCTGATTTAGTACTGGTTCTTCCTCCTTTGTAGGACTGTTGCTTGGATCAAATGAGATAATGGGTCTAACTGTGCTTTTAAACTGTAAAGTGCTTCACAAATTTATTTGTGATGATGAGTGATGATGGTTTGGTGATCATGATTGGTCCTAGGGAAAACTGTCAAATATATGAATTTTAACTGCATTATCTTCTCAATCTGTTGAATTGACTTCACTCTTTTAAGAGGGTGATCGCAGGGTCCGAGGTCATCTCTGAGGAGGAAGTAGAGGTATTTATTTTGGTGACTTTTAGACTTTAGTTTCCAAAGTATAGTAGAAGCC
The DNA here is from genome assembly GCF_029281585.2 of Gorilla gorilla gorilla. Taxonomy (NCBI): domain Eukaryota; kingdom Metazoa; phylum Chordata; class Mammalia; order Primates; family Hominidae; genus Gorilla; species Gorilla gorilla. Next base: position 130,879,612 of record NC_086017.1, on the reverse strand, counting down.
TGTAGAAATTTGTCACTTATAAATGAACAGATATTTTTCAGACTGCCATCTGCATAGTCATAAAATGGGACGCCCCCGGTGTGTGATAACTGTAAGTGTTGCCCTCATGGATTGGATATTAGTTGTTAAATTGTAATTGATAAAGTATGTAGAACTGACTTAGAGTAAGCAGTAGTCTTCTGGGAGAAAGCAAATCCTGTCCTCTCTCCTCCCCTCCCTACTGTTTTAATTCAACAGCAATTTTTAATTTAATAAACTCCACTTTAAAGTGATTTAAAAATGTGTGTAAATTTGTATGCTGTGCTATGGAAAAAGCAGTTTGGATTAAGGAGTGCAGATATCTGCATATTTCAGGTGAGGGCAGGGTTGGATAAGCTGTTACATTGGGGGCATTTGGGTTGTCAGAATGCAATATTGAGGATCAAAGGGATGTCTAGTAGGCCAAGAACAGACCTAATTGATTTAAAAAATATATTTAGAGCACTGATCTGGTATTACTGTCACTAAAGATTACAGTAAAATATACCAGCTTTTTGAGATCTATTTTCTGGCTTTCTTCTGGCTGCTCAAGGTTGATGTTTCTAGAATGTGACCACTGACTGGATCAGTGAGTGAGTAATTGTATTTTTAAAAGTAATTATTTACTTCTTTAGTTTAAGTACTTACCATTTTCTCTTTTCATCCATGTATAGCATACTAATTCTTCGATAATCTGGTAACCTTCCTTCTTAAGAAAAATTTAAATATAGTGCTACCCTTGCCCTCCAAATTGGGCAGCTTGTAAATCAAACGGAGTTTAAGAGTTAAAAATTCTAATGTAAATTCCTAAAAGCCAAAGATTTTTATGCACATGCTGTAAGCCTTTTAGACGTGTATGGAAAATAAACCTGTTTCTAAATTACGTCTTGAAATTATTTCAAGTGAGGAGTTAAGACCAAGTGAAATATTTATTCACTTTGGGTTTGGTTTGATTTTATTCCAGTTCAGTGAAGTTAGAGAAAAGGAAAATACACTTGATTCCCGTTTATGGCTTACAAGTAAGATAATATTTAAGTTCAGACTGTTGAAAATTAGCATGTTTCTGATTTTAGGTTTATTGTTTGGTTTAAAGTAAAATTTGGTTTTGAGGTAAAACCAAGAAGATAAAAAATTGAGTCAATTAAAATTGGCTCAGAAGAAGTATGGATATTTCAAAGAAAAAATTGGGGTGGCTAATAGATATTGGCCTCAGCACCTTTTGTAAGATATTTGGAGTTTTAGGTTTTGCTGAACACAAAAAGTTGGTTTCAGGGCCTAAATACCCATCTCTTATATTTATGACATGGTCCTTAGCAAAGTAATGTAGTAGGACGCGAGTTTTTCAGTAAATGGACAGGTCTGAATCCTGTGGATATGAGTTATTGAAGGGATTACTTTGAGCAAATTATCAAATCTTTTTGAACACCGTAAATTTTCCCATTTGTTAAAATGAGTGTTCTGAGTATGTCACAGGCTTTTTGTAGGAATTAAATGGTATATTGTGGCTCTTCAAGTGTGGTAGCTGGACCTGCATTAAGAAGCATTTGAGGTGCTTATTAAAAATACAGTTTCTGGAGCCCCACTTCAGAGCTACTGACCTTTTGGGGGATATATTCTAGGGTCTTCATTTTAGTAAACTCCCAGGTGATTCTTATGCCCACTGTGAGTGGTGCTTGCAAACTGTAAACAGTTCTCAAGGAATATGCTTACATAAATTGAACTTAAGATCTCAGATTTGTCTCCTGTCCAGTTTTTGCCAATTGCTGCACATTGATGCTCTAAAGAAACCAGAATTATTTGGAAAAGGGTTAGGAACAGAGTAAATTTCCCACCCATGCCTAAATACACATGTGGGACATTGAGTCATTTGTTTTGGCTGCTTGTTGTCACCATGTTTTCAGTAAGCCCTCCATTCTGTTTGACTACTTGTAAGGCTTTTCTATATATCTTCTCCCAAGGAATTTGTATCTGACCAATGACAAGCATAGGAAGACACAAAAGCACTACTTAGGTTTAACATGAATTAGTCAGTTCTCAAATCCTAACAATTCTGCTTGAATAATTCTTACAAAGTCAATGGCAAACCTTTGCTGAGCATTTGCATTGTGCTGAACCTTGTGCACATGGGAAATGTAAATGATTCCAATAATGTCTAGTTTTTTTTGTTTTTTTTGTTTTTTTTTTGTTTTTTTTGAGACAGAGTCTCACCCTGTCTCCCAGGCTGGAGTGCAATGGCGTGATCTTGGCTTATTGCAACCTCAGCCTCCTGGGTTCAAGCGATTCTCTTGCCTCAGCCTCCCAAGTAGCTGGGATTACAGGCGTGCGCCACCATGCCCAGTTAATTTTTTGTATCTTTGGTAGAGATGGGGTTTCACCATGTTGGCCAGGCTGGTCTCGACCTCCTGACCTCATGATCCGCCCGCCTCGGCCTCCCGGAGTGCTGGGATTACAGGTGTGAGCCACTGCGCCTGGCCAATGTCTAGTTTTTCTGAGAGCTCTTAGTGAAGTAAGGGGTTCAGACTTTTAATTATAGGGCATTGTGATAAGTACCGTGATAGGGCACATGTGAGTGGTAAAAGAGCATAGTGGAGTGGAATAATATATTCTTTCCTATTTCCACTGCTAATAATTCAGAGTTCAAAGAAACTGTAATTTATTGAGCACCCACTAAGTGGCATGCATTTAAAAAACAACAACTGTGTAACCTGTGCTATTCAATTGTCACAACCCTAAGTAGCAGCTATTTCCATTTTATAGATATTAAGTAGGTTGAACTTGTGATACAAACCTTTGTATGACTTCAAAGCCCATATTCTTTTCATTAGGCCTCTAAGGACAAAATTTGATTTTTTTCTTTTTAAAGAAGGGGATGTTATGATTCTTCAGAATTGATATCTGTTAATTTCAGTAGCATGATGTCTTCCTGTGATTGAAAAGAACTCTGGAGTCTTTCTGTCATCTCTTGTCCTCTGCCACCTTATGTTTTCCTTTTCATTTCTAAAAGTGATAAACAAGTAAACATCTCCGGAAGCCAGCCTATGTGACATCTGTCCATTTTGTTTTCTCTGCCTCTCCTTTTATTTACTCTTCCTATCCCCAAAGGAAATTTAGTAATTGTTTTGTTTTGTTTTTTCTAATCTCTTAGGTTAGAATCATGTGAAGATGAATGGTATCTAAGGGAAAAGGCCTTATTAGAAAGATTTTTATCACATCAAGTTTACATAGAAATTGCCCTGGAATTTTTATCCTGCTGTTGATCATTAGGGTTGATTTGATTGATTCAACTGCTTGGTTGATATTTCCTTTCTCTCTTCATAGTTTCATTTGTTCCAACATATATAAGCAGTTGTGCACTCTGGCTAGAGCTTCCGCATCATAAATAAAGCCCCTATTTTAATCACAAGAATAAGTTCATTTTTGAATTTTCTAACTCTGATCCCATGGGGCTCAGTTTTCTACTTTTTATTCCCTTTGCTAATTAATTTTTATGTTGCTTTCTTGTTTCTAGCAGTTTGTTTGTTTTGGGGAGAACATCTTTGCTTTTTAAAATTAAATTTATTTTATTTAAAAATAAATAGAGACAGAGTTTCACTATGGTGCCTGCCATGGCCTCCCAAAGTGCTGGGATTGCAGATGTGAGCCACTGTGCCTAGCCCAACATCTTTGTTGTTGTTGTTGTTGTTGTTGTTTGTTTTGTTTTTGCTTTTTTTTTTTTGACAGTCTCACTCTGTCTCCCAGGCTGGAGTGCAGTGGCATGATCTTGGCTCACTGCAACCTCCGCCTCCCGGGTTCAAGCAATTCTCTTGCCTCAGCCTTCCAGGTAGCTTTTTGTACTTTTAGTAGAGACGGGGTTTCGCCATGTTGGCCAGGCTGGTCTCAAACTCCTGACCTCAGGTGATCCACTCACCTTGGCCTCCCAAAGTGCTGGAATTATAGGCTTGAGCCACTGCGCCCAGCCAACATCTTTGTTTTAATAGTTTTTTTTTTTTTTTTAAACGTGGTTTCTGTGGATAAAGAGTTGAACTTCAACTTAACCTGTAAAATTTATAGTGGCCAGAGTTTCCTCTTCTGACAGTCTTATGTAAACATCCTTTAAAAATAGCTGTGTGTTATTTCTCTACATGATAGAGAAATAATTGGCAGTGCCTTTCCCTCTGCTAATACTGTTGTTAGACAGAAAATGTCATGAAAATGCTTTGTATCTTCTGTGTATTCATGGGCGGTGTGCTGATTTCTCTAGGCTTTTGTTGCAGACTTTTAATTTTCTGTTATTTCTACGTGGAGACTTCATTCTTGAGGTGAAGGAAAATTTTTATAGAGGCAGTCATTGCAGACTTAACTCTCCACAGCAAGGTCACCAGAGTATTTATTAGACTGTGGCATGACTTTTCTCAGTTTGTAGTACACCTTATTCATATTATCTAAAAGCACCTCAGTTACAAAGTGTCTCAGTTGTTGCTTTTTCTCAGCACTGGATTTTAAGAACTAGTCTCCTTAAAACAAGAAACATCAAATTAAATGCCTTTGTTAAATGAACAAAGTATGTTCAGCTTTGAGATTTATCATTTGAATAAAATTAGAGTGTCAGTGCCAGACACCTACCTACGAAATACTTAAACATCCTTGAAGTGGACATTTGGCTTTTGGATACTCCCTCCATACCTTGGATGGGTCCATGTCACCGTATTCATCATGGAGTGGATTGGTCTGAGGAGTGACTTGAGAAGACTTCAAAAAATATGACTACAAAATGTTGTTTACAGGTACAATCCTGCTTTTAAGAGATTGAGAACTAGGCTGTGTGTATTATTTTGGGATATGCCTAAACCGCCAAGGCTTTTGTAAAAATTGTATTCTAGACTGGATACAGTGGTTCACGCCTGTAATCCCAGCACTTTGGGGAGGCTGAGGTAGGATGATTTTAGACTTAAGGCCAGGAGTTAGAGACCAACCTGGGCAACAAAGTGAGAACCTGTCTCTCCAAAAAATGAAAAAATAAAAAATATTAGTGAGGCATGGTGGTTTGTGCCTCTAGTGTTAACTACTTGGGAAGCTGAGGCCGGAGGATTGCTTGAGCCCAGGAGTTCAGTGTTACAGTGAGTGAGCTATGATCACGTCATTGCACTCTAACCTGGACGACCCTGTCTCTTAAAAAAGAAAAAAATTATTCTGTATTTAACAGCCTTCAATAGAAAGTGATTGTTCTGTTGTATACCATCTTTTCATTGTGTCACGAGGGGTCTATTCTGGTTTATATATTTAAGATTTATCTATTATGGTAAAGAGTAGGGATTTAATGCTGTGTTTTAATTATGTAGGGAATTTGTACAATGTGAGTGAAGCCCTCTGACAGGAGAGAGGGCCTGAAGCTGAACTAGTTCCTGCTGCTGTGCTGTTGTACCTTCAAGGTGGTTACGAAGACCAATTTTATTATAATCGCTAGTGCCATATAATTAGTTTGGAAATTACTGTTTCATGTATGCTAGGAAATTTAGTACTGGGCAAAGTGGTTATTTTTTGTTTAAGCAGATTTGTTACAGTTTCTAGTTTTTCTTGAGGATTTTGGTCTCTTGGAAGCAGTGCTATGGTCTGAAATAGCCCAATTTGTTGTAGCAAATATTAAGTTGTTTGGATGTCACAGAATCAACTGTTGTACAGTTTTATTTTTGATATGATTTTGCTTTGGTATAAATTTCAAAACCTAATGTTGCCAAAGTGTCTCTGGGAATAGATGTTGATATTAAGGAGTACATGGTTGAGGCCAGAAAACTATAAAAGCCTGTTGATTTATTCTCTTACTTCCTATTACTCTGGAGCTGATCCTTTTACATTATGTTATTGGAAACATTATCTTCTTTTTTTAAGGGGAAGTGGAGAAAAGAATATGAAGTTAGTGGTAGTGGGAAGGTTTTAAATACAGCAGAGGCAGCACGAGGCATGCGATGAGTTCTGCTACCTAAAGCTTTATGATAAATTAATCTATTATAGGTATTAATGTAGATGAAACAATGAATGGGATCGTTCTTTGTAAACAGTACAATTTTATACAGTTGTTATCTTATTGCCAAGTTGGCTAATTCCAATGCCAAATGGTAATGCGCTTTTCCTTGGCGCGCTAGTTGCTGACTGACCCATGGCACTACTAATGTTCATGCCAAGTCATCCCCCATATTGCCCTGCCATTCTTTTCAGCTCTGCTATTTATCTTTTAATTACTGCTAAGGTAGTAAGTACCTTGTCTCTAGATGTGCAAAAGTGTGAAAGAATTGGTCCTTGTCCACATCAAATCTCAGCTTAAAATTAAGAGGCCTTAAGAGTCTCTTTCAGCTATAGTATCTGTAGGACCTGTTTTACCTTTCCACTCTGCTTTTAATACTTTAGCAGAATTGTCTTATTTGATGCTTTTTCCCATTTGCAAATTATGATGCTGGGATAGACATTCCTAGGCTCAGTGGCTGGAGTGAAGAGATGCTAAATCCCAGGGTTCTAATGGATATCTATCATAGCTAGTTTTCAAACCCTTGAAATGTTACCTTTTTAAAAAAGAAGTAGAACCTGTGGAGGCAAATAGGGAATGTCCTCACAAATGCTTATATTGCTTAAGTTCTCTTACTAGAGCAAGGAAAATACAAAGGTGGGGCTCCTGTTTCCTTTATTGAAATATGGTTATGCAGTAGAAAAACATAATTTTTGGTTGGACCCCAGACAGTTTTTGTTTTCTGTTTTTCAGTTAATTAAAGTTGTGGAGTACAGTGGGCTTTTTGTGTTGCTGTTGTTGGAAACGGTCTTGCTGTGTTGCCCAGGCGGGAGTACAGTGGCATGATCTCAGCTCACTGCAGCCTCCCGCCTCCTGGGTTCAAGGGATTCTTGTGCCTCAGCCTCCCTTGTAGCTGGGATTACATGTGTGCATCACTGTGTTTGGCTAATTTTTGTATTTTTAGTGGAGACGATGTTTTGCCATCTTGGCCAGGCTGGTCTTGAACTGCTGGCCTTGAGTGATCCGCCCACCTCGGCCTCCCAAAGTGCTGGGATTACAGGTGTGAACTACCATGCCTGGCCATTTATTTATTTATTTATTTATTTATTTATTTATTTATTTATTTATTTAGAGACAGGGTCTCCCTTTGTCACCCAGGCCAAAATGCAGTGGTGCAGTCTTGGCTCACTTACAGGCATGTGCCACCACACTCAGCTACTGTTCTTAAAATCTATATTAGTTTATTAATGATCCTTTGTTTTGTGAGTTAGATGTGAGATTTTGCAAGCAACTTGTTCAGTGGAATTTTTAATTCAGAGTCCTCGAAATCTTTTTTTGGTGTTACAGTTTTGACTTGGATAACATAGAGAAGAGTCAGACTATGTTTGAAATAATGTATGCTTTTTATGTTCTCTTGAGACAATTGGATTGTAAGAATGCGTTCAATACCTTGGATTTTAACCTTTCTGGATCTCTTCATTTAGAGTTTAAGTTCAGAAGACTGTGATTCTGTTTTTAGGACTGCTAAGATACAGGTAAAGAAAAGTTATTTTACAAATGAGGGAGAGAATAACTTATGATAAGGTTTATAGTCAGCTTGAAAAGTTGTAGTTAAGATTAGCATAGATTTTTGGGGGGTGGGGCATGATAATTTAGAACTCAGATTAGATTAAACTAGGTTTTTAGCAAATATACCTAAGGTTTATTTTACTGAGGGATGAGACTTGAAGGGAGAGTTTGAAAGCTTTGAAAACTGCTTTTTTATATTGGCTTATGCTGGGGTTTGTGTGCATTTAAAGCATATATAATACTGCTGTAAATAAAAATGGTGGTGCTGACAAGATTTGAGTTCTTTCTTTTCACAAGTGGTTTTGGATTTGGGGTGATTAAATCATGCCAGTTTGAGTGTTTTACCTTGGACCTAAAGACATAAATATTCAAGATGGCTGGCCATGATAAATATAGACTGCCTGTATTTCACCTGGCTATCTTATGAAGGAATCCCTCATTGCTTTTGAATCTGTCATGAGTGCCATCTTTTTTTTTTTTTAATTATTATTATACTTTAAGTTGTGGGTTACATGTACAGAACGTGCAGTTTTGTTACATAGGTATACATGTGCCATGGTGGTTTGCTGCACCCATCAACTCGTCATCTACATTAGGTATTTCTCCTAATGTTATGTCTTCCCTAGCCCCCCACCCCCCACAGACCCCAGTGTGTGATGTTCCCCTCCCTGTGTCCATGTGTTCTCATTGTTCAACTCCCACTTATGAGTGAGAACATGCGGTGTTTGGTATTCTGAGCTTGTGATAGTTTGCTGAGAATGATGGAATGATGGTTTCCAGCTTCATCCGTGTCTCTGCAAAGGACGTGAACTCTCCTTTTTTATGGCGGCATAGTATTCCATGATGTATATGTGCCACATTTTCTTAATCCAGTCTATCATTGATGGACATTTGGGTTGGTTCCAACTCTTTGCTATTGTGAATAGTGCCACAGTAAATGTACGTGTGCATGTGTTTCATAGTAGAATGATTTATAATCCTTTGGGTATATGCTGAGTAATGGGATGGCTGGGTCAAACGGTATTTCTAGTTCTAGATCCTTGAGGAATCGCTACACTGTCTTTCACAATGGTTGAACTAATTTACACTGCCACCAACAGTGTAAAAGTGTTCCTATTTTTCCACAACCTCTCCAGCGTCTGTTGTTTCCTGACTTTTTAATGATCGCTATTCTAACTGGCATGAGATGGTATCTCATTGTGGTTCTGATTTGCATTTCTCTAATAACCAGTGATGATGAGCATTTTTTCATATGTCTGTTGGCTGCATAAATGTCTTCTTTTGAGTTGTGTCTGTTCATATCCTTTGCCCGTTTTTTGATGGGGTCGTTTGCTTTTTTCTTGTGAATTTGTGTAAGTTCTTTGTAGATTCTTTATATTAGCCCTTTGTCAGATGGATAGATTGCAAAAATTTTTCTCCCATTCTGTTTCTTTTGCTGTGAAGAAGCTCTTTAGTTTAATTAGATCCTATTTATCAATTTTGGCTTTTGTTGCCATTGCTTTTGGTGTTTTAGACATGAAGTCTTTGCCCATGCCTATGTCCTGAATGGTATTGCCCAGGTTTTCTTCTAGGATTTTTATGGACCTAGGTCTTAACGTTTAAGTCTTTGATCCACCTTGAGTTGATTTTTCTATAAGGTGTAAGGAAGGGGTCCAGTTTAGTTTTCTGCACATGGCTAGCCAGTTTTTCCAGCACCATTTATTAAATAGGGAATCTTTTCCCCATTGCCTCTGCGTGTCAGATTTGTCAAAGATCAGATGGTGGTAGATGTGTGGTGGCATTTCTGAGGCCTCTGTTCTATTCCTTTGGTCTATATATCTGTTTTGGTACCAGTACCATGCTGTTTTGATTACTGTAGCCTTGTAGTAAAGTTTGAAGTCAGGTTACATGATGCCTCCAGCTTTGTTCTTCTTGCCCAGGATTGTCTTGGGTATGCAGGCTCTTTTCTGTTTCCATATGAAATTTAAAGTAGTTTTTTCCAATTCTGTGAAGAAAGTCAGTGGTAGCTATAAATTACTTTGGGCAGTAAGGCCATTTTCACGATATTGATTCTTCCTATGCATGAGCATGGAATGTTTTTCCATTTGTTTGTGTCCTCTTTTATTTCCTTGAGCAGTGGTTTGTAGTTCTCCTTGAAGAAGTCCTTCACATCCCTTGTAAATTGTATTCCTAGGTATTTTATTCTTTTAGTAGCCATTGTGAATGGGAGTTCACTCATGATTTGGCTGTTTGTCTGTTATTGGTGTATAAGAATGCTTGTGATTTTTGCACATTGATTTTGTGTCCTGAGACTTTGCTGAAGTTGCTTATCAGCTTAAGGAGTGTTTGGCCTGAGATGTCAAACAGAGACAATTTGACTTCCTCTCCTCCTATTTGAATATGCTTTATGGTTTTTCTTGCCTGATTGCCCTGGCCAGAACTTCCAATACTATGTTGACTAGGAGGGATGAGAGAGGGCATCTTTGTCTTGTGCTGGTTTTCAAAGGGAATGCTTCCAGCTTTTGCCCGTTCAGTATGATATTGGCTGTTGGTTTGTCATAAATAGCTCTTGTTATGTTGAGATACGTTCCATCGATACCAAGTTTATTGAGAGTTTTTAGTATGAAAGGCTGTTGAATTTTGTTGAATGCCTTTTCTGCATCTATTGAGATAATCATGTGGTTTTTGTCGTTGGTTCTGTTTATGTGATGGATTACATTTATTGATTTGCATATGTTGAACCAGCCTGTCATCCCAGGGATGAAGCCGACTTGATCGTGGTGGATAAGCTTTTTGATGTGCTGCTGGATTCGATTTGCCAGTATTTCATTGAGGATTTTCGCATCAGTGTTCTTCAGGGATATTGGTCTAAATTTCTTTTTTTTTTTGTTGTGTCTCTGCCAGATATCATTTGGTATCAGGATGATGCTAGCCTCATAAAATGAGTTAGGGAGGATTCCCCTTTTTTCTATTGATTGGAATAGTTTCAGAAGGAATGATACCAGCTCCTCTTTGTACCTCTGGTAGAATTCGGCTGTGAATTTGTCTGGTCCTTGACTTTTTTTGGTTGGTAGGCTATTAATTATTGCTTAAATTTCAGAACCTGTTATTGATCTATTCAGAGATTCAACTTCCTGGTTTAGTCTTGGGAGGGTGTATGTGTCCAGGAATTTATCCATTTCTTGTAGATTTTCTAGTTTATTTGCGTAGAGGTGTTTATAGTATTCTCTGATGGTAGTTTGTATTTCTGTGGGATCAGTGGTGATCCCCTTTATCATTTTTTATTGCATCTATTTGATTCTTCTCTCGTTTCTTCTTTATTAGTGTTGCTAGTGGTCTATTTTGTTGATCTTTCAAAAAACCAGCTCCTGGATTCATTGATTTTTTTTTTTGAAGGTTTTTTTTCTATCTCTTTCACTTCTGCTCTGATCTTAGTTATTTCTTGTCTTCTGCTAGCTTTTGAATTTGTTTGCTCTTGCTTGTCTAGTTCTTTTAATTGTGATGTTAGGATGTTGATTTAGATCTCTCCTGCTTTCTCTTGTGGGCATTTAGTGCTCTAAGTTTCCCTCTAAACACTGCTTTAAATGTGTTCCAGAGATTCTGGTATGTTGTGTCTTTGTTCTCATTGGTTTCAAATAACTTATTTCTTTCTGTCTTAATTTCGTTATTTACCAAGTAGTCATTCAGGAGCAGGTTGTTCAGTTTCCATGCAGTTGTGTGGTTTTGAATGAGATTCTTAATGCTGAGTTCTAATTTGATTGCACTGTGGTCTGAGAGACAGTTTGTTGTGATTTCTGTTCTTTTACATTTGCTGAGGAGTGCTTTACTTCCAATTATGTGGTCAATTTTAGAATAAGTGCGATGTGCTGAGAAGAATGTATATTCTGTTTATTTGGGGTGCAGAGTTCTGTAGGTGTCTATTAGGACCGCTTGGTCCAAAGCTGAGTTCAAGTCCTGAGTATCCTTGTTAATTTTCTGTCTCCTTGATCTGTCTAATATTGACAGTGGGGTGTTAAAGTCTCCCATTATTATTGTGCGGGAGTCTAAGTCTCTTTGTAGGTCTCCAAGGACTTGCTTTATGAATCTGGGTGCTCTTGTATTGGGTGCATATATATTTAGGATAGTTAGCTCTTCTTGTTGAATTGATCACTTTACCATTATGTAATGGCCTTCTTTGTCTCTTTTGATCTTTGTTGGTTTAAAGTCTATTTTATCAGAGACCAGGATTTTTTTTTGCTTTTCATTTGCTTGGTAGATCTTTCTCCATCCCTTTATTTTGAGCCTGTGTGTGTCTTTGCACGTGAGATGGGTCTCCTGAATACAGCACATTGATGGGTCTTGAGTCTTTATCCAGTTTGCCAGCCTGTGTCTTTTAATTGGGGAATTTAGCCCATTTACATTTAAGTTTAATATTGTTATATGTAAATTTGATCCTGTCATTATGATGCTAGCTGGTTATTTTGTCCATTAATTGATGCAATTTCTTCTTAGCATCGATGGTCTTTATAATTTGGCATGTTTTTGCAATGGCTGTTACCGGCTGTTGCTATCCATGTTTAGTGCTTCCTTCAGGAGCTCTTGTAAGGCAGGCCTGGTGGTGACAGAATCTCTCAGCATTTGCTTGTCTGTAAAGGATTTTATTTCTCCTTCACTTATGAAGCTTAGTTTGGCTGGATATGAAATTCTGGGTTGAAAATTCTTTTCTTTAAGAATGTTGAATATTTTCCCCCTACTCTCCTCTGGCTTGTAGAGTTTCTGCCGAGAGATCTGCTGTTAGTCTGATGGCCTTCCCTTTGTGGGTAACCCAACCTTTCTCTGGCTGCCCTTAACATTTTTTCCTTCACTTAAACCTTGGTGAATCTGACAATTATGTGTCTTGGGGTTGCTCTTCTCGAGGAGTATCTTTGTGGTGGTCTCTGTATTTCCTGAATTTGAATGTTGGCCTGCCTTGCTATGTTGGGGAAGTTCTCCTGATGAATATCCTTAAGAGTGGTTTCTAACTTGGTTCCATTCTCCCCATCACTTTCAGGTACACCATTCAAACGTAGATTTGGTCTTTTCACATAATGCCGTATTTCTTGAAGGCTTTGTTCGCTTCTTTTCACTCTTTTTTTTCCTAATCTTGTCTTCTCGCTTTATTTCATTAATTTGATCTTCAATCACTGATATCCTTTCTTCTGCTTGATTGAATCAGCTACTGAAGCTTGTGTATGCTTCACCATGTTCTCATACTCTGGTTTTCAGCTCCATCAGGTCATTTAAGCTCTTCTCTACACTGTTTATTCTAGTTAGCCATTCGTCTAACCTTTTGTCAAGGTTTTTAGCTTCCTTGCAATGGGTTAGAACATACTTCTTTAACTTGGAGAAGTTTGTTGTTACTGACCTTCTGAAGCCTACCTCTGTCATCTTGTCAAACTCATTCTGCGTCCAGTTTTGTTCCCTTGCTGGCGAGTATTTGTGTTTCTTTGGAGGAGAAGAGGCGTTATGGTTTTTGGAATTTTCAACCTTTCTGCTGTGGTTTCTCCCCATCTTTGTGGTTTTATCTATCTTTGGTCTTTGATGTTGGTGGCCTACGTATGGGGTTTTGGTGTGGATGTCCTTTGTGTTGATGTTGATGCTATTCCTTTCTGTTTGTTAGTTTTCCTTCTAACAGTCAGGTACCTCAGCTGCAGGTGTATTGGAGTTTGCTAGAGGTCCACTCCAGACCCTGTTTGCCTGGGTATCACCAGAGGAGGCTGCAGAACAGCAGATATTGCTGCCTGATCCTTCCTCTGGATGCTTCGTCCCAGAGGGGCACCCACCTGTATGAGGTGTCTGTTGGCCATTACTGGGAGATATCTCCCGGTCAGGGAACCACTTGGATAACAGTCTGTCCCTTATCGGGAGCTGAAATGCCATGCTGGGAGAACCATTGCTGTCTTCAGAGCTGTCAGGCAGGGACGTTTAAGTCTGCAGAAGCTGTCTGCTGCCTTTTGTTCAGATATGCCCTGCCCCCAGAGGTGGAATCTAGAGAGGCAGTAGGCCTTGCTCAGCTGTGGTGGTCTCTGCTGAGTTTGAGCTTCCCTGCTGCTTTGTTTACACTGTGAGCATAGAACTGCCTACTCAAGCCTCAGCAATGGCAAACGCCCCTCCCCCCACCAAGCTCCCACGTCTTAGGTTGATCTCAGACTGCTGCGCTGGCAGCGAACAAGGCTGTGTGGGCGTGGGACCCACCGAGTCAGGCATGGGAGGGGATCTCCTGGTCTGCCTGTTGCGAAGAGCATTGGGAAAGTGCAGTATTTGGGCAGGAGTGTATTGCTCCTCCAGGTACAGCCACTCATGCCTTCCCTTGGGTAGGAAAGGGAAATCCCCCAACCCTTTGTGCTTCCCAGGTGAGGCAGTGCCCCACCCTGCTTTGGCTCTCCCTCCATGGGCTGCACCTGCTGTCCAACCAGTCCCAGTGAGATGAACCAGGTACCTAAGTTGGAAATGCAGAAATCACCTGTCTTCTGCATCGATCTTCCTGGGAGTTGTAGACCAGAACTGTTCCTATTCGGCCATCTTGGAAGTGACCATGAATGCCATCTTACAAATGAAAGTGTTAATTGGTCACAGACATTCACTGGCTTTTATGTATATTAATACTTCTGTGAATTTAAATGGATATAAATATTGGTTATAATATTCCACTAGTGCATTTGGATATTCATTTATCTAGCAATTTATATTTCACAGAGAAAAATACTCGTAAATATTATATTACTTTTCTTTTATTAGGTTAATTGGAATTCAGTTAGTATTTTAAAAAGAAAATTGTAATGGAAGAATAACAGGAAAAAATAAAAGTCCAATAAGTGAGCCTAAGGACTTATATTGTACTGAGAATTGGTTTTAGATTTGTCAGGGAAGAGAGAAGAAACAGTAGACATTTTTGTGTACGTTGAAGTCACTAAAAGAACAATGTAAAGCTCTTTTAGATCAGATACTAGGTAGCATAATACACAGAATTGGTTAAGAATTCAGAAAACAAGATGGTGACTGTGGACTATCCCTAGTGAAGTAGGAGGTGGCTCTTGTGCCTGAATTGAAGAGAGCCGTTGGATTGCTACTGGGGTGAGAGAAGGCAAAAAAGGAAAGAAGAGGTCTATGAGTGAATAGAGACCCTGGAGCCAGTAATATGCTTATATAATTGGGCCTCAGTTCAGAATGGGTTGAATTATTTAAATTTTTTATCTGTTAACCCCAAATTAACATTCTTTTCTCCACCTGAGCTTTCTCTGAGAGGTCTTCTACTTTGCTAAAAAGAAGATTCAGGAAAGCAAACACTCAAAGCCTTACTTTCCTAAATGGAGAAGGATCTGAAGAGAGAAGTTTTAAACATTTTTATTTGCACATATTTTATTTTCAAGTAAAATAAGGTCTAGAGGAAAGCCCTAAGGCCTTTTAGAATTGGATGGATAAGGTCAGACTCTTATGGGTTCACCTTTTGCTATTTGACCATGGGCAAATTTAACATTCTTCCTATTACCTATAATATGGGAACAGTACTGTCTACCTCATGGGGTTGAAACTAAGCATTGTGTCTGGTCTATAGAATGACTGAATACATGGGAGTTTAAAAAATGACTTATAATTGAAACAAGTAATTGAAGTAATTACATGTAATAAACTAAAAATAATTTGTAGTAAAGAATATAGTTTACTTTGACCAGGCGTGGTGGCTGATGCCTGTAATCCCAGCACTTTGGAGGCCAAGGAGGGCGGATCACCTGAGGTCAGGAGTTCAAGACCAGCCTGGCCAACATGGTGAAACCTCGTCTCCGCTAGAAATACAAAAATTAGCCGGACATGGTGGCAGGTGCCTGTAATCCTAGCTACTCGGGAGGCTGAGGCAGGAGAATTGATTGAACCCGGCAGACGGAGGTTGCAGTGAGCCGAGATTGTGTGACTGCAGTACAGCCTGGGTGACAAGAGTGAGACTCCATCTCAAAAAATAAAATAAAATAAAAAATAAAGAATATAGTTTACCTTGTATATTTTGGCAGTTTTCTCTATTTAATTCCTTACAGTTCTCGTGAAAAAAAAAATTTCCTTTCTTCCTTTAGGAGACAAGGACGGCAGCAAGGTGACAACAGTGGTGGCAACTCCTGGGCAGGGTCCAGACAGGCCACAAGAAGTCAGCTATACAGACACTAAAGTGATTGGAAATGGATCATTTGGTGTGGTATATCAAGCCAAACTTTGTGATTCAGGAGAACTGGTCGCCATCAAGAAAGTATTGCAGGACAAGAGATTTAAGGTAAAATGTCCAGTATTTCATATATTTTGTTGCTGTCGTAATACATGTACCATAAATGATTATTTTTTTCAGTTGCTTCTTTTTGCTTCAAATTTCTTCTATTGTGCTCATTTTTGTTCAGCTCAACCATTGTAGTGATTTTATTTCTAGTCATGTATTTTGTAGAGATAACATTCACTGAAGATTGCAGTATTACTTTTGTAGTCATTACAGATGACATATGTAATATATGTATTTTTTAATCCTGTGAAAGGTAAGTTAAAATTTCTTAATTTATGCTATAAAAAGTGACCTGTCCTCACCCTTGTACTGTGTTGATGTAGACCAGAGGAACACTGCCTGTCGCGTATAAGCATTTTATGTATTTGACTATGCTTCCTTTTTTCAAAAAATTTTTTTAATCCATGTTGCAACTTGTCTTAGTCTGTTTTTGCATCTCTATAAAGGAATACTTGATATTGAGTAATTTATAAAGAAAAGAGGTTTAATTGGCTCACAATTCTGCAAGCTGTACAGGAAGTGTGGTGCAGACATCTGCTTCTAGTAATTGTCTCAGGAAACTTCTAATCATGGGCAGAAGGTGAAGGGCGAGTAGGTGCATCACATGGCAAGAGCTGAGCCAGAGCATGAAGGGGGAGATCCAGACTTTATTATTATTATTATTGTTATTACTATTTTGTAGAAATGGGGTTTTGCCATGTTGTCCAAGCTAGTCTCAATCTCCTGAGCTCAGGCAAGTTGCCTGTCTCAGCCCCCCAAAGTGCTGGGATTACAGGCGTGAGCCACCATGCCCGTCCCCAGACTCTCTTAAATAACCAGATCTCCTGTGAACTAACTGAGTGGGAACTCACTCATCAACAAGGGGATGGTGCTAACCCATTCATGAGTGGTTGACCCCCTTGATCCAATACCTCCCACCAGGCTCCACCCCGTCTCTACTAAAAATACAAAAAATTAGCCGGGTATGGTGGTGGGCGCCTGTAGTCCCAGCTACTTGGGAGGCTGAGGTAGGAGAATGGCGTGAACCCGGGAGGCAGAGCTTGTAGTGAGCTGAGATCGTGCCACTGCACTCCAGCTTGGGGGACAGAGCGAGACTCTGTCTCAAAAAAAAAAAAAAAAAAAAAAAAAAAAAAGATTACATTTCAACATGAGGTTTGGAAAGGGATAAACATCCAAACCATATTACAACACTATCCATTTTTCTCGTAACTTTTTTTTTTTTTTTTGCTATCTTCCCTTTTTTTTCTTGTCCTTGTGCCTTTAGACACTAGCAATCCCAAAATTCAGTTCTCGTCATGTATTTTCATTTTTTGTACCTCATTTGGGGAGCCTATGCGTGGAAGCTCAGATGTCATCTCTGTGTTGTGGTATAGCAGAGAGAGTCAGAAGACACTGGGTGTAATTAAGCCTCTGTCACTATGCAGCGTTGCTCACTTTCCTACTCTTCCAACCTCTGCAACATTTTAGTGGGAGCCTCCTATGTGCCAGGATCTATGATAAACATGAAGGGATATAACAAGAAGAAGTGATCACTGTTCTGGTATATCACTAGTTATACCACATTCTAGTGTCCATCTGCTGTAAATGTCTGGAACATTCTAAAGAATTTTTAAAAATTCAGTTGTTTTTGTTTTCAGTTCTCACCTCTCCCCCAAGTACTAGTCTCATGTTGTCAAATGCCCACTGGATCTTGATATCTGAATATTGTACTGTTATCTCAAATTGGCAAGCCATCTTATCTAACTATGACTTAACTTTTAAGACTCAATGGAAATCTCTCCTACTAGTTCCCAGAACTTTGGATTTGCCTTTTCTTTTTAATGGTTTTATAATTCACTGTTATTCAGACTGTTCCATTTGCTCATCCCTAATATCCAGTCATTGTTTAACTTGATTTTCTTTTTTCCTCATACTGCCTTGTGGCTGTGTCTCTTTTTTTTCTTTCTCTTCACTACTATTCTAGTCAGAACCTGTCATTATTTGGCTTAACCACATATAAACGTGTACCTTAGTCTTCTCCTTTCTAATCTCGTCTGTGTACTAAGACTAGAATAATCCCAGAGTTCTCATTGGTCATGTTGTTTCTCTTGCCCATAAATCTTCTATGGTTCTTCATAGTCTAGAAAGTAAAACCTGCCTAGTTTACTTGTGTACTCAGAAACTTCCATAGTCTTCCATTTTCTCCAGATACTTAACTTTCCAAACTTTTTATGTTACCGTCCTTTAAATATGTTCTTCTCTATGACCACTCTGCTTTTATTCAGCTCTTCTATCACTCCCATTCTCCTGCTATCTAAATTCTGTGCATTTATGAAAACTCAGGTCAAATTCTTCCTGTATGAAACTTCCCAGATGATTCAAGTCAGCTATGGAGATCTTGCTATTCTAAATTCCTCGAGCCCATATTGTCCATAAACTAGGAAATTCCATATTTTTTATGACAGGGTCTCCATTTTTAAAATATTTGTCTCCTAAATACCCACACATTCCATTTTTTGGGATTGGTAGTTAATGATGATAGCAGATACTTACTATATGTATTTTTTGACATGAGTAGTTTTACATAATTCTTACCATTAGTACTGTATGATTGATATTGTTATTATTTGGATAAGGAAACCTAAGTACAAAGAAATTTTAAATTAACTTGTCAGGGTCACACAGTTGGCAAGTGGATGGATGAGCAAGGATTCGAATCTAGACAGACTCTCCAGTGCCTTATCACATTTTATCCTCACTGTATCAAGCCCCTCTACCCCTTCTCTCTTTCTCTCACAGTATTCATCCTCTTTCTATATCATAGTATCAGATTCTCACAGTGTCATAACGTCTTTCTATCAAAATATTTAAACCACACCCTCTTTCTCCTTCTCAAGAGAGATTGGTTTTATTTCATTCTCTAATGGTTGCATTATATTTTATTGTGTGGATATACCCTAATTAGCCATTGTTCAATTGATAGCTATTAAAATTTTTTTTCCCTGCCAAACATTGTATATATGTGCTTTATCAGAATACAGTTTATAAAAGTAGAATTCTAGGGTTTAAACTTTAAACCTTGATATAGGAGAGCACTTTAAACCTTGATATAGGCTGTCTTCCAGTTAGATTTTATCCATTTAAATGTACATTATTTGAATATGGGTAATGCCCATTTCCTGTGTAGCCTTTAGATAGTAGGAGTATTTTTATGTTTTTCAATTCTGTAGGTGAAAAATTATTTTTATATTTTGTTACTTTCTTTTCTGTTTTAAATTTTTTGTAGAGACTCATCTCACTACATGGCCCAGGTTGGTCTTGAGCTCCTGGCCTAAACTGGTTCTCCCTCTTGGCTTCCTAAAGTGGTGGGATTATGGTCTGAATCATCATGCCTGGCCCTGAAAAATTATTTTAATTTACAACACCATTTTACATGTTGTGACCCTTTTTACCCCTTTTAGAGTGTGTGTCTTCCTTACTCATTTGTTAAAACCCATTTAAAATGTAATCTTGTAGAGCAACAAAGATTTTATCATCTCAGTGCTTCTGTGCGTTGGAAATTCAGGCATGGCTTAGCTAGGAACCTCTGGCCCGGGGCCTCTCACTAGACTGAATTCAGGCATCAGCTGGGGAGCTGCAGTCTCATCTGAAGGTTTGTCTGAAGGAGGAAATATCTGTCCCCAAGTGTACTATGTGATTGTTGGCAGACTTTGGTCCCTTGCCACATGGGCCTGTTCACTGGGCTTTCTGAGGTCTTACCAGTTAGCTTCCTACATGGCAAGGGATCCACTGGAAAAATAGTAAGCCCAAGACAGAAACCACAGTTTTTTTTCTAACCTAATATTGGTGAGGTGATTAAACAAGGATGTGAATACCAGGAGGCAGGTATCATTTAGGGCCATCCTAGAAGCTGCCTCCACAATAATATGAACCATCCTGTCATCATCTCAAAGTGAGAAAAAATAATTTCAGTTTGTGTTGACTTTGCTTGTGATATCTTCTGCTTTTCAGATATTGTTGATTTGGGCTTTGGTATAATGCTGAGAAAGGACCTGTTCTATCTTGCTTATAAATAATGTCGTTTTCTCTAGGAATTTTATTTTCACATATTTCTTTAATTTTTCTGGGGTTATATGTTGGGATGTAGTGTAAAGTAGTAATATAACTTAACCTTTCCCCAAGTAGTAGGTCATTGTCTCAGAAACCATTTTTATAAAGTTTATCCTTTTCCCACTGGTGGGCAAATGCCATTTTAAAAACCATGTATTATGTTACCATATATACATTGGATTTTCTTCTGGGTTTCCTTTTCTTTTCCGCTGATTTGTCCATTTTGGCTTATGTAACACTTCTCTGATGATAACTAACAGCATATTTTGAATGTTCCTTGTTTTTTCTCTTAAAAAAATCTGTGTATCAAATATCATCAGCCTGTGATGTTTCTCCTGCAACCCCAACAAAACAAAAACAAACTTTAGATTTGATTAAAATTGTGTAAAATTTGCAGATTAGTTGGGCAGAATGTGCAGATTTACAATATTCAGCCTTCCCATCCAGAAATGTGATAATTCTCAGCATTTAATCCATTTTTGATATAAAACTTTATAGTTATGTAGGTTTTAAACTTTTCTTACTTTTTTAATCTAGATATGTGTAGTAATTTTTCTGTTGCTCTTGGGAATGGGAGTCTTCCTCCATGTAAATACATCTTCATGTAAATGCAAGTCTTCCTCCATGTAAATACATCTTCCATGTAAATGCAAGTCTTCCTCCATGTAAATATGTCTTGTTTTAGGCATTTGAACACTGCCTCCTCCGTTGGTTTTGAACTTGGGCATCTTCTAGATGCATTTAATGTGCTGAGGCCCTTTAGTAGGGTACTTTACTGTGTTGCTTTTTTAAATATTATTACATGTTCATTATAATTTTCTAGCTTACCTAGAAACCTGAGTTTAATATGTTACTGGTGAACTAGAGTGTTTTTGTTGTTTTGTTTTCTGTTGTTAGATGAACAGTTTTTATTATGATTAGACACTGATTTTCATATAGGGTTTATGGTTTTTTTCCCTATGATCTAAATGTAATATATAAACATGATAATATTCAGTCAGTTTTGCTTTCTAATAATCCTATTTGCTCCAGGTGTTTTAACATTGTGATTTTTTTTTTTGGAGGTATTTTATGTATTAGTGCTTTCTTTTATTTTTTGTTTTTCTCAGTCAGACTTGCTATATAGCTTGCTTTAGTTATCATCTCTTTTCAAGGAACCAGCTGTTCTACCTTTTTTCTAATCATTGTATCTTTCATCACTATTCCTTTTTAAGAAGGTTCTAAACAAAGAATATGTCAAATACTTTGATTAAAGATTGAAAATGTGTCCCTATGTAAAAGAACTGTAGAACTCTGAAAACAAACATTTAAATAAAACTATTAATAAACAGTGAGACCCTGTCTCTTTTTATTAAAAAAAAAAAACACTAAATAAAACTATTTATATTGGGTAGCATAGGGTAAAACACAGTAATACTTCTGATTGTCCTCACTGGGAATTTGAATACTTTTCATGCATTACAGAGAGGAACAAGTAACCTGGCTGAAAATAAAAGGATGTGAGTCAGGAAAATAAAATAATAAAGCAAGAGAGCACCCAAAGCCTTGGCTTGCAAGAAATTGTGTATTAGATACTATGGTTTTTATATGTACTTATTGACAGAGAAAGTGGGGATCTATTGCTTAGGTAACAAAATAGTAGATCTAATGTTTTATTATGGTTTTTGTCCTTTTTTCATGTTTTGATGGAGAAGATGTACAGACAGTGGTTTAAGAATAACAAACACTTGAAACTTGCAACTTAGCCTATGCTAGGATTGTGTGGGTATTTCACCAATTAATTTAATAAATGCAGAGTTTTGTCTAATGAGCGGTTTGAAAGTAATAATGTGCACACATAGCATTTTGTAGTTTAAAAATTAGTTTCATATACATAAATCATTTGATTTTTGCTACTTTTTATTTTGATATAATTTGAGGCTTAGGCCAGGAATGGTGGCTCACGCTTGTAATCCCAGCACTTCAGGAGGCTGAGGCAGGAGGATCACTTGAGGTCAGGAGTTTGAGACCAGCCTGGCCAACATGGCAAAACCCCGTCTCTACTAAAAATACAAATATTAGCAAAGTGTGGTGGCATGTGCCTGTAGTCCCAGCTATTTGGAAGGCTGAGGCAGGAGAATTACTTGAACCTGGGAGGCAGAGGTTGCTGTGAGCCAAGATTGCGCCACTGCACTCTAGCCTGGGGGACAGAGTGAGACTCTGTCTCAAAAAAAAAAAAAAAAAAAATTATTTCAGGCTTAGGCCGGATGCGGTGGCTCATGCCTGTAATCCCAGCACTTTGGGAGGCCGAGGCGGGTGGATCACGATGTCAGGAGATCCTGACCAATATGGTGAAACCCTGTCTCTACTAAAAAATACAAAAATTAGCTGGGCATGGTGACTGAGGCAGGAGAATCACTTGAACCCGGGAAGCGGAGGTTGCAGTGAGCTGAGATCGCGCCACTGCACTCCAGCCTGGTGACAGAGCAAGACTCCGTCTCAAAAAAAAAAAAAAATTATTGTTTCAGGCTTAACATTGCCATTACTGTAAAGAACTTCCTTAAACCTTTTATCCAGATTTCCAAATATTAATATTTATCACACTCACTTTTGCAGTTTCTTTCTCTCTATATATATTATTTTTATTTTTTTCAGGTGAGATCTTGCCGTATAACCCAGGCTGGAGAGCGGTGGTATAGTCACGGCTACTGCAGCCTTCAACTCCTAGGCTTTAGCGATTCTCCTACCTCAGCCTCCCAAGTAGATAACCGTAGGTGTGCGCCACCACACCTGGCTAGTTTTTAATTTTTTTTTTTTTTTTTTTTTTGTAGAGATGGTGTCTCCGTGTTTTGCCCAGGCTGGTCTCAAACTCCTGGGCTTAAGTGATCCTCCTGCCTCGGCCTTCTAAAGTACTGGGATTGTAGACGTGTGTGCCAGGCTACACATATTATTTCCTGAAATGTTTGAGTGCAACTTTTAAGTATGAGGCTCTTTTATCCCTAAATTATTCAGTGTCTGTTTCCCAAACTCAAAGACATTCGCTTATGTAACCACATAATAATTATAAAAAAATCAAGAAATTAACAATTATACAATACTATTATCTAATATACAGGCTTTATTGAAATATCTCCAGTTGTTCCAAAAATGTCCATTGTGGCACAAGAAAATCCTGGGTCATGTGTTTAGTTGTGATATCTCTAGTCTTCTATACCAGGAAGAGTTCCTCACTTATTGTCTTTCATGACATTCATGTTTTTGAACAGTATAGGACAGCTATTTGGGTTTGTGTAATGTTTCCTCATAATTAGATTCAGCATATTCATTTTTGGAAAGAATGTCATAGAAATGATTTTTTTCTTCTTAATGCATTATATCAGGAGACCCATGATGTCTGTCTAGTTAATGATGATATTCACTTCTATCACTTAAGGTAGTGTTTGCTAGGTTTCTTTATCGTAGAATTACTGTTTTTCTCTTCATAATTATAAGGAATATGTAGGAAAATACTTTTAGACTACATAAATAACCTTTTTCTCATCCAGCTTTTACCAACTAGTTTTAGTATGCATTAATGAGTTTTTGTTAGAATCAATTATTATAATAATGGCTACAAATGGTGATTTTCTAATTCTTTTTTTCTTTATTAATTAGATTCTACTCTAAGGATTATGAGGAAAGCTTTTCCCTTCTCTCATTTAATTTTATATGTCATACGGACTCATTGACTCTCATTTAATTGTATATATCATATGGACTCATTGACTCTCATTTTATTAAATGGGTTATAATCTTTGGTCATTTATTTTGATACTCAGATTGCTTCAGGCCAGGTGCAGTGGCTCACACCTGTAATCCCAGCACTTTGGGCGGCCGAGGCGGGCGGATCACGAGATCAGGAGATTGAGACCATCCTGGCTAACATGGTGAAACCCCGTCTCTACTAAAAAATAGAAAAAATTAGCTGGGCGTGGTGGCGGGCGCCTGTAAGGGAGGCTGAGGCAAGAGAATGGCCCAGGAGGTGGAGCTTGCAGTGAGCCGAGATTGCATCACTGCACTCCAGCCTGGGCGACAGAGCGAGACTCTGTCTCAAAAAAAATTGCTTCAGATTTGGCCAGCGAAAGCCCTTTCAAGCTGGATCTAGATCCCCTTAGCCAATAGAACTAGACAATAGGTGTATGTGTGTGCACATGTGTGCAAGCATATTCACACTTTTTTTCTGTATTTCTTTCTATTAAAAATTAATACTTTTAATTGCAGAGCAACATCACAGAGTTCACTCTAGCCTTCTTTATTTCTATATTTGTAACTCCTCTTTCTGAACTGAGAAAACCTGGCTGCTGTTATCCACAATATATTTACTTATTTGCTCAATCCTAGAATTTACAAGCTAGTTTCAGAGCTGCTAACTCATATCCCTGGGGGCAGAGTTGGACTTACTAAGAGTTCACTGTTTGTTTTTTATCTTTAGCTTGAAAGGCATATGGATTTTATATTATATTCAAAAAGTATTTGGGTTTTTCTTTTTTTTAATTTTAATTTTTTCCTGTAGCATAGACTATTAATTTGAAGTAGTTAGGTTCATCTGTTTCTGTATGTATCACTTCTTAGAACTTCACCCCCTTTCTTTTTGATTAAAAAAAATTATTTATGTTTTCATTCTGTGAAACACTAACATGGTTCCAAAAGTCAGAAATCTAGTGTCATTTCTTCTCGATTCTTTCTATTTTATTTCCACTCACTCCCTGTAGATGGCCAACCTCATTATGTTCTGGCTTACTTTTCCTCAGTTTTGTTTTACACATAGCTGCTTGTTTGTGCATTTTCTTTTTTTTTTTTTCTTCCTTACACAGGAGGTACCATATTGGAGATACTCTTTTGTACTTTGCTTTTTCTTTAAGCTATATTTCCTGGCAATCATTGCATATCAGTTCAGAGATTTTTTTTTTTCATCCTTTTTACAGCTGCTAAATGCCCCTCCATAAAGGTTATACCAATTTGCATTCTCTCTAGTTAAGTATGAGTGCCTGTTGGTCCATAGTTTTGGCTATGAAAGTTGCCTTACTTTTTAAATTTTTGCTAATCTCATAGGTGAGAAATGGTATCTCATTGTAGTTTTAATTTACAATCTTCCTATTTTGAGTACACTTTAACATCTTTTCATGTATTTAAGGTCCATTTTATTTGTTTTTGTGAGTCTGTATGAATTGTCCTTTTTTTGGTCCATTTTAAAAATGCGATTTTGATTTTTCCCAATCAACCCTGAAGAGTACTTTATTATGGAATTTATATTAGGTGTGATATGTGTAATTTTTACTTTGTGTATGGTAGTTTTTTTTTTCTGATATGTAAGAGTCCTTCCTTCCCTCTATGCAGTTGAATTTATTGCTCTTTTATCTGGATTTTGTGTTATGGTTATAAAGCTTTCCAGCTATCCTCAGGTTAAAGAGGAAGTCATCTATATTTTCCTCTAGTAGTTATCAGGGTTCAGTTTTAGCATTTAGATCCCTGATCCATTTGGAGTTTATTCCTATTATGGTATGAATTATTGATCTAATTTTATCTTTTCTAAATCATTAACTACTTGTCTGGGTACAATTTAGTAGAAGACTATCTTTGTTCCAGTTATTTGAGATGTTACTGTTATTATATGCTAAATTTCTACATGTACTTGGCTCTATTTCTGGACTTTCCATTTTATTCCACTAAGCTGTTTGCATATTCATGTGTCACTACTATACCGTTTTGATTATAGAGACTTTATAGTATGTTTTAATGTCTGATAGGGTTAATATGCCCTTGTAGCTTTTCTTTTTGGTGTTTTCCTACCTATTTTTACATATTTATTTTTCTATATGAACTTTGGCATCAGTTTATCTAACTTTATAAAAAAAGTGTTGATCTTTTAAATTGGGATTTTATTTATAAATTAATATAGGAAGAACTGATATATTTGTGAGCTTGAATTATCTTAGCCAGGAATAAGAAATATTTTTCCATTTGTTCAAATCTACTTTTATGTCTTTCAGAAGTTTTGGCTTAGTCAGGCTTTAGAAATTTCTTAAGTTTATTCTTAAGTATTTTATTGTTTTTGTTGCTATTGTATAGTTTTCTTGTTTTTTATTCTACATGTTAAAAAGTGATGGACTGCTTTATACCAAGCTCGGTTTTTTTCCTTGTATCACCCTTCCTTTGTGGAATTTAAGTATTCTTTGTTGTGGCCAAAAAATAAAATTTGATATATTGACCTCTTGTTTCTCTTGATTATCATAAAATAGGAATTTCTCTGACAACTTAAAAGTCTGTAGTTTTAAAATCTGTGATTTACATAGCTGCTGTTTGGGATTGCCTTAAATTATTAGGTGTTTCCAGCAGAAGGTTGAAATAGGATCTTCTCCTTGTTCAATTAAATAAACCAACCTGCGAAATCTCCTAATGGCAGTGAGAGGCATTTTTTTTTTTTTTTTTTTTTTTTGGTGAATAGTAAAGAAGAGAGATAATGGTCAAAGATAAAAAGAAAACCAAGAATAATTATCCCTGTGTGCCAGTAGTCACATAAACTGTACCTAAGACACTGGGCTTTTTAAAAGAATTTCTGGTATAATCTTCATTTCAGTGGTATTTTATTTTTTTCTCACTGTGGCCCATCATACTGTGACAGAGTACTTAAACTACCTTAACTTGGGCAGTTTGGAAGTGCTTGTGATAGAAAATGTTTGTGTTGTGGGGATAAAGATTGGGTAGGTACCTAATTAATGTAGGAGACCTGTACTGTTGTAACAGGGAGAACATCAGTCAATCCCAAACCTCCTTATGGTTTGTTGAGGCTGACTGTTCCAACTTGAAAATCAGTAAGTTGCATGTTTATTAGTGATCTTGGCTTCATTTACTATTCATTTCTCCTTTGAAGTAAGTCATAGGTTTCAAGTCTCCTGCCTAGTTTCACTAGTTCTGTAATTGGGATATAGAGGGATAGGGATGTGAGGTATCACTATTGTTAGGTTGTGAATGGAGAGCATAGTCTACTTTTAATACCATTTTATTTATTTATTTATTGGAGACAGAATTTCACTCTTGTTGCCCAGGCTGGAGTGCAGTGGCGCAATCTTGTCTCACTGCAACCTCCGCCTCCTGGGTTCAAGCAATTCTCCTGCCTCAGCTTCCCAAGTAGCTGGGCTTGCAGGCATGCGCCACTACACCTGGATAATTTTGTATTTTTAGTAGAGATGGGGTTTCACCATGTTGGTCAGGCTGGTCTCGAACTCCTGACCTCAGGTGATCCACCCACCTCAGTCTCCCAAAGTGCTGGGATTACAATTGTGGGCCACCGCACTTGGCTTAATACCATTTTAATACCTGCTTTTATAGCATTTTGGAGAATGAGGAAAGATGATGTCTGTTTTTGATCCTTAAGGATATGAGTATTCTCTGAATATATTCTGGAGACAGTGCCAAAGGAAGATTTTGGTCTTACTTAATAGTTTTGAAAGCTTGAACATATCTATTGTAAGAGTTAAAGAAAGAGGAAAGAAACACGAAATGTGGCTGGCAGTTAAAGACAGGTTCACTTTAGACAAAACCTGAGAGGTGCTCCTGGCTGCTTTTGGTCAGGAGCGCTTTCTCTTACAGACTAAGAGTATATATTGGTTTTAGGGTGAGGGGGCTTATCACAAGATTGGAATGTTTATGTGTGTGGAGAAGTTTATGGTGGGGTTAGAATCTCTCTGGGAGGAGGGGAGGTTGTCTTGGGGCAGACATCTTTCCGGCTAGGAGGGGTGTTATCTCGGGGCTAGTATCTTTCCAGCTGGAGGGGGGTTTATTTCGGGGCTAGCATGTCCCTGGTCAGGGAGGAGTTTGGAATGTTTCTGGTTGGAGATGTTATTTGTGGTTTATGGTCATGCTGACCTTAGCCATTAGGCTGATGCCCTTTGGATTAGGCAGTTTTTTATTAAGGTGAATTTTAGAATGAGGGGCTTGTCCAAGATGGCGATGCTCCTGCTCTGTCAATCCAGGCCCTATAGTTTGAGGAGGGACGGCGTGTTCTTCTGGCTACTTCCTGCTGACTAGGGGATGGAGAGTTTTCTGGTCTCGGGTTGACTGTAGGAGCAATGACGTCTGTAGATGTTTTTGGGTAGTTGTCTGTGAAATGGCCATGATCCTGTCAGATAAAAATCTTTGAAAAAGGTTAATTAGGCAGGGTAAGAACATTAGTCCCAGGCATATTATTAGAAGGGGGCTCAGGAATGGGATGACACATGCTATGATTTTGTTTCCAAACCAATAATCTGTTTGGTTGTTTAGATATTTCCTTAGCTTTTTATTTCCTTTTTTTTTTTTTTTATTTGGAGTCAGACTCTTGCTCCATCACCCAGACTGGAGTACAGTGGCGCAATCTCAGCTCAATGCAACCTCCAACTCCCAGGTTCAAGCAGTTCTCCTGTCTCAGCCCCCGAGTAGCTTGGGACTACAGGCGCCTGCCTGTACGCCCGGCTAATTTCTGTATTTTTTAAGTAGAGATGGGGTTTCACCTTGTTGGTCAGGGTGGTCTTGAACTCCTGGCTTCAGGTGATATATGTGCCTCAGCCTCCCAAAATGCTGGGATTACAGGCGTGAGCTACTTCACCTAGCAAGATTTCTTATTTCTTTACATTGATATTTATGACTTTTGGGGGCTGTCAGGGGTTGCT
Organism: Gorilla gorilla gorilla; assembly: GCF_029281585.2. Classification (NCBI taxonomy): domain Eukaryota; kingdom Metazoa; phylum Chordata; class Mammalia; order Primates; family Hominidae; genus Gorilla; species Gorilla gorilla. The sequence continues at coordinate 130,851,036 of NC_086017.1, read as the reverse complement.
TCCTTAGCTTTCCAGGCTTTGACTTGAGTATGATGTATTTAGGAGTTGATTCCTGTAACAGGTACCATTTTAATTAACCTGGGTTCCATGGATTCACTAGACATGGGGGTGAAGGATTCTGGGCACCCTCAGTTATTAGTTGTCAGCACCAGCAGTGAAGAGATTTCCTTCTGTGATGGTCGGGGAGCTTAGAGGCAGCATCTGCTGAAACATCTAGTTTTCAGTTTATAGGGCTTTAAGAAAGCCCGACTTATTTTGGAAACTTGTAGCCAGAAAAATTAGAATTTAATTTAAGCAGTAGAAAATAATAAAAACTGAAAAATGTTAGGCAACACTAGAAATTAACAACAGGTGTGCTATGGTTTTTTAAATATAATTTTCTTTTTCCAGTTTCCCATTTTTATTAAAAGACAAATCATGGTAGGAATGGTTTGCTTTATTATACTTGGCTTAATTATTTGCATACAGTGCAGCAAGAATAATTATTTGTTACATAGGCCTTTTAAATTGGCTTTGATGGAACTTTGTTCTGTAGAAGGAATCTGAGAGAAAACCGTTTTAGCCAAGCCCAGCCCTGGATTTGTACTATCAAATACCTATGAGTTGGTGAATTTCTTTCCTCTTGAGGTCCCAAGATAACTTGATATTCCTGGTCTGCTAGAAAGTGACATTCTTTACTTACCATAGACCAGAAACCCTGTACAGGGACTGTGTACACAAAATATGAGGCCAGTTTTCCAAGGGCATTTTTGCCTTCGTAAGTATGGTTCCTTAAAGGAAAGCATATTATTCCAGTTAAAGCCTTTGTAAAAATAACCAGTTTTTCCAATTCTGTCCTGTTACAAAAGAAAACAGATTTTTAGTGCACTTATGCAAGTACTGTAACTTAAGAATACTCACAGTTTCAAAATTCTGGAGAAAATCAGGTAGAGAGAAACAAGTATGTTCCAAATTTTGTTCATGGTAGTATAGTAAATTGTTAAAAGCTGTTAATAGCTCAAAAGAAAAATTTCTTTGACTTTGAAAAGCAAAACAAAGGATTAGCAATATGTTAAAACATTAAAAAGATTGGTCTCCTGTTAGTTTAGTTCATGGAATTAATTCCTGTCATGCTCAATATTAACATTTTATCTCTTCAAAGTCCTGAACGTTTTTCCTCTATTCTGATGTTACAGTCTCCAGTGTTATCAGAAACCTGCATTTAAGAGCACCTGTTAGAGCTTTATAGCTGATTATAAAACCACCTTTTAAAGAGGACCAAAACAAGGCAACAATTGTTTATGGATGACAAAAAGTTTTAGGGTAGCCATAAAGACACAATTGACAAGGATGGCACACAATAATTTTAACATAATGATTGTAATTATTACTGAAAATGTACACTAATATATATCAGAATTATAGGAGTCTTCCATAACTTTGGAACACATATGAGTAACATACAAATATAGACCAAAGAAAGCCAAATACCGTTTTATATTTGACAGTGCTTCTTGTATGATTTTATACCAGATAAGCTAAATTTCACCTATTAGTGTGCTATTAATGTTAAACTCAATTTTAATAAAACCTTTTAGGCATATTTATCCAATTTTAATATCTGACCATAAGGTAAGATTTTTATAGACTTTTTTTAATGCTTTATAAGTTTTGTTAAAGAACAGGTTAGTGCTTTAAGAAAAACCCATTGTGCTTTTGTTTTAATGCCCAATTTACAGAAAATCTGGATGATACCCCTTTAACTTTACCAATATGTTTACACACAGAATTTCCTTTATAATTAACGTTTCAAAACTTGCTTAAACCTTCAAAACAATTTTTTAACTTTTTAATGTAGGTAAAAATCCACATTCTTATGCCTCCTTATAATCCTTTTACGAAAAGTATATTTTACTTTCCTTACACACCTTGCACATAAACTGTTTTTTCAATAGCTTTAAATACATGTTACACAGTTAACTTTTATTATTATACTTTAAGTTCTAGGGTACATGTGCACAACGTACAGGTTTGATACATAGGTATACATGTACCATGTTGGTTTGCTGCACCCATCAACTCATCATTTACATTAGGTATTTCTCCTAACGCTATCCCTCCCCGCAGTCCCTCATCCCCTTACAGTCCCCAGTGTGTGATGTTCCCTGCCCTGTGTCCAAGTGATCTCATTGTTCAATTCCCACCTGTGAGTGAGAACATGCAGTCTTTGGTTTTAGGTCCTTGTGATAGTTTGCTGAGAATGATGGTTTCTAGCTTCATCTGTGTCCCTGCAAAGGACAGGAACTCATCCTTTTTTATGGCTGCATAGTATTCCATGCTGTATATGTGCCACATTTTCTTAATCCAGTCTATCATCGTTGGACATTTGGGTTGGTTCCAAGTCTTTGCTATTGTGAATAATGCCGCAATAAACATACGTGTGCATGTGTCTTTATAGTAGCATGATTTATAATCCTTTGGGTATATACCCAGTAATGGGATTGCTGGGTCAAATGGTAATTCTAGTTCTAGATCCTTGAGGAATCCCCATACTGTCTTCCACAATGGTTAAACCAATTTACACTGCCACCAACAGTGTATAAGCATTCCAGTTTCTCCACATCCTCCCCAGCATCTGTTGTTTCCTGACTTTTTAACGACTGCCATTCTAACTGGCATGGGATGGTATCTCACTGTGGTTTTGATTTGCATTTCTCTGATGACCAGTGATGATGAGCATTTTTTCATGTGTCTGTTGGCTGCATAGATGTCTTCTTTTGACAAGTTTCTGTTCATATCCGTTGCCCACTTTATGATGGGGGTTGTTTTTTTTTTTTTGTAAATTTGTTTGAGTTATTTGTAGATTCTGAATATTAGCCCTTTGTCAGATGGATAGATTGCAAACATTTTCTCCCATTCTGTAGGTTGCCTGTTCATTCTGATGGTAGTTTCTTTCACCGTGCAGAAGTTCTTCAGTTATATTGATCCCATTTGTCTATTTTGGCTTTTGTTGCCATTGCTTTTGGTATTTTAGTCATGAAGTCCTTGCCCATAACTATGTCCTGAATGATATTGCCTAGGTTTTCTTCTAGGATTTTTATGGTTTTAGGTCTAACATTTAAGTCTTTTATCCATCATGAATTAATTTTTCTATAAGGTGTAAGGAAGGGGTCCAGTTTCAGTTTTCTGCACATGGCTAGCTAGTTTTCCCAGCACCATTTATTAAATAGGGAATCCTTTCCCCATTTCTTGTTTTTCTCAGGTTTGTCAAAGATCAGATGGTTATAGATGTGTGGTATTATTTCTGAGGGCTCTCTTCTGTTCAATTGGTCTGTATATCTGTTTTGGTACCAGTACTATGCTGTTTTGGTGACTGTAGCCTTGTAGTATAGTTTGAAGTCAGGTAGCATGATGCCTCTAGCTTTGTTCTTTTTGCTTAGGATTGTATTGGCAATTCAGGCTCTTTTTTGATTCAATATGAAGTTTAAAGTAGTTTTTTCCAATTCTGTGAAGAAAGTCATTGGTAGCTTCATGGGGATGACATTGAATCTATAAATTACTTTGGGCAGTATGGCCGTTTTCACCATATTGATTTTTCCTATCCATGAGCATGGAATATTTTTCCATTTGTTTATGTCCTCTTTTATTTCGTTGAGCAGTGGTTTGTAGTTATTCTTGAAGAGGTCCTTCACATTCTTTGTAAGTTGTATTCCTAGGTATTTAATTCTCTTTGTAGCAATTGTGAATGGGAGTTCACTCATGATTTGGCTCTCTGTTGGTCTGTTATTGGTGTCTAGGAATGCTTGTGATTTTTGCACATTGATTTTGTATCCTGAGACTTTGCTGAAGTTGCTTATCAGCTTAAGGAGATTTTGGGCTGAGACGATGGAGTTTTCCAAATATACAATCATGTCATCTGCAAACAGGGACAATTTGACTTCCTCGTTTCCTAATTGAATGCCCTTTATTTCTTTCTCTTGCCTGATTGCCCTGACCAGAACTTCCAACACTATGTTGAACAGGACTGGTGACAGAGGGCATCCTTGTCTTGTGTTGGTTTTCAAAGGGAATGCTTCCAGTTTTTGCCCATTCAGTATGATATTGATTGTGGGTTTGTCATAAATAGCTCTTATTATTTTGAGATATGTTCCATCAATACCTCGTTTATTGAGAATTTTAGCATGAGGGGCTGTTGAATTTTGTCGAAGGCCTTTTCTGCATCTATTGAGATAATCATGTGGTTTTTATCTTTGGTTCTGTTTATGTGATGGATTACGTTTGTTGAATTGCGTATGTTGAACCAGCCTTGCATTCCAGGGATGAAGCCTGCTGGATCATGGTGGATAAGCTTTTTGATGTGCTGCTGGATTCAATTTGCCAATATTTTATTGAGGATTTTTGCATCAATGTTCATCAGGAATATTGGTCTAAAATTCTCCTTTTTTGTTGTGTCTCTGCCAAGTTTTGGTATCAGGATGATGTTGGCCTCATAAAATGAGTCAGGGTGGATCCCCTCTTTTTCTATTGATTGAAATAGTTTCAGAAGGAATGGTGCCAGCTCCTCTTTGTACCTCTGGTCCTGGACTTTTTTTGGTTGGTAGACTATTAATCATTGCCTCAATTTCAGAGCCTGTTATTGGTCTATTCAGAGATTCAACTTCTTCCTGGTTTATTCTTGGGAGGGTGTATGTGTCCAGGAATTTATCTGTTTCTTCTAGATTTTCTAGTTTATTTGCGTAGAGGTGTTTATAGTATTCTCTGATGGTAGTTTGTATTTCTGTGGGATCGGTGGCGATATCCCCTTTATCATTTTTTATTGCGTGTATTTGATTCTTCTCTCTTTCCTTTATTAGTCTTGCTAGCGGTCTATCAATTTTGTTGATCTTTTCAAAAAACCAGCTCCTGGATTCATTGATTTTTTTTTTTTTTTTGAAGGTTTTTCTGTGTCTCTATCTCCTTCAGTTCTGCTCTGATCTTAGTTATTTCTTGCCTTTTGCTAGCTTTTGAATTTGTTTGCTTTTGCTTGTCTAGTTCTTTTAATTGTGATGTTAGGGTGTCAATTTTAGATCTTTCCTGCTTTATCTTGTGGCCATTTAGTGCTATAAATTTCCCTCTACACACTGCTTTAAATGTGTTCCAGAGATTCTGGTATGTTGTGTCTTTGTTCTCATTGGTTTCAGAGAATATCTTTATTTCTGCCTTCATTTTATTATGTACCCAGTAGTCATTCAGGAGCAAGTTGTTCAGTTTCCATGCAGTTGTGCAGTTCTGAGTGAGTTTCTTAATCCTGAGTTCTAATTTGATTGCACTGTGGTCTATGAGACAGTTTGTTGTGATTTCTGTCGTTTTACATTTGCTGAGGAGTGCTTTACTTCCAATTATGTGGTCAGTTGTAGAAGAAGTGCAGTGTGGTGCTGAGAAGAATGTATATTCTGTTGATTTTGGGTGGAGAGTTCTGTAGATGTCTATTAGGTCTGCTTGTTGCAGAGCTGAGTTCAGGTTCTGGATATGCTTTTGTAGTTGATCTTTCTAATGTTGACAGTGGGGTGTTAAAGTCTCCCATTATTATTGTGTAGGAGTCTAAGTCTCTTTGTAGGTCTCCAAGGACTTGCTTTATGAATCTGGGTGCTCCTGTATTGGGTGCATATATATTTAGGATAGTTAGCTCTTCTTGTTGAATTGACTCCTTTACCATCATGTAATGGCTTTGTCTCTTTGATCTTTGTTGGTTTAAAGTCTGTTTTATCAGAGACTAGGATTGCAACCCCTGCTTTCTTTTTTTTTTTTTTTTTTTTTTTGCTCTCCATTTGCTTGGTAAATCTTCCTCCATCTCTTTATTTTGAGTCTGTGTGCGTCTCTGCATATCAGACGGGTCTCCTGAATACAGCACACTGATGGGTCTTGACTCTTTATCCAATTTGCCAATCTGTGTCTTTTAGTTGGGGCATTTAGCCTGTTTACATTTAAGGTTAATATTGCTATATATGAATTTGTTCATGTCATTATGATGTTCGCTGGTTATTTTGCCCATTAATTGATGCAGTTTCTTCATAGCATCAATGGTCTTTACGATTTGGCATGTTTTTGCAGTGGCTGGTACCAGTTGTTCCTTTCCATGTTTAGTTCCTCCTTCAGGAGCTCTTGTAAGGCAGGCCTGGTGGTGACAGAGTCTCTCAGCATTTGCTTGTCTGTAAAGGATTTTATTTCTCCTTCACTTATGAAGCTTAGTTTGGCTGGATATGAAATTCTAGGTTGAAAATTCTTTTCTTTAAGAATTTTGAATATTGGCCTCTACTTTATTCTGGCTTGTAGGGTTTCTGCCGAGAGATCCACTGTTAGTCTGATGGCCTTCCGAATGTGATTAACTCGACCTTTCTCTCTGGCTGCCCTTAACAGTTTTTCCTTCATTTCAACCTTGGTGAATCTGTCAATTATGTGTCTTGGGGTTGCTCTTCTCTTGGAGTATCTTTGTGGTGTTCTCTCTATTTCCTGAATTTGGATGTTGGCCTGCCTTCCTAGGTTGGGGAAGTTCTCCTGGATAATATCCTGCAGAGTGTTTTCCAACTTGGTTCCCTTCTCCCCATCACTTTCTACACCAATCAAACATAGATTTGGTCTTTTCACATAGTCCCATATTTCTTGGAGGCTTTGTTCATTTCTTTTCAGTCTTTTTTCTCTAACCTTCTCGCTTTATTTCATCAATATGATCTTCAATGACTGATACCCTTTCTTCCACTTGATCGAATCAGCTATTGAAGCTTGTGCATATGTCATGAAGTTCTTGTGCCATGATTTTCAGCTCCATCAGTTTATTTAATGTCTTCTCTACACTGTTTATTCTAGTTAGCCATTAGTCTAATCTTTTTTCAAGGTTGTTAGCTTCCTTGCGATGGGTTTGAACATTCTCCTTTAACTCGGAGAAGTCTGTTATTACCGACCTTATGAAGCCTACTTCTGTCAACTCGTCAAAGTCATTCTCCTTCCAGCTTTTTTTCCGTTGCTGGCGAGGAGCTGCCATCCTTTGGAGGTGAAGAGGTGCTCTGATTTTAGAATTTTCAGCTTTTCTGCTCTGGTTCTCCTCATCTTTGTGGTTTTATCTACCTTCTTTCTTTGATGTTGGTGACCTACAGATGGGGTTTTGGTGTAGATGTCCTTTTTGTTGATGTTGATGCTATTCCTTTCTGTTTGTTTGTTTTCCTTCTAAGAGATCCCTCAGCTGCAGATCTGTTGGAGTTTGCTGGAGTTCCACTCCAGACCCTGGTTGCCTGGGTATCACCAGCAGAGGCTGCAGAACAACAAATACTGCAGAACAGCAAATATTGCTGCCTGATCTTCCTCTGGAAGCTTCGTCACAGAGGGGCAGCTGCCTATATGAGGTGTCTGTTGACCCCTACTGGGAGGTATCTCTCAGTTAGGCTATACGGGGGGTGAGGGACCCACTTGTGGAGGCAGTCTGTCTGTTCTCAGAGCTCAAATGCCGTGCTGGGAGGAACTGCTGCTCTCTTCAGAGCTGTCAGATAGGGGCGTTTATGTCTGCAGAAGTTGTCTGCTGCCTTTTATTCAGCTATGCCTTGCCCACAGAGGTGGAGTCTAGAGGCTGTAGGTGTTGTTGAGCTGTGATGGGCTCTGCCCAGTTCGAGCTTCCCGGCCACTTTTTTTACCTACTCAAGCCTCAGCAATGGCAGACACCCCTCCCCAGCCAGGCTGCCGCCTGACAGATCGATCTCAGACTACTGCGCTAGCAGTGAGCAAGGCTCCGTGGGCGTGGGACCCGCCGAGCCAGGCACGGGAGAGAATCATCTTGTCAGCGGGTGCTAAGACCTTGGGAAAAGTGCAGTATTTGGGTGGGTAGTGTCCCATTTTTCCAGGTAGTCTGTCATGGTTTCCCTTGGCTAGGAAAGGGAAACCCCCGACTCCTTGCGCTTTTTGGGTGATGCAATGCCCCACCCTGCTTCAGCTCGCCCTCCATGGGCTGCACCCACTGTCCAACCATTCCCAATGAGATGAACCAGGTACCTCAGTTGGAAATGCAGAAATTAGCCGTCTTCTGCGTCGATCATGCTGGGAGCTGCAGACAGGAGCTGTTCCTATTCGGCCATCTTGGCTATGCTGTTAACTTTTAGTAAACTTTACTTTTGTTGAAAACCTTGTAAGTTTGGGATTTTAATTATGTGCTAGGTGTAGAGCCCAGGACCTAGAAAGAAGTGCAGTTAAATGTTCTAGCATTTAACTCCACGTGTCGTAGGTTTTACCTAGCTGCAAAGCAGGCCAGTTGTCCAGCTAAGAGTTATAGTGACATTTTATAAAGCATTCAGGAGGCCTAATTACTTTTAAATTATACAACATTTCTTGTATAAATTCCCTTTTATAATATTTTTCATGACTTTCACAGACAATCTTTGACATGCCTCAACTTTCTGACTTGTAAACATCTCTTTCTTTAAACAACCAGTTAACTTAGGACAAGAATTTACCATATAAGATTCTTTTTCCATAACTTCTCCTTTCTTTAATGTCACAGATGATAACCATTCTTTCCCAAAGCAAACTTCCTTCATGTTTGTGGACTAGACTGCCTAAGCCACAAGATTAGAAGCTAAGATATTTTACTAAATAGTTTAAGATACAGCTATCTTCATTAAACCAATATTAATATTTCATTTATTAAAAAGTTACACAAGGCTGGGCGCGGTGTCTCACACCTGTAATGCCAGCACTTTGGGAGGCCAAGACGGGTGGGTTACCTGAGGTTGGGAGTTTGAGACCAGCCTGACCAACTTGGAGAAACCCCATCTCTACTAAAAATACAAAAAATTACCCGGGCGTGGTGGCACATGCCTGTAATCCCAGCTACTTGGGAGGCAGAGGCAGGAGAATGGCTTGAACCCATGAGGCAGAGGTTGTGGTGAGCTGAGATTGTGCCATTGTACTTCAGCCTGGGCAACAAGAGCGAAACTCCGTCTTAAAAAAAAAATGACACAAGCAAAGATGATTTTGTTTGGGCTGAGTTAGTTTTGCAGCCTCTATGCAAAATGTTGACACCTTATAGTATTTGGCCGAGAAAAGTATGAATTTGCCTGATTAACAAATGCAAACAAAAAGGTATGCTGGCAACTTTTAAGATACTTCTAACTTTACTGTACCAGTAAGATTTAAAGATTAAGGTCACGTGAACTGAAAGATCCCACAGCTTTTACTTTTCCCTTAAAAATATTTGATTTAAGTGCTTAGTTTTCGTAGGCCAATTAATTAGAGCCCTTTTAATAGACATTGCACAGACAACACATATATAGCCACACAGACAACCAGAAGAAGATTCAGTAGTTATAAGATTTTTTTTTCTCTCTGCTAATTTCCCAACTGGATTATTGACCTTCAGGTGAGGCCCTTGAAGAACAGGACTAGGAAAACAGTTTCCAGGGTCTAATAAACAGGTATAGCTGGAAGACAAATACAAAGATTTTGAGAGGTACTTATTTACCTCTAATTCCACGGTTTCCATAAGGAAAACAGATTTTTCCCCAAAATGGGATTTGTGGTGCCTTTTCTCTTTTCCAAAGGAATCCCAGGGCACCAGAAGTCATTTTAGGGTGTTTTACACGTGCACCAAGAGTTGCAAGACACAGTGAAGAAAAGTAATTGAGTTAACTGGGGAAAAACCTTTTCCAGGAAAATAAGATTGATGAAGAGAAAACTATAAAGACCTTTTGAATATACTCATAGTTTTGATCTGTGACAAGTCAGACATGGAGAAAGAGACATGAACATGAGCAATGCCTTTAACTCCAGCCACTTCCCAGAGAGGGAGAATGGCAGAGGTGGTTTTTGAACGGGTAACAGGTGGAGGAGGAGGAGGAGTGGGGTTTGGGGCTGAAGGCTTGGAGGCAGGTAGGGCCACCAGGGTGGAGGGTTTGGACAGGCTAGGAGCAGATGCAGGGGGATAAGAATACAGAGAGGGTTCATCTGCAGGGTCAAAAGGAGTTTCGGAGGAAGGAGAGACCTGGAGAGGGTTTTTATTAAGAAGAAAGATTTTATAAGAGGTACAAGCTTGACACAGGTAGGGTTGGGATTTAAGGTAGAAGTAGAAGAAGGTCTGAATATAGAGAACCTCTTGCCATTTGCCATTCCTGGTCATAAAGTTGTGAAGTTCCTCAGAATTTGCAAGTTAAAGATGCCATTTTCGGACCATGGGCTGCCATTATCTAATGTGTTTTGGGGCCAGGATGTGTTACAGTAAAAGACTAAACACTTAAGCCAACTTTGGCGAGGTCATGAAGGAGACAGCACAGTGGAGAGACCGTAGGAATGTGGAATTGTTTGGCACCCATGTGGACTGGTGAGAAGAAGCCGAGGGTGTCTGTTTTTGTTCTAGGCATCCCCAGACAAAAGACAGAAGTCCGGAATCGTCTTTCTAAAGAGGACAGTCATCAAGCTGAGAAGAAACTGGGCATCCCCAAGATTTCCTCTAGCTTAGTCCCGCTGGTCCTCTGAGAACCGGGATGGCCGACCTGACTTTTCCTGGGTACTGCAAGAAAGCCAGGGGAGGGCAGATCTTACCAGTTGGCTGGATTAGTGTCCAATGTTGGATGTTCCGGTTGGATTCGGCAAAGGGCCTCCTGGACTGCAGCCGCACGAGGGAGAGAGAGAGAGGAAAAAAAAAAAAAGGGAGGATGAGGGAAAAGTGAAGTGAGAGAAAAGATGGGGCATGTGGCCAGAGACCCTCAGGATCCAGGAATTAACTCAAGATGAGCTGCTGTTGCCCACTGCTTCCTGGGTTGCAAGAGAGCCTCTGCCGCCAGCACTCATCCCGGGTTTGGGCACCAAATGTAAGAGTTAAAGAAAGGAAAGAAACACAAAACGCGGCTGACAGTTAAAGACAGGTTTACTTTAGACAAAACCTGAGAGACACTCCTGGCCGATTTCGTTAAGAAGTGCTTCCTTTTACAGACTAAGAATATATATTGGTTTTAGGGCGAGGGGGCTTATCACAAGCTTGGAATATTTATGTGTGTGGAGAATTTTATGGCGGGGTTGGAATCTCTTTGGGAGGAGGGGAGGTTATCTTGGGGCAGACATCTTTCCGGCCCAGAGGGGGGTTTATTTCGGGGCTAGCATGTCTCTGATCCGGGAGGAGTTTGGAATGTTTCTGGTTGGTGATGTTGTTTGTGGTTTATGGTCATGCTGACCTTAGCCATTAGGGGGATGCCCTTTGGATTTAGGCGGTTTCTTATTAAGGTGAATTTTAGAATGAGGGGCTTGTTCAAGATGGTGATGTTCCTGCTCTGTCATCTGTGAAATTTATGACCCTCAATTTCACTGCCTGTAAAATGGGGATGGTACTAATACAGCAATGCCCAGCCCAGTGTTTGGTACATAAAGGAGCTCAGTAAACATTATTGTGCTGCCATTTTTCTCTTCTTCAGTGTTTTGTGAATCAAATGGAACAAAGTTTTATGAGAACATTTTCTAAGTTTTAAAACTCCTTATAACTAAACTCTTTGTTTTTATTCTTAAGGTTGTAAGTTACTACACACTGCTATATGTCAAATTTTTTCCCCCTATTGGTTTTACACTCTCTTAAATTTGGTAATTCTGTTTTCAGGCACCTAATTATTAGTATTTTATATAGCCATTTAAGTCACTTGTAAAAAATCTACTTGCTAATAAAACTGATAGAAACTTGAAAGAAATAGTAATCTTTGTGCTATGTGTAGCACTGTTCTTTAAGTCATGGAAATTTGTAGTTTCCAAGTGGAGGCTATAATTAGGTGGAAGAAAAGGGAAGGACAGCTACAAGTTGCATAGGAAAAGTGTTACATTGCCAGTACAGCTCTAAGAAAGTAACAGCATGACAATGGGAGTCCTCAAACCAAAGTTACCAAGTCAGAGGAGTTCAGTTTTTCCTGGGAAAAGGTCTCCATTAAGTATGCCTGCTGTTCTCAGTCATTGAGGCTGGGAATCTTTGCCTGTCCCCAGCAAGAGAATGGATTTGATAGGTCAGCAGTTGGGACCATTGATAATGATGTTCCTTGCAGTGGGAAACCTGAGAGGCAGGTTTTCATACAAAGTTTCATTAAAACTTTTGTACAGAGTTTCTTAGGGATACAGACTGTTTTATGCTGCTTTTATAGTTTCTGAAGAGTCTAGGTAGGTAAAATACATTTTTAAAATTTTAATGGAATTTTCAGGGAATTAACAAAGATTGATGTGGAAGAACTGTATTGAGTTTGCTGTTAAAATTATATATAGTTTTATTGCCTCCTTGATTGTTCCACTGAGAAAAAATGGAGGCGCGATATTTGATATTTGTGGACTTGAATTTCTTCTTTCTGGCTTTCAGTGTCTTGAGTGGTTTGAGAGAAGGAGAAATAAAACTTGATATAAGGCATAATGTGCTTTTTAAGTTTTCTCACTTTTTTTGAGTTTACTGTTATTTTGTGTTTATACTGTTTCAAATTCCCATATATATCTAAGGTAAGGCCAAAAGCAGTATTGAATATCAGGCGTTAAAGTTACTCTTTTGACCAGTTTCACTAAAACCTTTCTATTTTTTTTTTTTTTTTTTGTGGGGAGTGGTCAGCTGCTTGATATATTTATTTATAACAACCTTATTGAGATATAATTAATGTGATGTATATTTACCATTTTAAAGGATATAACTCATTGGTTTTAGTATAGTCACAGAGTTAGGCAACTATCACTACTATCTAATTCCAGAATGTTTTCATCTCAAAATGAAACTATGTACCCATTAGCAGTCACTCCCTATCCTTTCCTTCCCCCAGGCCCTGGAAACTACTGATCATACTACCTGTCTATGGATTTGCCCATCCTGGAATCACACAATGTACGATCTTTTGTGTCTGGCTTCTTTCACTTAGAATAGTATTTTTGAAGTTGATTCCTGTTGTAGCATGTCTCAGTACTTCATTCCTTTTATGGCTGAATAATATTCCATTGTATGGACATGGCACATATGGTTTATCTGTTCATCAGCTGATGAACATTTAGATTGTTTATACTTTTTGGCTGTTATGAATGATGCTACTATGAATATTTGTGTCAAGTTTTTGTGGGGAAATAGGTTTTCGTTTCTCTTTAGTGTGTTCCTAGGAATGGAATCACAGGCCCATAAAGTGATTAAATGATTAACAGTTTGAAGAAATATTAACCTATTTTCTAAAGCAGCTGTACCTATTTTCTAAAGCAGCAATCCCCCAACAATGTATGAGCATTGCATTTTCTCTGCAACTTTGATAGCACTTGTTATTATCTAGTTTTTTATTATACCCATCCTCGTGGGTGTGAAGTGGTATCTCATTGTCATATTAATTTGCATTTTCTGCTGTTCTATATCTTTTCATGTGCTTATTGGTGGTTTTTATGTCTTCTTGGGGAGAAATGTCTATTTGAACAGTTGTAGTTTTACAGAAAAGTGAGTGGAAAGTACAGATAATTGCCATATATACACTCATTCCAACCCCATCTCTAGAGTTTCCAATATTACTGATGCCTTGGTGTAGTACATTTGTGACAATCAATATACCATTATTTATACATTATTATTAACTAAAGTTTAGAGTTTGCCTTATGGTTCACTCTTTGTGTTGTACAGTCTGTGGGTTTTGACAATTGTATAGGGACATGTATCTACTATTAGAGTATCATACAAAATACTGCACTAAAAATTTCCTGAATAACACCTACTCATTTTTCCCTTCTTCAAGACACTTGATAACAATTGATCTTTTTACTATTTCCATAGTTTTGCCTTTTCTTGGAATCATACAGTATATAGCCTTTTCAGATTAGCTTTTTTTACTCAGCAATATGCATTTAAGGTGCCTGCATAACTTTCTGTGGTGTGATAGCTCATATCTTTTTTTTTTGAGTTGGAGCTTTGCTCTTGTGCCAAGGCTGGAGTGCAGTGGCACAATCTTGGCTCACTGCAACTTCCGCCTCCCAGGTTCAAGCGATTCTCCTGCCCCAGCCTCCCAAGTATTTGAGATTACAGGCGTGTGCCACCACACCCAGCTAATTTTTGTATTTTTAGTAGAGACTGGGTTTCACCATGTTGGCCAGGCTGGTCTCGAACTCCTGACCTCAGGTGATCCACCTGCCTCGGCCTTCCAAAGTTCTGGGATTACAGGCTTCAGCCACCATGCCCAGCCAATAGCTCGTTTCTTTCTAGTGCTGAATAATATTTTATTTATGGATATATCACAATTTGTTTATTCATTTACCTGTTGCAGGACATCTTGGTTTGGGTAGCTGAAGTTTAGACAATTATGAATAAAGGTGCTGTAAACATTCATGTGCAGGTTTTTATGTGGTCATATTTTCAGTCCATTTGAGTAAATACCAGGTAGTACAATTGCTGTGGTAAGAGTAAGTTTAGTTTTGTAAACAAGTGCTAACCTGTCTTCTAAAGTGGCTGTGTAAAATAATTTCGTATTCCCACCAGCAATGAGTGAGTGTTCTTGTTGCTCCACATCCTCACCGTCCTTTGGTGATGTCAGTGTTTTGGATTTTAGCCATTCTAATAGGTGTGTAGTAGTAGTATGCCAGTGTATTAATTTGCAATTCCCTGATGACGTATAACGTTGAACATCTTCTTATATGCTTTATTTTCCCATCTGTTTACCTCTTTTGATGAGGTATCTGTTCAGGTCTTGTCTTAGTCCATTGAAGTAGCTAAAATACCATAAACATGGGTGGGTTATAAGTAACAGAAATTTATTTCTTATGGTTACGGAGGCTAGGGAAGTGTAAGATCACCGGCAGATTCAGTGTCTGGTGAGGGCTTGTTTTCTGGTTCATAGATAGTGCCTTCTTGCTGTGTCCTTCCATGGGGGAAGGGGCAAGGCAGCTCTCTGGGGCATCTTTTATAAGGGTATTAATCTCAGAGTCCTCATAGCATGATCACCTCCCAACAGCCCTACCTCCTAATACCATCACATTGATGCTTAGGTTTCAGTGTATGAGTTTGATAGGCGAGTCTACTAACATTCAGACCATAGCAAGCCTTTTGTCCAATTTTAATTGAGTTGTTGGTTTTCTTATTGTTGAGTTTTAAGAATTCTTTGTATGTTTTGGGTAACAGTCATTTATCAGATACGTATTTTGCAAAGACTTTCTCCTAGAGCGTGTGACTTTTCATTCATGTCTTCCTCGGAGCAGACATTTCTAATTTTAACGAAGTTCAACTTACCAAATTTTTTCTTTCATGGATGTGTTTTTGATGTTGTATTTTAAAAGTCACCACCAAACCCAAGGACACCTAGATTTTTTTCCTGTTATCTTCTAGGAGTTTAATAGCTTTTCATTTTACAGTTAAGTCTATGATCCATTTCAAGTTAATTTTTGTGAAAGGTATAAGATCTCTGCTTAGATTCATTTCTTTAATTGTGTCTGTCCAGTTTTTCCAGCACTACAGTTATTTCCCCTTATTTTCGGGGGTATGTTCCAAGACCCCCAGTGGATGCCTAAAACCATGAATAGTACCGAATCCTATATGTACCATTTTTTTCTTATACATGTGTTCTGTGATAAAATTTAATTTACAAATTAGGCACAATAAGTGATTAAAACAAAATAATAAAATAGAACAATTATATAATTACAATATACTGTAAAAAAGTTATATGAATGTGGATTATCTCCCTCTCTCTCAAAATATTTATTGTGCTATAACCACCCTTCTTCTTGTGATGATGTGAGATGATAAAATGCCTACATGATGAGATAGTGAGGTGAGTGACGTAGGCCTTGTGACGTAGCGTTAGGCTACTACTGACCTTCTAACCATACGCCAGTAGGAGAATAATCTGCTGTGAATGATCCTAGATCAGTGAGCCATAATAATATCCATGGTTAGACGTCAAGAGCAGACAATGCCGATGACTAACGGGCAGGTAGTATATACAGTGTGGATGTGCTGGACAAATAGAGGATTTATATTCCTAGTGGGATAGAGCAGGACAGCGTGAGATTTCATCACACTACTCAGAACAGTGTGCAATTTAAAATTTATGAATAGTTTATTACTGGAATTTTACATTTAATATTTTGGAACTGTGGTTGACTGTAGGTAACTGAAACTGTGGAAAGCGAAAGTGCGGGTAAGGAGAGACTAATGTTGTAGTAGTAGTAGTAGTAGTAGTAGTAGTAATAATGCTTACTACTTAGGGTTAATATAATGATTAAATGTGGTAATGAATGTGAAATGCTTAATCCAATGACTGGCACAAAGTAAGGTCTCACTTAGTGGCAGCTTTTACGATTAGCAGTAGTTCCTCAATATTGGAAAGTGTAGAATTCTGAGGAGCCAGGTATCCACTGATCTTTTTCTAAATTATACCACAGACAAGCATCAGTCAAATTAGAAGCCTAGGAAAACTATTATTTAGACAAACAATTGTAACAAACGTGGCTCTCTTAACTTCTATAGAACTGTTTTTTGTTGTTGTTTTTTAATAACAAAATATTATGGTACAAAACAATTGAAAGCTTCTAGTTTTTCATAGGTCCTACAATTGCAAAAAGGTATAATTGCTTAAAAAATCAACATCACAGAACAGTAAAAAGAAAAAAATAGGTGGGCGCAGTGGCTCACGCCTGTAATTCCAGCACTTTGGGAGGCCGAGGCAGGTGGATCACGAGGTCAGGAGATCGAGAACATCCCGGCTAACTTGGTGAAACCCCGTCTCTACTAAAAATACAAAAAATTAGCTGGGCTTCGTGGCAGGCGCCTGTAGTCCCAGCTACTCGGGAGGCTGAGGCAGGAGGATGGAGTGAACCTGGGAGGCGAAGCTTGCAGTGAGCCGAGATCGCACCACTGTACCCCAGGCTGGGCTACAGAGCGAGACTCCATCTCAAACAAACAAACAAACAAACAAACAAACAAAATAGATAAAAATTATCTTTTTTCCCCTCCCCTTAATTCTGTTTTTCATTGTAGAATTTGTAGGTCCTTCTAAATCTTTTTCTGTGGATAGGAATCATAAGAAATGAAGCCCATCTTGATTTCTTAAGATGCCTATCATATACCTTATTTGAATCTCATTTATTATGATGCCTATCTTATACCTTATTTGAATCTCATTGTGTTGTACCTTGAAATTTCTTACATAAAGTTTCTGTTAAAGGTAAAATGTTATTAGCTCTTACCTGTATAACAGCTGTCTATATAGACACCTAAATTGGTTAATTATTGCTAAGAGAACTAAACATTTAGTAAAGTTGTTTTATAAAAGTAGTCTTAGACTACTAAGTGACTTGACCATAAGCCAGAAGGAGGGTCATCTCCTTTATTTCTTACAGTTCTGGAGGCTAGGAAGAAATTAGGGAACTTAGTTAAGAAAATAAGTTTAATTTTTTAAGAAATTAGGGAACTTTAATTGCCTTATAAAAATTTTATTGTAAATAGTTTAAGTATCAATATGTTTTATATCAGACTTTTTAGGAAGAGATGTATACCCAAATGTATAAGGCCAGTTACTAAAACTATGGAAGCTATAATGAAATTCTGTTAGCAAGCTGTGGGGCTTTTACTAATTCTGCCCTAAAACTCTTCCAATCAAAAGCAGTGATCAAATTATTACTAGAGCATAAGTAAATGTTTATGGTATAAATGAAACTGTACCTGTAGGAGTTTTAATACATTTAAAATTTAAAAATTCTACAAAATGGTTGGTTTCTTTTAAAAATTCTAGTTTTGTGATGTTTTAATCCAGAAATTGAATCTTGACTGAAGTTCGTCTTCCCATACTTGAAATTTATGTTTTAAAATTTGGATGGGGATGGGGAGAAACTATAAGTAAAACCTACAGCATTCTGAGGTCCAAAACTTCCTAGATTGCTTCAACTTCAATCCATTTGGGGAATTTTGGAGACATTTGTCATTTATATAAGAAAGTTAATGATTAAACTTTGAGAAGTCAGTATATCATGGAAACTTTTACCTTAATGATATTATTCTGAAAAGAATATAATCATACAGTGGAATCTATGCAGTTATTTTAAAAATATGCTTCTTAATGTGGGAGATATTCTAATTGTTTATTAAGAAAAGTCTACAAAACAGTAAAGTGATATTTTCATTTAGACAACAAAAAAGAATATAGCCTATCAGAATATTTACAGAAATAGTTTTCATGATGCTCCAGAACAGTAAGTGATGATTGTTTTTGTTTTTTATTTTTTATTTTGTTTGTTTGTTTGTTTTTTTGAAACGGAGTCTCACACTGTCGCCCGGGCTGGAGTGCAGTGGCGCGATCTCAGCTCACTGCAACCTCCACCTCCCAGATTCAAGTGATTCTCCTGCCTCAGCCTCCTGAGTAGCTGGGATTACAGGCATCTGCCACCATGCCCGGCTAATTTTTTTCTTTTTCTTTTTTTTTTTTAATTTTAGTAGAGACGGGGTTTCACTGTGTTGGCCAGGCAGGTCTCAAACGCCTGACCTTGTGATCCACCGGCCATGGCCTCTCAAAGTGTTGGAATTACAGGCGTGAGCCACCGCGCCCGGCTGATCGTTTTTGTTTTTTATTCTCACCAGCAGGGTATCCCAAGGCTTGGTTTAGTCAGTCTTTTTAATTTTAGCTATTCTAATAGGTGTATAGTGGTATTTCATTGTAGTTTTAATTTGCATTTTTAAAATGACTAATAGTGTTGAATATCTTTTCGCATTTATTTGCCATCCGTATATTGTCTTTGGTGAAGTTTCTCTTCAAATCTTTTACCCATTTTAAAAGATTGAATTGTTTCCCCCGCCCCTTATCTGAGAAGGATACATTCCAAGACTCCCAGTGAATTCCAGAAACTGCAGATGGCACTAAAACCTGTATATACTGCATTTTTGTATACATACATACCTATAGTAAAGTTTATAAATCAACACAGTAAGAGATTAACAACAATAATATGACAGTGTCACTACTCTTGTGCTTTGGCACCATTATGATAAGTAACACAAGGGTTACTGGAACCCCTGCAGTTGATCTGCTAACTGTGAGAGGGCTGCTATGTGATGAATGGGCAGGTAACATGTTCAGTATGGACAAGCTAGACAAAGGGATGATTCATGACCTGGTAGGAGGGACTGGGATGGCATGAGATTTCACCACGCTACTCAGAACGATGGCAATTTAAAATTCATTCATTATTCCTGGAATTTTCCATTTATTATTTTTGGACTGTGGTTAACTGAAATTGTGGAAAATGTATCCACGGAAAATGAAACCGTGGATAAATGTTTAGACTACTGTACTTGTTGAAAAGACTATCCTTTCTCCTTTGAAATTGCTTTGTTCCTTTGTGAAAGTTTAGTTGACCATATTTGTGTGCTAGTTCTGGGCCATCTGTTACTGTTCCAGTAATCTCTTCTTTCACCAGTACCATGCTGTCTTTATTCCTGTAGCTTTACAGAAAGCCTTGAAGTCAGGTAGTGTCAGTCGGCTGACTGTTGTTCAATACTGTGATGACTATTCTGAATCTTTTGCCTTTCCATATAAACTTTAGAATCAGTTTGTTGATATCTGCAATGTAACTTGCTGGGATTCTGATTGATACTGCATTGAATTTGCAGATCAAGTTGGGAATAACTGGCATCTTAATATTGAGTGTTCTTATCCATGTACATGATGTAAGTTTCCATTTATTTAGACCTTCCTTGATTTTTTTGGTAACAGTTTTATAGTTTTCATCATATAGATTTTTTTTTTTTTTTTTTTTTTTGAGATGGAGTCTTGCTTTGTCACCCAGGCTGGAGTACGTTGGCGCAATCTCGGCTCACTGTAACCTCCGCCTCCTGGGTTCAAGCAATTCTCCTGGCTCAGTCTCCCAAGTAGCTGGGATTACAGGCGTGTGCCACCACACCTGGCTAATTTTTGTATTTTTAGTAGAAACGGGGTTTCACGGTGTTGGCCAGGTTTGTCTTGAACTCCTGACCTCAGGTGATCCACCCACCTCCGCCTCCCCAAGTGCTGGGATTACAGGCATGAGCCATCACTCCTGGCCTCATCATATAGATCTTGTACATATTTTGTTAGATTTATACCTAAGCATTTCATTTTTGCGGGTGCTTATTATGTTTTAATTTTAATGCCAATTGTTCCTGATATATGAGAATACAGTTGACTTTTGTACATTAATTTTGTATCCTGCAACCTTACTATAATTGTTTATTAGTTCTAACTGTTTATTTGTGGTTGATTCCTTGAGGTTTTCTTCACAGGCAGTAATGTTATTGGCGAGCAAAGACAGTTTTATTTTTTCTATACCAATCTGTATACTTTATATTCACATCCCTTATTTTTTTTGGCATATTGCATCTTATACAATTTTGCTTTGTAGCATCTGTTTTCTCACCATTAAATGCGATGTTAGCTGTAGAGTTTTTTATTGTACTTTATCAAGCTGAAGAAGGTTTCCTCTATTCCTAGTTTGCTAAGAGTTATTATGAATGAGTTTTGAATTTTACCAAATGCTTTTTCAGCATCTATATATATGATCAGTTTGTTTTTCTTCTTTAGCTTGTTGATGTGATGGATTACGTTAATTGACAAATGTTAAACCAGCCTTGCATACCTGGAATAAATGTCACTTGCTCATGATGTATAAGTATTTTTATACATTGTTGGATCAGTTTGCTAATGTTTTGTTGCAAATTTTTGAATCTGTGTTTGTAAGAGATTGGTCAGTAGTTTTCCTTTTTTATAATGTTTTTGTCCAGTTTTGGGTTAATTTCTTTGTGTGATGTAAAGAAGTGGTCCAGGCTGGGTGTGGTGGCTCACACTTGTAATCCCAGCACTTTGGCCAAGGCAGGTGGATCACTTGATGCCAGGAGTTTGAGACCACCCTGGGCAACATAGGGAGCCCCTGTCTTTATGAAACATTAAAAAATAAAAAATGGGCTGGACGTGGTGGCTCACGCCTGTAATCCCAGCACTTTGGGAGGCCCAGGTGGGAGGATCACAGGGTCAAGAGATTGAGACCATCCTGGCTAACACGGTGAAACCCCGCCCCTACTAAAAATACAAAAAATTAGCCGGGTGTGGTGGCACGTGCCTGTAATCCCAGCTACTCAGGAGGCTGAGGCAGGAGAATTGCTTGAATCCGGGAGGCAGAGGTTCTAGTGAGCGGAGATTGTGCCACTGCACTCCAGCGTGGGTGAGAGCGAGACTCTTTCAAGAAAGAAAGGAGAGAGAGAGAGAAAGAGAAAGAGAGAAAGGGAGGGAGGGAGAGAGAGAGAGAGAAAAGAAAGAGAAAGAAAAGAAAAGGAGGGGAGGGGAGGGGACAGGACGGGAGAAAGGAAAAGAAAAGAAGTGGTACAGCTTCAGTCCTTTACAGCTGAATATCCAGTTGTCCAAAGCTTCATTTGTTGAAAAATCTATTCTTTTGTTATAGAATTGTGTTGACAACCTTGTCAAAATCTGTTGGCTATAAACATTTTTGGACTCTGAATTCTCTTTCATTGATTGATAACATATGTCCTTATGCCAGTACCACACTGTCTTGATTACTTTGTCTTTGTAAAAAGATATGAAATATGAGTCCTCCAACTTCTTCTTTACAAGATTATTTTGACTATCTGAGTGCACACAAATTTCCATATGAATTTTAGGATTATCTTGTCAATATCTTTTTTTTTTTTTTAAAAGATAGCTGGCCAGGCGCAGTGGCTCACGCCAGTAATCCCAGCACCCTGGGAGGCCAAGGCGGACATATCACGAGATCAGGAGTTTGAGACCAGCCTGGCCAACATAGTGAAACCCCGTCTCTACTAAAAATACAGAAATTAGCCAGGCATGGTGGCACACGCCTGTAGTCCCAGCTACTCAGAGGCTGAGGCAGGAGAATCGCTTGAACCCGGGAGGTGGAGGTTGCAGTGAGCTGAGTTCAGGCCACTGCACTCCAGCCTGGGCAACAGAGCAAGACTCCGTCTAAAAAAAAAAAGGTAGCTGTAATTTCAACAGGATTATAGTGGATCTGTAGATCAATTTTGGGAATATTGCCATCTTAACATTATTAAGTCTTCCAATCCATGATTATAGATTGTCTTTATTTATATCTTTCTATGAGATTTTAGAGTTTTCAATGTATAAGTCTTACATTCATTTGTTAAATTTATTCCTGAGTGTTCTTTTTGATGCTATTATATTTGGATTTTTTTTCCTCTTAAGTTCTTTTGCAGTGTGTTCTTTGCTAGTACTTCATTATTTTGACATCTTTTCAGTATGTAATGTTAAACTCTGTCCTGAGTTTATTTTAATATTAAGATAGGTTACATTTTATAAAGATCACCCTAAGATAAAAAATCTGTCTAGATAGGGAATGGTGGTGAAGTAATAGCTATTCCTGAACTCTAGGGTTTAATTTCTATTTTTCTGTAAATTATTGGAAAAGGACTTTGCTGTTAACCCCCAGCCAGTCTCTCTGATTCCTTAATGTGGTTGGGGATTATAATACCTGAAGGTACTTGTACTTGCTTGTGCCTCTTTTCCATCAGTACTAGGGTTTCTTATTTTCCTAATCCTCCCAAGTTACTGAATAGAGAGCCCTTTAAGAAATTGGAGAAGTCATTTTACCTCTCTAAATTTGTTTCTTCTTGGTAAGATGTAGGATGAAATATTTAATAATCATTTTAAGTTTTTTCATACTTAAGTGAGAATACTCACATAAATAGCTTCTTTAATCTGTAAAGAAATATTCAAATATTAGGGTTCCTTTCTCTTCTAATTAGAATTTTCCTTTCTTAGCTTGGGATAATCTATCAAGATTTATCTGAATAAGCTACTTCACCTCACCTTTCTGTTAAAAAACCTCCACTGACTTTTTGCATTACAAGATCAAGTGTGAACTAAGGCTGGCCAACTCAGGTTGTATATACGGTGTGCAAAGGACTACATTGGATGTTGTGTAGGTTACAAGGAGGCATATGAACAGTCTGTGCAATCAAGGAGTTTATAGTCTATGTGAAGTGTTAAGAGAATTGTCTAGTTTGGTGCCAGCTGTGGGAGTTCATGATTTATATGATAGACTATCTTCCTGTAGATTCCCCAGAAAATTGCGCTCACATGAAATCTTAAGAGAACCTGCAAGATTTATAAACATAGTAACTGTTTATGATAGATAACAACCAAACTGAATTTCTAGGGCTTTATTGAGGAGAGTGTTTATCTAGGCACTGACCATGTTACTACCCAACTCTTGGTAATGCCTTTAAAATTTTTTTAAATTATTTTTGGCAGACACTTTGTGTGAGGTACAGATTTTCAGTCCTTTGAACACTTAATAAATGAATGAAAATTGATCTGAAGAGAATATTAAAACATTTTCACTTGAATCTTCACAATCTACCAGTACTAGGGTTTCTTATTTCCTAGGTAGATGGAAAGTGTTTTCGATGAATTTGGACCAGAATTGGTACAAAAATCAAAGAATTCAAAATGTTAAATTATTTTGTCTCTCTTTAAGATTGTTAGAATTTGATAAGTATTCTTTTTTAGTGTCATCAGAAAAATAAAGCATAGGCTGGGCATGGTGGCTGATGCCTGTAATCCCAGCACTTTGGGAGGCCAAAGCGGGAGGATTGCTTGAGCTCAGGAGTTCAAGACTAGCCTGGGCAACCTAGTCTCTTTTATAGAGACCTTGTCTCTATAAAAATAAAAAAAAAATGGCTGGGCACGGTGGCTAACACCTGTAGTCTCAGCACTTCGGGAGGCTGAGGCAGGTGGATCATTTGAGGTCAGGAGTTCAAGACCAGCCTGGCCAACATGGTGAAACCCCGTCTGTACTAAAAAAAAAAAAATACAAAAATTAGTCGGACTTGGTGGCAGGTGCCTGTAAGCCCAGCTACTTGGGAGGCTGAGGCAGGAGAATCGCTTGAACCCGGGAGGTGGAGGTTGCAGTGAGCTGAGGTCACACCACTGCACTCCAGCCTGGGCAACAGAGCAAGACTCTGTCTCAAAAAAAAATTAAAAAAAAAAAAAAAAAAAAAAAGAAAACATAATATTACAAAAACCTATAATTCAATTATTTTGCTTTTGATTTGTTTGCTGTGTTAAAAACGAGCTTTTAGATTGGCCTTCCCTAGCTTTATTGAGATATAATGGGTATATTTAAAAACTGCATATAATTAATGTGTGCAATTTAATGCATTTGGACAAATATGTGTACTCATCTTACCATCACCACAGCCAAGATAATGAACATATATCTATTGCCTCCAAAAGTTTCATTATGCCCCTTTCTTACTGTTTTTCATTTTTTTGAGAGGGTAGGTAAGAATATTTGACATGACATTTACCCTCTTAGCAAATTTTCAAAAGTTCACCTTGTTAATTATAGGCCCTATGTTGGAAAGCATATCTCTGTAACTTACTTATCTTGTATAACTAACTTTATACCGTTGAACAACAATTCTCCATATCTTCCTCCCCTATCTCCTAGTAACCACCATTCTATTGTCTACATATAGGTTTGATTCCTTGTTATGAAAAATAATGCAGTATTTCTCCTTCTGTGACTAACTTATTTTGCTTAGCATAGCGTATTTTCCAGGTTCATCTGTGTTGTCACAAGTGGTAAGATTTCCTTCTTTTTAAAAAAACTTGTAATATTTATTCTATTGTATGTATATACCACATTTTTCTTATCAATTCATCTGGGTTTTCCCATCTTTGCTATTGTGAATAATGCTGCAATGAATATGGGAGTGCAGGTATCTTTTTGAGACCCTAATTGCAATTCTTTTGGATGTTTACCCAGAAGTGGGATTGTTGGATCATATGGTCTTTTTGCATATGCCTGTTGGTCGTATGTATGTCTTCTTTGTCTATTCCAGTCCTTTGCTTATTTTTTATTCACCTCATTTTTTGCTGTTGAGTTATAGGAGTTTGTTATATTTTCTGAAATTAACTCCTTGTCAGACATTTGGTTTGCAAATATTTTCTTCCATTCCATAGGCTGCCTTCTTACTCTGTTGATTGTTTCTTTTGCTGTGTAGAAGCTTTTTAGTTTGATATAGTCCCACTTGCCTATTTTTGGCTTTTGTTGCCTGTTATCCAAGACATTATTGACAAGAACAGTGTCAAGAAGGTTTTCTCTTGATGATTTCTTCAAAGGGTTCTACGTTTTCAGATCTTATGTTTAAATCTTTAATCCATTTTAAGTTAATTTTTGTGTATGGTGTAAGACAAGGTTCCAATTTCATTCTTTTGGATATGGGTATCCAGTTTTTCCAACACCATTTATTGAAAAAACTGTCCTTTCTGCATTGTAAATTATTGGCACCTTTGTTGAAGATCCATTGACTTTATTTCTGGATTTTCTGCTCTGTTCCATTTGTCCATGTGTTTTTTTTCTTTTTCTTTTTTTCTTTCTTTTTTTTTTGTGGGGAAGAAGACACAGTCTCTACTCTGTTGCCTAGGCTGGAGTGCCGTGGCATAATTTCAGCTCACTGCAATCTCTGCCTCCCAGGTTCAGGCGATCTCCCATCTCAGCCTTCCAAGTAGCTGGGATTCATATGTCTGTTTTTATGCTTGTATCATACTGTTTTGATTACTGTAGTTTTATAAAATATTTTGAAATGAGGAGTGTGATGCCTCCAACATTGTCATACTTGATCAAAATTGCTTTGAATATTTGAGGTCTTTTGTGATTCCATGTAAATTTTAAGATTAAAATAAATTATGTAAAAAATGTCTTTAGGATTTTGATAGGGGTTGTGCTGAATCTATAGATGGCTTTGGATAATATGGACATTTTAACAATATTAATTTAATCCATGAACACAGGATGTTTTTCCATCTATTTGTGTCTGCCTTAATTTCTTTCATTAGCGTTTTATAATTTTTAGTGTACAAGTCTTTCACCTCCTTGGTTAAGTTAATTCCTAAGTATTCTGTTTGTTGCTGTTGTAAATGTGATTGCTTTCTTAAACTTTTTTTTGGATAGTTTGTTGTTGGTGTATAACAGGGGCCCCTGTTATAACCAGTGTGGTGCATGGCCTGTTAGGAACCAGGCCACACAGCAACAGATGAGCACCAGGCCAGTGGGCATTACTGCCTGAGCTCCACCTCCTGTCAGATCAGCAGCAGCATTAGATTCCCATAGGAACATGAACCCTATTGTGACATCCGCATGCGAGGGATTTAGGTTGCACACTCCTTATGAGGTAGAACAGTTTCATCCTGAAACCTTCCCACCAGTCCCTCACCGGTCCGTGGAAAAATAGTCTTCTATGGAACTGGTCCCTTGTGCCAAAAAGGTTGAGGACTGCTGGTATATAGAATTGCAACTGATTTTTTAAATGTTGATTTTGTGTCCTGCAGCTTGACTGAATTTATTCTAACAGTTTTGTGTGTGTGCATGGTCTAGGATTTTCTACCTATTTCATATGCAAACAAATAATTTTCTTTTTTTTTCCAATTTAGATGCCTTTTATTTCTTTTTCTTGCCTAATTACTCTGGCTAGGACTTACAGTACTATGTTGAATAGATGGCAAGAGTGGGCATTCTTGCCTGATTGTTCATAATCTTAGAGGAAAAGTTTTCTGTTTTTCACTGTTGTGTATGATGTGTTAGTTATAGGCTTTTTTTGTTTTTTTGCTTTTGTGTTTTTTTTTTGAGACAGAATTTCACTCTTGTTGCCCAGGCTGGAGTGCAATGGCACGATCTTGGCTCATTGCAACCTCTGCCTCCCAGGTTCAAGCGATTCTCCTGCCTCAGCCTCCTGAGTAGCTGGGATTACAGGTATGCACCACCACGGTTGGCTAATTTTGTATTTTTACTAGAGACAGGGTTTCTCCGTGTTGGTCAGGCTGGTCTCGAACTCCTGACCTCAGGTGATCCACCTGCCTCAGCCTCCCAAAGTGCTGAGATTACAGGGGTGGGCCACCATGCCCAGCAGTTATGGGCTTTTCATATACACGTGCTCCATGACCTAAAATGAAGTTACATCCAGATAAACTCATTGTAAGTTAAAAATGTCATTAAGTCAAAAATACATTTAATGCACCTCATCTGTAGTACATTATAGCTTAGCCTAGCTTACCTTAAACGTGCTCAGAACACCTATGTTGGCCTGCAGGTGGACAAAGTCATGTAACGCATAGCCTATTCTATAATAAAGTGTTGAATATCTCATGTAATTTATTGAATACTATATGGGTACTCATCATTAATGTACACAGCTGAAAACACCATTGTAAAGTTGAAAATTTTTAAGTTGAACCATCAAGTCAGTGACTGATTTTATAACTTTTATTTTGTTGAGGTAAGTTCCTTCTATATCTGATTTGTTGATGGTTTTTGTAATGAAAGGGGGGTGAATTTTGTCAAGTGCTTTTTCCTTTTTTTTTTTTTTTTTTTTTTTGTTAGACAGAGTCTTGCTCTGTCACCCAGGCTGAGTGCAGTGGCCCAATCTCAGCTCACTGCAACTTCTGCCTTTTGGATTCAAGCGATTCTTGTGCCTCAGCCTCCCGAGTAACTGGGACTATAGGTGTGTGCCACCACCCCTGGCTAATTTTTGTATTTTTAGTAGAGACGGGGTTTCACCAGGTTGGCCAGGCTGGTCTTGAACTCCTGGCCTTAAGTGATCTGCCTGCCTTGGCCTCCCAAAGTGCTGGGATTGCAGGCGTGAGCCACTGCGCCCAGCCTGTTTTTCTCATCACTTTTAATGCACCAACAATGAGGAAGAGATTAGTGCTGTTGTTATATATACACAATCTTTGGTGAGCCAGAGCTTGGCTGAAGAATGGTATTTTCAAGCCTGGCCCTGTGAGGATAGGGCTCTTGATCAGTTTTTAATCTTTGGAGAGATTAGCTGGAGAGGGATTAGAGAGAGTGGTACATCACAGCTCTATTCTCAGGAATGGGAAGTAGTCCTTTACATGTGTTTTGAGGGGTGGGGGCTCGTGACTTGGGAATAACTTGTTTTTCTAACTCCTTCTTTATTTTTCTGACTGGTAGTGACACTTCTTACAATGAAATGTATTGATATGTATTAAGGTATCTCTTTTTGTCAGTAGGGGTGTTATTTTATATCATCAGTGTAAATACATGTTCAACAATAGATTATTGAGTTGATATGGGCTGGGCATTGTTCTAGATTCTAGACATAACAACAATAAACAAAACAGACAACAAAACTATGTCATTTTAAAGCTTATAGTGGGGAGGGATGGACAATAATGAATAAATATGCAAAATAGATATAATGTATTAGATGATTGTTACTCTGGAGAAGATTGAGGTAATGAAGGGGTTTAAGGAATGCTGAGAGTAAATGTTGAGGTTGCAATTTTAAATAGTGTGAGAAAGTATGTAGCATTTGAGGAAATACCTGAAGTATGTGAGGGGGGCTGATATTCAGATATTTATGCAGTTGTAAAGCAAAGTAGAGAAATCCCACATGGGTAAAACTCTTTACCCACTTTCCCTCAATGATCACATCTTGCAAAATTATAGTACATTATCACAATTAGGATATTGGCATTGATAGAATCCATCGATTTTATTCAAATTTCCTCAGATTCTCTTGTACTACTTTGGAGAGCTGTATGTGTATATATTTCTTTCTATTTTTTTTTTTTATTACATGCATAGGTTTGTGTATAGACCATGATAGTCAAGATACAGAACATCAGAAGTATCCTCTTACTGCCCTTTTATAACCACATTGACTTCTCTCCCTGCCATTCCTCCACCCCTAACAACCAGTGTAACCCCTGGCAGTAACCACTAATCTGTTTACCATTTCCAAACTTTTTTTCTTTCAAGAAGGTTATAAAAATGGAATCATATCCAGTATGTAACCTTTTGGGCTAGCTTTTTTTTTTTTTTGTCTCAGCATAGGTTTCTGGGGATGCAACCATGTTGTTGCATGGATCAATAATTGTTTCTTTTTTATTGCTGAGTAGTATTCCATGGTATGGATATACTACAGTTTGTTTATTCACCCAGTGAGCGACATCTGGGGGCTATTCTAAATAAAGCTGCTTTGAACATTCATGTGCCGGTTTTAATGTGAACGTAAATTTCTATTTCTATAAAACATATGCCCAAGAGTGCAATTGCTGGGATCCTGGGTAAATTTTGAAGGTTGAGCCAACAGGATTTCTTGACAGATTAATGTGAGGTCAAGCCGGGCGCAGTGTCTCATGCCTGTAATCCTAGCACTTTGGGAACAATAATTGTTATTGCTGATAATAGCACTTAGGGAGGCTGAGGTTGGAGGATCATTTGAGGTCACGAGTTCAAGACCAGCCTGGCCAACATGGTGAAACCCCATCTCTACTAAAAATACAAAAAAATTAGCTGGGCATGGTGGTACACGCCTGTAATCCCAGCTACTCAGGAGGCTGAGGCAGGAGAATCACTTGAACCTGGGAGACAGAGGTTGCAGTGAGCCGAGATCATGCCACTGCACTCCAGCCTGGGCGACAGAGTAAGACTCTGTCTTTAAAAAAAAAAAAAAAAAAAAGGGGTCAGAGAGAAAGAGGAATCAAGACTTCATGGTTTTTGACCTGGGCAACTAGAGGAGTGGAATTGCCAACAGCTGACATGGGGAAAGCTATGGGTAGAGCATGTTTAAAGGAGATGAAAAATTTTACTTATAACATGTCAAGTTGATGTATATTAGACACAGAAAAATTGTCACATAAGCAGTTGGTTAAAAGATTTTGGGATTCACAGGGGTGGTCTGGTCTAGAGATATACAAATGGGAGTCTGATCAGCCTTTAAAGCCCTGAGACTGGAAGAGGTGATAGAGGCAGCTGAAAGAGGTGAGAGACTAAGTTCTGGCTACTTCAGTGTTTAAAAAATAGGGAGATTATGAAGAACTAGCAAAGAAAACTGCAAATTTGGCCAATGAGGAAGGATTAAAAAGCAAGATAATTTAGTGTCCTGGAAAGTAATTGGAGAAAACATTTCAAGGAGAGAGGGAGTCAACCAATCATTTTTGTGTAAACCTTAGTTGTAGCACAAAGGCATATTCTGCACAGTAACCAGAGGTTTTAGTTGTGTTGTATTCCAGGGGATATATATAGGCTGATGCCCCCGTTTCTAGTTTCTCCTGAGTAAGGAGAATTTTCGAGTTTTAGTTTCTGTATTCAGAAAGCAAATGGTCTAAGAGACAAATTGAATTCTACCTGTTAAGCTCCAACTTAACACTCTTTTCATGGAAAAAGTGAACACTCTTTTCATGAAAAAAGTGAACACTCTTTTCATGAAAAATCTTTTTAATCTTCCTAGTTGGAAGTATTCTTTCTGTTTTTAGAATTCTCCATCCTTTTTTTTCCTTCCAGGGTCGAGGGAGAGACAGGGTCTCACCCTGTCACCCAGGCTGAAGTGCAATGTCACAATCATAGCTCACTGTAGCCTTGACCTCCCTGGTTAAAGTGATCCTCCCACCTCAGTCTCCCGAGTAGCTAGGAACACAGGTGTGCATCACCATGCCCAGCTAATTTATTTTTATTTTTTGTAGAGATGCAATCTCCCTGTGTTGTCAGGCTGGTCTTGAACTCCTGGGCCCAAGTGATCCTCCTTCCTTAGCCTCCCATAGTGCTGGGATTACAGGCATGAGCTGCCACACCCACCCGCCCCTTTTTCGATAACTCTAGTGGCACTTAACATTTTCTGTTGTATGGCATCTGTGTTAGTCCATTCTCACACTGCTGTAAGGATACTCCTTGAGACTGGGTAATTTATAAAGGAAAGAAGTTTAATTGGCTCACAGTTCCGCATGGCTGGGGAGGCCTTAGGAAATTTACAGTCATGGCGAAAGGGAAAGAAAGCAGGCACCTTCTTCACAAGGTGGTGGGAGAGAGAGTCATCGTGCAGGAGAAACTAACATTTATAAAACATCAAATCTTGTGAGAATTCACTCACTATTAGGAGAGCAGCATGGGGGAAACCATCTCTCCCAGTCACTTCCCTCCCTTGACACTTGGAGGGGTATAGGTCCTCGCCTCAGCACGTGGGGATTACAGTTCGAGATGAGATTTGGGTGGGGACGTGGAGCCAAACCATATCAGTATCTTTATTTGCCTACTTGTATACTTGTCTTATTTTGAATTATAAGGTCTTTCAATACTGAGGTCCTCCTTTATTGTCATTGTATTTTCAAGCATATAGTAATAAATGGAATTGAGTTACATTTCATTGTGATAGAGCATGGAATCTGACACACCTGGTTTAAATCTTGCCTGTGCTGTTTGCTACCAAATTTCTTAACCTCTCTATGCCTACACCCGCTCTTAAGTGGGGATCATAATGTTGCTTACTTGATAGGTTTGTGGAGAGGATTGAAGTTGTGAAGATACAGCTCTTAACAGAGTGGTCAGCTCATAGTAAATTCTTTGTGTTCTGTAGTTGTTGGTGCCATCATTGCTATTGTTAATAATGATATGCTGTTGTGTTATTGGCTCTCAAAGATACAGGGTTAAAGGAATACACACTTAAGCTGGCATTGACTTACATGCTAGGGCTTCCGAAAACTAAGTATTCAAGAACCTGGTTTATATCTACTTTAGTAGTCATATTACCTGTCAGCATATAAAAGTCCGTTATTCCCTTAGTTCATGCAGGCATCCTTTGTGTTGTTTCTCTTCCATTTCCCTTTCTGTGCTGGGCAAGTAGTCTGTGTAACTGATTGGGAAAAGTAGCATACATGAGTCCTTTTTATTGTTTCTATAAGATTGGGGTTTTGTTACAGAACATGTTAAGCCTACCTAGGCAGTATGTTATTTTATAACTATAATTTAAAATTTTAGCTTACACACTAATTATTGTTATGTAAAAGGAAAATACCATAAATTTCCAGAACATTAGTCCCTAAATCAATATAGAAAGTCCACTATGTATATGTACTAAGTACAAAATTGAGATTGAAGGTAAGGAACTTTCCTTTCTTGCCTTGTGGTGCAGGGATTGGCAAACAGTGAACCAGCCACCTGTGTTTGTAAATAAAATTTATAACAAACAGCCACGTTAATTCTTACACATATTGTTGTAAACAGACAGCCACATTCGTTCTTATAAATATTGTCTGACTGCTTTTCCCCTACAACTACAGAGTTGAATAAACCTGAAGAATTTAGTGTCTGGTCCTTTATAGAAAATGTTTATTCGCCCCTGTTCAAGGGTATTATTTTTGTGGCTCCTCTCTTAGAGCTTTTCTCACTCTGTCTCTTGTATTGATTCCTTTTCTTCTGTCTGCTTAAATGATGATATTCTCCAGAATCTTTTCTTGAATAGCTCACCTTTCTTAAGGCTTACGTTACTCCACTGTCTAGATTCTACTTTCTGACTGATTTCTTTTTAGTGTCCTTTATAGACTTTCTGCTGCTGGGGAGTTTGATCACTTTTTTTCTTATTTTATAGGTTGAGCATCTTGAAACCAAAAATCCAAAATTTGAAATGCTCTGAAATTTAAAACTTTTTGAGCACCAACACGATGCTTAAAGGGAGTGCTCATTGGAGCATTTTGAATTTTGGATTTTCAGATTAGGAAGGCTTAATGGGTAAAGATAATACTAAATCCAAAAAAAGTCTTAAGTCTGAAACACTTTTGGTCCCAAGCATTTCGGATAATGTGTATTCTACCTGTATAGGCAATAATATATACTCTCCTATGGCTTCTGAACCACCCACACCTCCTTGAGGATAAGAGGAACATACGGTATTGCTTTCTGGACCTTTTCATCTGCTTCAGTGTCCCTGAGTCGTTTCAAAATGAACTTGTCCCAAATTGAACTCATTTCTTTCTGCTTCCAAAACAGCTTCCCCGGCCACTGAACTGTACCGTGTTCATAGTCATGTGAGTGAGAAGCCTGATAGCTGTCACCTCCCTCCTTCTATTTACTAATTCAATAGCAGTAGGTGATCACTACTGTTGTAGACCCATTTTCTTCCATTTGTTTTTCTCTGTTTTTACTAGTGTAGATCCTAGTTTTATCCGCCGCCACCTTTGTAACATTTTTTTTCATAGCAATCTTCCTAAAACAAATATCTTGTGTAAAACACATTAGTGGGCCGGGTGAGGTGGCTCACACCTGTAATCCCAGCACTTTGGGAGGCTGAGGTAGGCGGATCACCAGAGGTCAGGAGTTCAAGACTAGCCTGGCCAACATGGTGAAAACCCATCTCTACTAAAAATACAAAATTAGCCAGGCGTGGTGGCAGGCGCCTGTAATCTCAGCTATTCAGGAGGGTGAGGCAGGAGAATCGCTTGAACCCAGGAGGCGGAGGTTGCAGTGAGTTGAGATCATGCCACTGCACTCCAGCTTGGGTGACAGAGTGCGACTCTGTCTCAAAACAACAACAACAACAACAACAACAAAAGCAAAAAAAACCAGTCAGTGGTTCTTTATGCCTTGTAATATTTAGCGCTGTATTTAAGACTTTCCACCTGACCCCATTCCAGAATTTTACAAATTAATAAGCAAATTTTTCTTAGCTCCTGTCCCCAAGTATCTATAGCACTTTTTAAATGAGCTCAACTTAATCACATTGTGTTATAGTTGTTGGTTTGCTCACCCATTAGACTGTAAAACATTTAAAGATTGTAAATTTTTGTATTCTCAGGGCCCCCAGTTCTGACACATAGTTGGCTTCAAAATGTGATCATTACATGTTCTATGCATGGAACAAGATATCCATGTACCTCATAAATAGTAAAATATCATGTATCAATTAAAAATATACTTGTGCAAATGGGGTTAAGTTTTTTTGTGGTTTTTTTTTTTAGCTGTTGGTTCTTTTAGGGCAACTGAATTTACTGTGAAATCAAAGATTTAGAGATGAATTAAATGCTTTTTGAGTCTTATGACTAAGGATGGATAATGCAACTTTGGATAACCTTCATTTTTTTTGCAGAAGGTGTACTTTGGGAAAATATTCTTTAAGCAAAATATTGGAAATGAGTCCTATTTTACTAGATTTTATGGAAGTAGAACTTTCTATCATGGGGGAAGATCTCCCAACAGAACAAACTTTGATGAAGAAGAAAAGATGATAACCATGTGCTGCCCATCATACACCCACAATATTAAGCTTGCTGGTTGTTTCTTCACCTAAAAGTTTACTTTTCCTTTATTAAACTTTATGTAATGGTACAAAAATATAGCCTTCTGGAACTTTTTCAGTCTGTGCTTTTAGCTTCCAGAAGTTTTTCTTTCTCTTTTCTCTCTCTTTTTAAAGCATGAGATGTCAGATACTGTAAAAATGAATAAAAGCCTCCATGTCTACTCTAGAGGTGGATATATGTTAATGAGTATTGGTTAAAACAAAAGAATCAGTTTTCCTTTAAATGCACCATTTAGGCTTTTTAAATACTGATATTATGCTTATTCCATCTTGGGTAGTCATTTTGTTTTATAAATAAGTTGAGAATGATTAGTAAGAATCTTGTTTACATGTATTCTTTTGTCTTTTCTATTTGAAAAAAGATGCCTTTACAGGCAAGTCAGTTACCACAATTTAAAATTTCTAACTATGACCTTAAAGTAAGACATGCATTTTAACATTGCAGCCCGATGCACAGAAAAATAATTACAAGTTTCATGAAAAAACCCTTACTGTATGTAAAGTGATATTCTATTCCATTCTATTCTATTCTTATTCCTCCATTCTATTTTATTCTATGCTGTTCTGTTTGTTCTGTTCTGTTTCTATTCTATTCTGCTCTGCTCTGCTCTCTGCTCTCTGCTCTCTGCTCTCTGCTCTCTGCTCTCTGCTCTGCTCTCTGCTCTCTGCTCTCTGCTCTCTGCTCTCTGCTCTGCGCTCTGCGCTCTGCGCTCTGCTCTTTTATCCTATTCTCCTGCCACACTTCCTTCTCAGTGCTGATTGGCTGGTGCCCATAGTTTGGAAAATAACACCAAGTTGGAAAGTAGAAGAAATTACAGAAGCTGGGAAATTACTTTGTTAAAGACAAAGTAACCTGCTCTGAGAACTCTGAGAGTAATACAGAAAGATGTTCTTAAAACACTTATAGTATGTTGGTTGGGCAGGGTTTGTGAGTGTCTGTGTCTGTGTCTGTATAGTGACTATAATATCTGATTTCTTTATAAGCTACTTTTGAAAAGTATCCTTTTATATAACATCAATGAACTGTAGTTGTAAAAATAAAACCAAGAGAACATATAGTAAATTTCAAATTATTTGTAAGTGCTGCAGGGAGAGATTGGTGATGGCCTCGTTAAGAAGGTAAAAGTTAAATAGGAACTTAAAGGATGGGCTTAGAATGTGTGTAGGTTGGAGAGAGAGTCAACACATTCCACTGATGGTAATGTGATGGTAAATGTAATAGAATTGGGAATATAATTGGTTTAGAATTGGGAATGAAACAATATATTCAGGTAGAGTGAGAAGTAGGATCTAGCGATAATATAGAATTCACATTGGTCATGAGTGGAAGACTAAACTGAAAAGGAGAGGCCAGATTATAAAGTGATTTAGACTTTATCTTGTAGGCAATGGGTCTCTCTCTCTGTCTGTCTCTGCCAACATGTGCCACTCCATCTCTCTTGGTTACTGTTTGTATTGTATATCATTTTTCATCCTTTTACTTTTAAGTTGTTTGTGTCTTTGAATCTAAAGTATTAA
Organism: Gorilla gorilla gorilla; assembly: GCF_029281585.2. NCBI lineage: Eukaryota > Metazoa > Chordata > Mammalia > Primates > Hominidae > Gorilla > Gorilla gorilla. Next base: position 130,815,449 of record NC_086017.1, on the reverse strand, counting down.
TTCCTAGGGATAGATAGATTATAGTTGCAGCTTTCTTTTTATATAGGCTTTTGATTGTATGCTTAGCTCTTTCACATTTTATGTAGTGTGTGATGTAGCTGGAATTACATGTGCCATTTTGCTCTTTGTTTTCTATATCTCGCATGTTATATTTGTTCTTCCATTCTTCGTTACTATCTTCTTTTGTGTTGAACAAATATTTTTTAGTGTATCGTCTTAAGTCTGCTGTTGATTTTTAACATTAAAAAATTATTTTCTTAGTGGTTGCTCTAAGAATTACAATTTACATTCCAATTTATCACCATTAACTTTAGGTTAATACTGACCTAATTTCTGTAAAATATAGCACTTTTGCTCCATTATAACTGTTTTCTCCCCCTCCTTTTTGCTGTTATTGCCTTATATATTACATTTATTTACATTATAAACCCAACTGTTATCATATTCTATCTTTTAATGAAATTAAGAGGAAATAAAAATGTATTTATAGTCTTTTATATTTTCTCATTTATATTTAATATATCTGGTGGTCCTCACTTGTTTTTGTGAATTCCAGTTAACATGTGGTGTCATTTCCTTTTAGCTCAAGGTACTTGTTCAAGTATTTCAACTTATTCTCCATCTTTTTTTTTAAGTTTGAGGATGTCTTTATTCTTCCTTTCTTGTTTGAAGAATACTTTTGCAGTAAATAGAATTCTTAGTTGATATTTGTTTTTTATTTTTTGTTACTGCCTTCTAGCTTCCGTTTTTTCCTGATGATTAGTCAGCTATTAATTGTATTGTTTTTCCCATGTATGTGATGAGTGATTTCTCTGTTGCTTCTCTCATGTTTTTTTTTGGTGGCTTCAAACTGTTTAAATGTGAAATGCTTAGATGTTGATCCCTGTGTTTATCATATTTTGGGTTCATTGATAATTTTTTTTTTCTTTTCTTTCTTTCTTTTTTTTTTTTTTTGAGACAGAGTCTCTCTCTGTCAGCCAGGCTGGAGTGCGGTGGCACGATCTCGACTCACTGCAACCTCTGCCTCCCGGGCTCAAGCAACTCTCCTGCCTCCGCCTCCCGAGTCGCTGGGATTACAGGGGTGTGCCACCACACCCGGCTAATTTTTGTATTTTTAGTAGAGACGGGGTTTCACCATGTTGGCCAGGCTGGTCTTGAACTCCTGACCTCAGGTAATCCACCTGCCTCGGCCTCCCAAAGTGCTGGGATTATAGACATGAGCCACCGTGCCTGGCCGGTTCATTGATCTTCATGGTTTGATAGATTAGTGGTTTTCAGCAAATTTGGGGAATGTTCAGCCATTATTTCTTCTAACATTTTTTTCTCCTTTCTCTTTTTCCAGTTCTGCTTTTACACATGTTGATATGTGTGATGTTATCCCAGAGGTCTCTGAGGCTCTGTTTATTTTTCTGCAGTATTTTTTCCCTCTTTGTTCTTTCTTTTGGACAATCTCTATTTCTTCAAGTTCACTGGGTTTTTTTTTAATGCCATCTCAAATATTTTCTTGACATAGTGAATCTCATTTTTGTTATAATGTGTTTCAACTCTAGTTAATTCTCATGTTTTAAAAGTTAGCATTTCTTTATTGAGATTCTCTGTGTTGTGCAATTGTCATTTTTCTTTAATTTTTAAAATATGGTTTCCCTTAATTTTTTGAACTTAATTATAAATTATAATAGCTGCTTTGTATTCTTTATCTGCTAAATCCAACAGCTTTGCCCACCAGGAGTTAATTTCTGTTGCCTGCTTTTTTTTAACCTGATTATAGGTCAACTTTTCCTGTAGTTTGCATGTCTCACAATTTTTTTTCCATTGAACATATTATATAATATATTGTAGCAATGCTAGGTTCTGAATTTTTTTGAGACAGATTCTGGCTTGTTTTCCAGGCTGGAGTGCACTGGCATGATCTCAGCTTACTGTAGGCTCCACCTCCTGGGTTCAAGCAGTTCTCCTGCTTCAGCCCCCTGAGTATCTGAGATTACAGGCATGCGCCACCAAGCCCGGCTAATTTTGTATTTTTAGTAGAGACTGGGTTTCACCATGTTGGTCAGGCTGGTCTTGAACTCCTGATCTCAGGTGATCTGCCCGCCTGAACCTCCCAAAGTGGTGGGATTACAGGCGTGAGCCACTGCACCCAGCCACTTTCAGCATTTTTTGATGATCCTATATGTGAGTTGGGAAGTATATTCAAAATTCTGACATTTTTCACATTAGCCTTGGCTTTTACTTTCTCCGGGGCTCTGTTGAGCCTCCCTCCGCCCCCATATGTGCACTGCCTGCCTGTCAGACAGTTATGTGTGGGGAGCTAATTTAGGCCCTCTGTGCCTCTCTCATTTCCAGTATCCCTATTACATTTCTGGGTGTCCTTCTAGTCTGTCATTTTCTCCAACTGGGACTACATTCTCATTTTAGCAGAGCTGTGGGCCTTTCCCCTTTCTATCCTTCCAAATTTGCTATTTTTATTGCCAGTGCTACTAGGCATGGGTTTTTGCTCTCTATCCTAAATGACCATAGCCCTCTGGTTTTCACTGCCAACACTGCCCTGGGAAAACGGCCTCACTGATTGAGTTGGGTGGTTGTAGGGGGATGGTAGCATCCCTTGGCAAAGAAGGCCATTTTCCTCTACTGTTCTGTCATATCTAGCAGCTTTTCAAGAATAAATGCTTCTCAATTTGTTGTTGCCTTTGCTCAGTTTCCAGAGCCCTGAAGTGATTGTTTTCTTCAGTGTACTTCAGTTTTATAAGTATTGTGGGGGAGTAGATTTGCCACTGTCATCATTCTGCTGTACCTGGAAATCTCTCCTCAAACTTTCTAACCCCTTAGGACCCTGTGTCCCCTACACCCACTTTAATTCAATCTAGTCAGTTTTTTTCACCATTGTTCTACTGAAACCATTCTTGTAAGAGTCACCAACATCTTGCATTTGTCATAGCAATTGTCATTTTCCTGTGTTTACCTAGCCATTATCCTTCTGCCTGTTTCTTGAATATGCCAAGCCCACCACTGAGTTTTTACATTTGCAGTTCCCTGTAACCATCTTTCCTAGATCTTCACATGGTTCTTACCTTTATATCATCCAGGTTGATGTTCATATCTTAACCTCCTTCATAAGGTTTTCTCCGGCTTCCTTATGTAAAATGTAGATATTTCTAAAGTAACACAATAGGAACAGAAGAGTAAACATAGATAAATATTTAGGTCCTTATACTTGCTTTACTTAATGCATCTTTCAGTAGCTTTTGACATATATCATCACTCAGTTTTTCTAAAAATTTTTTAACATGGCTTCTAAGATAACATTCTTTCTTATTTTTCTTCCTGCTTTATTAACTACTCCACTCTGTCCTCTATTTTTCATTTCATGAATTTTTTTTCTGTATGAACTTCTTCCTTAGGTGATATCATTAGGTACCCTTGCTTTAAATCTTCTTTATCTAGATGACTCCCAAATGCATTTTTCCAGCTTTAGCTTCTACCCTGACCTCACGTGAATGTCTAATAAGGATTTCAAACTTAATAGATAAAAACTTAATAGGTTAAAAAAACTTAATAGATAAAAAACAGAACTCTTGATCTACTTTTTCCTTCAAATTTATTCTCTTAAATTTTTTTTTATTATACTTTAAGTTTTAGGGTACATGTGCACATTGTGCAGGTTAGTTACATATGTATACATACATGTGCCATTCTGGTGCGCTGCACCCACCAACTCGTCATCTAGCATTAGGTATATCTCCCAATGCTATCCCTCCCCCCTCCCCCCACCCCACAACAGTCCCCAGAGTGTGATATTCCCCTTCCTGTGTCCATGTGATCTCATTGTTCAATTCCCACCTATGAGTGAGAACATGCGGTGTTTGGTTTTTTGTTCTTGTGATAGTTTACTGAGAATGATGGTTTCCAATTTCATCCATGTCCCTACAAAGGACATGAACTCATCATTTTTTATGGCTGCATAGTATTCCATGGTGTATATGTGCCACATTTTCTTAATCCAGTCTATCATTGTTGGACATTTGGGTTGGTTCCAAGTCTTTGCTATTGTGAATAATGCCGCAATAAACATACGTGTGCATGTGTCTTTATAGCAGCATGATTTATAGTCCTTTGGGTATATACCCAGTAATGGGATGGCTGGGTCAAATGGTATTTCTAGTTCTAGATCCCTGAGGAATCGCCACACTGACTTCCACAATGATTGAACTAGTTTACAGTCCCACCAACAGTGTAAAAGTGTTCCTATTTCTCCACATCCTCTCCAGCACCTGTTGTTTCCTGACTTTTTAATGATTGCCATTCTAACTGGTGTGAGATGATATCTCATAGTGGTTTTGATTTGCATTTCTCTGATGGCCAGTGATGATGAGCATTTTTTCATGTGTTTTTTGGCTGCATAAATGTCTTCTTTTGAGAAGTGTCTGTTCATGTCCTTCGCCCACTTTTTGATGGGGTTGTTTGTTTTTTTCTTGTAAATTTGTTTGAGTTCATTGTAGATTCTGGATATTAGCCCTTTGTCAGATGAGTAGGTTGCGAAAATTTTCTCCCATGTTGTAGGTTGCCTGTTCACTCTGATGGTAGTTTCTTTTGCTGTGCAGAAGCTCTTTAGTTTAATTAGATCCCATTTGTCAATTTTGTCTTTTGTTGCCATTGCTTTTGGTGTTTTGGACATGAAGTCCTTGCCCATGCCTATGTCCTGAATGGTAATGCCTAGGTTTTCTTCTAGGGTTTTTATGGTTTTAGGTCTAACGTTTAAATCTTTAATCCATCTTGAATTGATTTTTGTATAAGGTGTAAGGAAGGGATCCAGTTTCAACTTTCTACATATGGCTAGCCAGTTTTCCCAGCACCATTTATTAAATAGGGAATCCTTTCCCCATTGCTTGTTTTTTTCTATTCTCTTAAATTTTTAGAATGCCTTTTTTTTTTTTTTGAGATGGAGTCTTGCTCTGTTGCCCAGTGCTGTGGCGTGATCACAGCTCACTGCAGCCTCCACCTCCTGGGTTCAAATGATAGAATGCTTTTCTGAAAGGTAAATCTGATTGTATCACTTTCCTGGTCAAAACCTCCATTAGCTTCCCTTTACATTTAGAGTGAAATTCAGTTTCTTACCATGTTTGATGAAGGTTTATATGATCTTGTGCCTGCCTACCTCTGAACATAACTCCTATCTCTCTGAACTTAACTCCCACCTTTCTCTCCTTACTCAGAATGATGCAGCCATATTATCTTTCTGGCTATTTCTTGAATATGACAAGCCCACCACTACTAGGTTTTTACATTTGCAGTTCCGTATAACCACAGTGCTGTTTCCTCAGATCTTCACATGGTTCTTACCTTCATATCATTCAGGCTTGTGTTCATATCTTACCTGTTTCATGAGATTTTCTCTAACTTCCTTATCTAAAATAAGACATTTTTAAAGCAACACAATAGGAAGAGTAAATGTAGATGAATACTTAGATCCTTGTTCTTGCTTCACTTATGCATTCTTTTTGATCAAAAGTATTATGCACAATCTTATCAACTTCTGTTATCTGGGAATTTAATACTCTGTTACCTTGGTTAGTGAGTCTGGAAAAATAAATAACTTATTTTAACATAGTTGGCTATGTTAAAAAAAATCAGTCTTAATAGCTGTATGTTATGAGAGGAATGAGTATTGATTTACTAGCAGTTCTCCCTCAAAGCCAGCTACCTAAATGTGAATTAACAAAGTATAGAGGCTGGGTGCTGTGGCTCATGCCTGTAATCCCAGCACTTTGGGAGGCTGAGGCAGGTGGATTGTCTGAGGTCAGGAGTTCGAGACCAGCCTGGCCAACATGGTGAAACCCTGTCTTTACTAAAAATATTAAAATAATTAGCTGGGCGTGGTGGCAGGCGCCTGTAATCCCAGCTACTCAGGAGGCTGAGGCAGGAGAATCGCTTGAACCCGGGAGGCAAAGGTTGCAATGAGCCGAGATCACGCCATTGCACTCCAGCCTGGGTAACAAGAGTGAAACTCTGTCTCAAACAAACAAACAAAGTATAGAAATACTTCCAGAAATAGCTTCAATTTGGAATGGAAATGGACACAATTTTGAATTTGGTAGTTTTCTGTGTTCCTCTCTCTGTACTAGTCAACACTTAAGAGTCTTTTGTCAGTTATTTGTTAAAGTAATTGTACTGTACTTTCTGACTTATTTTCTGTTTACTTTCTGACTTTCTGTTTCCGTTACTTTTACTAACAAGTAATGGAATGAAAGATTGATATCTTATAAAAGGATTTTAAATACCATTGTACACATAAGCCCAACTCCGAAAGGTCAGTTTAAAGGAACATTCACTTCTGCTCTCGTCTTCTAAGAACTAGAAGCCATCCTACCCTTCCTATTCTAGGATAGCTATCTTTATCTGGTTCTTTGGTCCCAACGCATCCTCATCCCCATCCTTCTTGGCCTCTTTTCTGACCGTAATACCATTTCCTTTCCAGATTCTCAGGTGTATACTTTATGTTTTCTAGCTCTTCTAAATCATTACTTTAACTAAAGCTTTATTTTTTTGTCTAGAAAGCTGGCATTTTGGTATTGCTTCTGTGTGTTATGTAATTTGTCCTTCATTAAGTGGATTTCTGACAGTCAAGTATATTGTTGGACTATAATAACCTCTTTGTTAATGTACAGTCTAGTCAGATTTACTGCTGCGAAGTCTGTGGTATTAAGAAATCATCATATTATTTAGTGATTTCTTTTTTTGAAGAATAAACATAACTTTGAAACTTCCCAAAGGGAAAATAGTTTTGTGTGGTCTACAAATCTATCAGGACTGTATAATTTCTTTTCTTTTCTTTCTTTTTTTTTTTTTGAGATGGAGTTTCGCTCTGCATTCACTTTTTCTAAAACTTAGCAACTGAGCTCTTTTCATGGAGTTGATGCTCAGTTGTTTTTTTTTTTTTCACTGCATCTTAGAAAACAATAAGGTCAAGCTATTTGTGGTAAAGTAACAGTTCTTACAGTTTTGAATTCGTGGGAGACTGTTATTTTTGTGAAATATACAAATGAATTGCTAGAAAGATGAAATTTTTAAAAATATAAAATATGGATCCTAATTCTTATTACCATATTCTTAGATATCAATTCTCTCATTGTTATGAAAGCTCTAAACACTCTCAATTTCTGTATTTGTCTTATTGGAGAGCAGTAACAGATAGTTCATGGACTAGTAACAAATATTTTGCAGATCAGAACCAGTCTACAGATCACACTTTTTAGTAGCATATCTATAGCCTGCTAATTTTAGTGCTTAATGTTATTTCAGAAGCATCTTGTTCAATATGATGAATAGCTGTTATCCTTTAAAAATATGTTTTTATGTGTTTCCTTTTCAGAATCGAGAGCTCCAGATCATGAGAAAGCTAGATCACTGTAACATAGTCAGATTGCGTTATTTCTTCTACTCCAGTGGTGAGAAGGTAGGTTTGACACAAAGTGTGTACTGAATATTGTGATAAATTTGTTATTTTTCTAGAAATTAATCTCCCCACCGCTCATAGACAGTTTTGCTAATGGAATGGAAAAATTCCGAAACTCTTGCCCCAGCAATACTCAGCCTAAGGTATGGTCATTGAATATCATTAGTTATATCAGGAAAGCATTAGTAAGATAAAGGGAATGCACTTTTAAGAATTTTCTTCTTTGTTAAAGTATGTCTTCACTTCTCAAGAAAATCTATATACTTTTTTTTTTTTTAAAAGACATCTATGTTCCTTATGTGCTTACGCAGCCCTCTGATAGTTTACCTATTTATTGCAGGGAGGAAAATTAAGTCATTTTGTTAAGTGAAGTTGATAAGAGGTAAAGAGGTAGCAAGAGGACTGATAGGAACAGAATGAGAGTTAAACATTTGGAAGCAAGTTGAGCCATCCTTGGCCAGTGAAAAAGTTGGAAAAGATGTAATATTGCAGAGCTTACTTTAAGTGATCCCTATGTCTGACCACATTGAATTCTGCGAAACCAAAGGATAAAGAAGACTTTGTGCTGTTAATAACTCCTCCCAACCTCTTTCTCTTCAGAAGACACAATAATCAATGAAGTTGGAGCAAAGAAAATAAATTTCTTCTGTTTTTCCTTGGTGTCTTTATTTTTCTGCCTGTCGCTATCCTTTCTTTCTTTTCACTGGTTTGGAGTGCATACGCAGGGCAGGTAACAAATCACTTGATTCTTTTGGCTAAATAAATATGACTTTGGATAACTTCAGTTGGTATTTTGGACTTCAGATTTCATGCATATAATATCTAATGTTCTTAGATCCATAATACTTGATTCCTAGCTCAGTGTTCTTGTTACTTTATGTAACTGTTTTTTAGTATAACAGTTTTTAGCCATTTTCTGTTAAGCTTTTTTTTTATAGCAAATATGGCCTGACAACATTTTCTATTAAACTTTATTTAGATTATTTCCATAGAAAGTCTTTTTTCATTACAGTGCCTATTATATAGGAAGATGTCAATGTATTAAGCCCGAATTTTGATATAAATACCTACAGTCATATAATTGTGTATATACACATATATTACAACCAATACGTTTTAACAACTATAGTTAGCAAATGGGCCCTTTATTGACACTTGCTTTTCAGTTGCTTTTTTTTTTTTCAGTTTAAATGATACCTCTGGTTTACTAGGGATTGTGAACCCTCATAAGTATTAGAGCTTTTTAAAACCTACCAAATGGCCTGTTATTATCTTTATTCTGATCTGTTTTGGCATGTGTTTGCTTTTTTCTGTCTCTTCCTAAGTAAAATTGTACAGCCTCTGTTAGGTTCACAAGTACACTCTTTGTAATGAAATTTTGCATCTTCATTTTGTTGTTGTTGTTGTTGTTGTTACTAGATACATCATGATACTCCTGGGTAAGAATTATTTGTTCCATAAACTGCTGGATTACAATAGATTCATTTGAAAAAAGGCCTCCTCCCAGAGTTCTTAAACATTTTCTCTTTGATTACTTACTTTACTGTATATAGCATTCCTTATATGCTAGGCACTGTTTTAATGCTTTATAAATATTAACTCATTTAACTCTTAAGAAGTTGAAGAGCAGAAAAGAAAGACTATCAAACCGTTTGAATGCAAGGCACCTGATGGCTTACTTGTCTGGTTTTGGTTTGGTGGAAAGCTCCTGTCATAGTCAGCTCTTGCCCTGACTTAATCCTGCATTGGGGGTGACAGCTGACTGCCTCTTATCTGTATGCCCCAGAGGATAATTTCCTCTCTGCTGCTGTTCTCAGTTTCTTACTTATCTTAAAGGTTCTTACAGATAAAGAGCAATTAGAAGTCATTAACAGAGATTAACCTCTATTATAAAAAGTAATAGACCTAATATTTTCTTTATGTCAGAACTTTCTCTTGAGCTTTGTAAATTTTCCAAAAATTTTTTTAAAAAAAGATACCTCCTAATTTTGGGATAGCTTCATTAAAAACAAAAAGGAAGAAGAGAAGAAAAGTTGTGATATATTGCTGAAAATAATGGTCCTTCTTTGTCAATAAAAGGAAATTTTTCTAAGATGTGCAGAAATACATAGGTTCAAGACTTCCCGTAATCTCCCAGCCACCAAAGAGATAATTTCTTTTTGCCCCATTCATGATCTCCACTTCTGAATTGTTCTGGCAGGACTAAGATATCCTTCAGGAGACCAAGTAGTAAACTATTTCTTCCCATAGGAGAAGATGGATTCTTTTCTAGGGTTGAGTGCTCAGGTTAGTTATTTTCAGTTCTGACTTTCTTGGAATAGGTTACTGAGAGTATCCACTGCTGTTTAGAAAGGAACCTAAATGTCTGTGAAATTCTTGCAAATCCTTGAAGATGATTTATCTTGGAATGTGGTAGTCCTATATTTGGTAGGCATTTTTCTAGCAGAAGCATTATGTATTGCTTATGTATATTATATATGAGAAGAGTTTTGGAGGAGGAAATAATAAATTAATCATTTGAGATGCTTATGACACATGCAAGTAGAGATGCCCAGTAGACAGATAGATGTGTGACTTCGTAGATGGTGGTGGTGGCTCTAGGTGGAGAAGTGACATTGACAAAGTAGGATAAAGAGGGTGTGTAGCCATGTGGAGCTTGGTGGGGAGGAGACATGGAGTGCTGTTTGAGGCCAGGACAGTGAAAAATCAGCGGTTTGGCAATATTTATTGCCTTCCATTTCTAGAATTTGTCAGGAGGTGACCAGTCTTCATTTGAAAGAACTGCAAGGAAACCAGTGCCTTTAGGTGAGATTCAGGTTTTCTCTAGCGCAAAACGGTAAAAAGAACCCTGCATGAAGAAATTGAGGTCATTAGAAATTTTCTTCTTGAGGTTTCAGTTTTCTTTTTGAGGTTTCTTTTGACGTTTAGGTGAGATCCAGGTTTTCTCTAGGGTAAGACAGTAAAAAGAACCCTCCATGAAGAGATTGAGGTTATTAGAAATTTTCTTTTTGAGGTTTTTGAGAGAATGTTATGGGAGGGAGATCAGTGATAAGAACATGAGCCTACAGGAAGTTTGAGGAGGCAATTAGGGAGATTAGTTGAGGACATTGTGAAGATGAGAAAGAATAACTCATTGTTTCAGGATTAGAGAGATTAAAGGCTTGGTTAGGTTCTAGAATAGATGACTTAAAATGTATTTGGGAATTTAAAAAAATTCTCTCATTCTCTATAACATCTCTGACTTTCTTTCCCTCTCTTTTTTCTATCAGTCTCTTTCTCTAGCCCTTTTTTCTCCTTTGTCTTTAGTCTCTCTTCACCTTTCTGGATTCCTCAACCTTTCACTGTAGGCTCCAGGTCTCTATCTTTCTGTTTCTGGGCTTTTGTCCCCCTCTCTTGGTCTGTGTCACCCCCTCTTTTTGGATTTCTTTTCCCTCCATATAACTCTTTCTCTTTTCTCTGTCTCTTTCTTTCTTGTGTCTCTCTTCTCCCCCACACCCTTTTTCTCTCTGTCTCTCTCCCTCTCTTATTTCCTTTTTATGGGTCTCCATCAACCTCTTTCTCTGGGTTTCTATACCCGTCTTTCAATGGGATTTTACCCATCCCACTCTCTTTCTGATTGCTTCTAAATCTGTATATGGGTTCTCATCTGTCTTAAATCTTCTTCGTTGTCTCTCTTAGTGTCTCTTCTGTCTGGGCCTCTATTACTCCCTTTTTGGAAAATGTTAAGGAAAACAACTAAATTATTCACTACTACTGTCCTGACCTTTGACTTCAGTTCTGTGTATCTTATTCCATACGTACATGTTTATATAGGTGTATGCATAATTATTTATGATCTCATAAAGATTTTTTTCTCTTGCCTCATAATATGTATAGGTATTTTGGTTATCTAATATTCCATTATTGTACTATATAATATTTTATCTATTCCCACATTGTTATTTTTAATTTTAGAATTGTAGCTAAGCTACCCTGTGGCCTTGTCGTAATTTCTGTCTGTAAGTACTTTTGCAGCTCTGGGAGAATTAAAGTAGGATTTCTGTAATAACAGGCATGTTTTACATTTCATTGACCACAGTTTGACTGAATGGTATGTCTGTTTTGGTAACCTTCTTTTTATTGTATTCTGCCTTTTGCATTTTAAAGACTTTCTTTAGGGATAGTGGATAATCAGCTTTTATCCTGTAACAGGGGAAAGGGGTAGCCAATGTAACTAGAAGAAAGAGGAATTAAGTCAGGACAGAGATTAGAGATGTGTACTAATTAGCCTTAGTTTTCTGGTTGGAATTATTAATGTTTGCTATAGTAACTAGAGCATCATGTAGTCAATTCATATACTCTATGTTACCCAGTAGTAACTAACTATGATTTAGTTTAGAGTAAGTAGTACCTCCTCTCTTACCTTCCCATTAGAGAAAAATGAGATATTTGAGTGTTTTGAAACCCTGGGCTTATAGTTTTGTGAGTTGCAACTATCTTACAGAATAGTCTTTCTCTTTTTTTTAATATTTGGCAGTAGAAACTTTCTACATCCCCAATGAAATTTTCTGAAGACCTCTGATAGAACATATGAAAAGCAGAGTTGCCCTCGTTGAAGCTAAGGTGTGGGATCAGATGATTTTGCCTTTTCTGAGTTATAGCTTACCCCAAAGAACTCTAGGACTCTGAAGATCATATGATAAAAATGTTATGAGCTGGGTGTGGTGGCTCACGCCTGTAATCCCAGCATTTTGGGAGGCCGTGGCGGGTGAATCGAGACCAGCTTGGCCAACGTAGTGAAACCCCATCTCTACTAAAAATACAAAAAATTATCTGGGTGTGGTGGCGGGTGCCTGTAATCCCAGCTACTCGAGAGGCTGAGGCAGGAGAATCGCTTGAACCCAGGAGGCGGAGGTTGCAGTGAGCCGAGATTGCCCCATTGTACTCCAGCCTGGGCAACAACAGTGAAACTCCGTCTCAAAAAATAAAAAATAAAAATAAAAACTGTGTTATGTCTTCACAAGATCCTTAAATTTTATTTCAATCAATTAATAGTTTTCTGTAAGAAAAACTTCTCTAAGTAACTTTTCATTTAAAAGTTTTTTTCCTTGTGGTTCATAGATTACTTTAATAATAAAGTGAAAAACCTCTGCCTTCTACTTTGTGAGAGACTGTTCAAATAACAAAGATGACAGTTGATTTTATTTCTCATGCCACCTTTGTTCTATTGATAGTAATGGGGGCCTGTATCCAGAAGGGGAGGATTGTACCACTGCATCTGGGATCAGGGAGCAGAATGCTGTGCTTAATTTTGCTGGTCTGCCACTAGCTCTGGAGAGGAAAGGGTAGGGGTGACATATATGCCAAGGATTCATTCTGAAAAGTAAAGAGCACTGGCTTTGTAGCTAGAAATATTTGAGTTTGCATTCCATTTCTGCCACTTGATAGTAGTATGACTCTAGGCAAGATATTTACTTTTATAAGCCTCCTCCCCGCCATCTGCACAGTAGGGGTTTTGTAAGGAACAAATGTAATAAGGTTATCACGTGCTCATTATAGTACCTGGCATATAAATTAACACTTAATAAACATTAATTTACTATTTTACCTATTATTGTGTTTATTAATAGCAAATATATATTGTGCTTTTTATATGTCAAACATTGTCCTGAGCTGTTTACATATTTTATAACTCACTTAAACCTCATAGCAACCAATTAAAGAATGGGTACTATTTTATAGAAGCACTATTTTATAGAAGAAACTGATACAACAGCCGTTAAGTAAGTTACCATACAACTACTAAATGGCAATGTTGGGCGTCAGCTCCAAGTAGTCTGATTCCAGAGTCTGTATAGTATGCTATAGTGTTTAGCATAGAACGTACATTCCTCCAGAAGCAGTGTGCTAGAAAGAGAACATTAAAAAATATCTTAGTAAATTATCAAACAAGGGGAGATTATAATATTAATAGTAGTATTAGGCCAGTCAAGGTGGCTTACGCCTGTAATCCCAGCACTTTTGGGAGGCCAAGGTGGGTGAATCTCCTGGGGTCAGGAATTTGAGACCAGCCTGGCTAACATGGTGAAACCCCATTTCTACTAAAAATAAAAAAAATTAGCCAGGTGTGATGGCAAGTGCCTGTAATCCCAGCTACTCAGGAGGCTGAGGCAGGAGAATCGCTTGAACCCAGGAGGCAGAGGTTGCAGTGAGCCGAGATCGAGCCATTGCACTCCAGCTTGGGCAACAAGAGCGAAGCTCCATCTCAAAAAAAAAAAAAAAAATAGTAGTAATAGTTGCAGTACTAGAGGTAGTGGTATTGATAATAATAGCTAAAAGGTATGAGATACTATATGCCAGGCATTAATCTAAACACATTACTTATATTTACTCATTTAATCCTCACAACGGTTCTATGAAGAGGAGATGGAGAGAAGTTAAGTGACCTGCCCATAGAGTGATTTAAACCAGTATTTTAAATTTCTAGTTTGCAGGAAGTATGTGACTCTTCTAAAATAAAGATTGTGCATTTTTTCGAGGGAGCTAGCTTGGGTGTTTTATTAGGTTTTCAAAGAAATCTCTGACCCCCAAAAGATAAAACAGAACTATCAAGCCATTCACCCAAGAGCCAAGGAGATATAATTATAGCAAGCTATGTAAATATTTATAAATATTTATTAGAAATGTTTTGATGAGATTTGAGCCCCCGCAGTCTAGCTCTGGATTCCATTAACCTTCCCTAATACCACCACTCTTAATTTTAGTATATGTTTTTCTTTTAATAAAGAACTTTTATCAGAGGTTTCTAAAACTTGTATGTATGTATGTATGTATATGTACTCATTTCTAATTCAGTTTTAACTTTTTTGAGAGCAGGTATGTGTGCATATGGTTATATTAAGGGATGAAAGAAAGAAAGAAAAGGCCAAGAACAGTTCCTTCTTAATTTTGAAGCAGTATAGTATAAAGAATCAATATGAGTATGAATAGTGACTCTGCTGTTCATGCGTCTGGCCATGAGGACTGGCTATGTGTCCTCAAAGCAAATTGCTTAATTTTTCTCCTTATCGCTAAAATGAGGGTAATATATGTATGTATAATATATATACTTGTGTTTTATATATATTTTTATATATATACTTGTGTTATATACACCATGTGTATACACACACACACACACACACACACACTTATGTTACTGTGAAAATTGTGGCCATGTAAGTAAAATGTTTATAGTATCATGTATTAGTTTTTCTTTCATTACCTCTAACCATTAGTTCTTGGTGTTCCCTAGGGTTTTATTCTCCATTTTTCTTTACTTTCATACTTATCCTGGGCCATACTCTCAATCCTTGTGACTTCAGTGACTCTCTAATGTTTATCTTCAGTTGAGGTCTCCCTGATGAACTCTAGAGCCTCAAATTTTAGTACCAACCAGAAATCTCTACCTGGAAGCCTGAGCCGTCAACATTTAGCATGTTAGAATTTACGACTCCCCTTATCCCTGCTATATATCAATTATTGGAATAAGAAACCTGGATGTTATGCTAGACCTTTTTGTTGACTTATTTGAATCTGTTCTTTCTATTTCACTGATAATGCTGCCTTAGTTCAGGCCCACATTATTTCTTATCTAAACTCTTGGTGATTTCTCTTCTTCTAGTACATACCTTTACTTCCTCCCCACCCCTAGCCTAAACAGTATTTTAAAACAGGGATAAATCATAGATTATTCTAAACAATTAGAAGAGACAATATGGGTCATTGTCTTAAGAATTTATTGTCTGGGTTTACCAAAAGCTTTATATGATAAATTAGCATTGGAGATGTTGGAGATGGGAGTTGTGACCATCCCTAATGTAACATGGCAGCAGGCAATCCTTCTGATTGTATCACTTCTTCAGTTACCTAAAAGGTAAATTCCAGATTTCTTAGCATGACATACAAGGTCTTTGAACATCTATATAGTGACCTTACTTGACTCATCTCTCCTTTCTCACAGGCTATCTATGTTCTAGCCTTGCCCAAAGTATGTGCAATTGTCAGAATATGTTGTATTATCCCTGTTAATGCAAATACCTTCTGGAATGCTTCTTTCCTACCCTCCACCCCTGCTCTATTTTTGTTGAGTTCTTTTTCATTGTATTGTCTCTGCTCAAAAGTAGCTCCATCTGATATCTCACTATTTTCTCTCCCCCCAGCCCCCCTTTTAGCCCCAAAAGCTTCTCTCTCCTTGGAATATCTTGCACATACTTCTTTCATGACATTTTTCTTGTATTTTAATTTTTTTTTTAACTGATCTTTTTACTAGGTTGTGTAATTCTCAGCAGCATGGTGAGATTTTATTGATTTTGTTTCTTTAATGCTTAGCCCAGTGCCTGAGACAATGTGAAGTTGGCTATGTAGATTTATTGAAAGCCTTCTAGATAGTCCTAGAAAACTGAGAGCTAAAATAGGCTCAGCCCAGATATTAACATTTGTTTTTTGAAGTATATTAAGATTTATTATAGGTATTACAATAACTATTTCTATAGATTGTGTTATTGTAAAGGAATTATTTTCTTAATTTTACTTTTGGGATATTCACTGCTGAATATCAATATATAATTGTATAGAATTCAAGAGCATTAATTACGTATATGATATAATGCAGCTATCACTGTTATTTTTAAAACATTTTCAGTTTTATCACGAAATGGAATTGGAGTTTATCAGATGCCCTTTTGGTGATAATTGAAATGATCGTGTGGGGTTTTTTCCATCATTTTATTAACATGATATATTACATTGATTTTCTTATGTTGAACCACTGTTGTATTCCTGAGATAAAGGATTATACCCCAATCTTGGTAATGGGGTATAATCCTTTTAATATGCTATTAGATTTCATATTCTAGTATTTTCATGAGGATTTTTGCGTTTATATTTATAAGGGATATTGGTTGGTAATTTTTCTTTTTTGTGATGTGTTTATCTGGCTTTGGTATAGGGTAATGCTTGCCTTGTAGAATGAGATAAGAAGTGCTCCTTCCTTTTCTATTTTTTTTTTAGAAGAGTCTTAGAAAGATTATTGTTAATTTCTTCTTTAATAAACTGGCAGAAGTTACCACTGAAATCATCAGGTCCTGGACTTTACTTTGTTGGGAGGTTTTTTTCTTTATTACTAATTAAATCTCTACTTGTGTGTATGTTTGTTAAGATCGTCTGTTTCATTTTGAGTCAGTTTGATAATCTGTGTGTTTGTAGGAATTTGCCCATTTCATCCAGGTTGTCTAATATGTTAACATACGATTGTTTGTAGTATGCTGTTTTCATCCTTTTTGTCTCTGTGAGGTTAGTAGTAATGGCCCCACTTTCATTTCTGATTTTAATTCTTTTTCTTTTTATTTGTCAGTCTATCCCTACATCTAAACTCTTTTAAGGGTTTATCAGTTTTGTTGATTGAAAAGAAAAAAAACTTTTAGTTTTGTTGATTCTGTTTTTTTCTGTTCTCTGTTTTATTCATCTCCATTCATAAATTTCTTATTTCCTTCCTTCTGTTAGCTTTGGGTTCAGTTTCTTCTTTGTAGTTCTCCGGTTGTAGAGTTAGATTAATGATTTGAGATCTTCTTTCTTAATGTAAGCATTTACAGCTGTAAATTTCCTTCTGAGCACTGTCTTTGCTGTATCCCGTAAGTCTTGGTATTATGTCTTAACTATTTAAAAATTTTTCTTGTTTAAGAGTATTATCTTAGTCAGTTTAGTGCTGCTATAAAGGAATACCTGAGGCCAAGTAATTTGTAAAGGAAAGAGGTTTATGTGGCTCACAATTCTGCTAGCTAGAAAGTGAAAGTCTCAGGCTGCCTCCACTTGTGGTGGAAGGTGAAGGGGAGCCAACATATGCAGTGGTTACGTGGCCAGATAGCAGAGAGGTGTCAGGCTCTTTTTACCAACCAGTTGTAGTGGGAGGGAACTCATAGAATGAGAACACATTCATTACCAAGAGGAAGGCACAATTCCATTCATGAGGGATCCACCTCTGTGGTCCAAATACCTTCCATTAGACCCCATCTCCAACACTGAGGATCAAGTTTTACCATGAGGTTTAGGGGGACAAACAGTCCAAACTATAGCAAGTGTGTTGTCTGTTATCTTCTTTGAACCATTGGTTGTTTACAGTGAATTGTTTAATTTCCACACATTTGTGAATTTTCTGGTTTCCCTTCATTACTAATTTTTAGTTTCATTTCATTGTGGTCAGAAAAGATATTTCATATGATTTCAGTCTTTTAAAATTTATTAACATTGTTTTGTGGCCTAATATATGGTCTATCCTGCATAGACCTATGCTCAGGTGCAAAATAATGTGTTCTCTGCTATTTGGGGGTGGCTGTATTCTGTATATGTATGTTGGGTCCAGTTGGTTTATAGTGTTGTTCAAGTTTTCTGTTTCCTTATTGATCTGTCTTGATGTTCTGTTCATTATTGAGAGTGGTATATTGAAGTCTCCAACTATTGTACAGCTGCCCATTTCTCCCTTCTATTCTGTTAGTCTTTGTTTCATGTATTGCGGGCTGTGTTGTTTGGTGCATTTGTGTGTATAATTGTTATAGCTCCTTGATGACTTGATTTTTTTTATCAACATACGATACCCGAGGCTAGGTGCATTGGCTCACACCTAGCCTCCCAGCACTTTGGGAGGCCAAGGCAGGTGGATCACCTGAGGTCAGGAGTTCGAGACCAGCCTGGCCAACATGGCAAAACCCCATCTCTACTAAAAAATACAAAAATTAGCCAGGTATGGTGGTGTGCGCCTGTAATCCCAGCTACTCAGGAGGCCGAGGCAGGAGAATCACTTGAACCTGGGAGGCAGAGGTTGAAGTGAGCCGAGATCCTACCACTGCACTCCAGCCTGGGTGACAGAGCGAGACTTTGTCTCAAAAAAAAAAAATTATATATATATTTATATTTTATATATATATTTATATTATTTATATATATAACCTGAAGCGTTTTATTTTTTTCTTCTGGCCACCGTTCTGGCTAGAGTCTCTAGTACAGAAGAGATAAATGCAGATAAATGCTTACTAGAAGAGATAAATGCAGACATTCTTGTTCTTGCTCCTGATTTTAGTGGTAAAGCATTCAGTCTTTCATCTTCAAGTGTGATGTTAGTCTTGGGTTTTTCATAGATATAATGTTATCAGTTGAGGAAGTTCTCTTCTATTTCTAGCTTGTTGAAGCATTTTTATGAAAGGATGTTGGATTTTGGCAAGTGCTTTTTCTCTATTGATTATGTGGTTTTTGTTTTTATTAAAATGGTGTTTTATATAAGTTGATTTTTGAATATTAAACCTACCTTACATTTCTGAGATTAATCTCACTTGGGTCATAGTGTGTAATCATTTTTATATGTTGCTAAACAGTACTTTGTTAAGAGTTTTTGCATCTATATTCATAAGGGATATCGATTAGTAGTTTTATTTTGTTTTTGCTTTTCTTGTCATGTCTTTGGTTTTAGTATTGGGTAATACTGGCTTCATAGAATGACATTGAGAAGTATTCCCTCTGCTTCTGTTTTTTGAAAGAGTCTGTGAAGAATTGGTTTTAATATCAATTAATAGGAACTATTTAGATAAACAGTGTAGAACTGATGTATGCCAAGGAGTACAGAGTATTTTAAAGACTTGGTGATGTTTAATAGCACAGTGTGTGTAGAGGAGATACAAGTAGTTTGAAATTGCTGGTATATAAAGTTGGGGTAGTGGGGATTGTAGTGGAGATGAGGCCAGGAATGTAAAAGTGGGTTCATATATGATTAGGTCAAGGTCAGCCTCCTAGTATAAAAATAATTTTGTTGTCGTTGTTCTTTTTCAGTTAGATGAAAACCCCAAATTACAGAAATGGTACCTTGATCAGGTGGACAATATGCAATTCTCCCCTCTTTTCCTCTCTATCTTACTATATTATGAAAATTACTGATAGAAGTGAATTTTATTCAGTGAAATAAAGTGATTACCTATCTAAGTTCGCTTGGTCTATCTTCCTTAAAGTTTTATGTTGATGTCTTATTAAAGTGGTTTATTGATTATCTGGATGAAACTTGACTGATGAAATGCTAACATTTTCAATGGAGTATGACCTAGGAAGTGAATATATAAGTAATAATAAAGCTCTTGAGTTTGAATTATCAGGACCTCCTCATAAAGTATAAATGTTACTGACAGCAAATGAGGTGGTAATTATCATCTGCTCAAAAATAATCTAGGAGTTTCTTTTGAATATCAGTTGTCATCTGTTTTTATGTTATTTTAATATGTCAGCAAAACTAAAATGTTATTACATGCATACTATTTAAAAAATTGAAGTAATACAGAATGGAGTAAATTAAAATGAAATATTTTTTACCCTAATCCCTAAATTCCCTAATCCCACTCTTAACAGATATAAATTTCTTATATGCATGTATGAGCACATATATTATATGTAAATGTAATAACATATGTATTTTGGAACATGTTCCCTTTTTACCAACAATACAGTAATAGGGCTTTTTATGTTTATATGGACAGACCCTGCAAAGTTTCCCCTATTGTTAAGATATTAATATGGTACATTTGTTACAGTTAGTTAATTATTATAGTTTATTCAGATTTCCTTAGTTTTTGTCTAAGGTCTTTTGTTTATGATCCCATTTGAGATACCACATTACATTTACAAAGTATAAGAAAGAATACCACATTGAGGATCCCTCATTACAATGTAATGAGATGTTAGTGGTCTTATCTTACTTACCTGCATGGCAGTTTCTTAGACTTTCCTTGGTTTTGATGATCTCGACAGTTTTTTGGAGTACTGGTCAGATGTTTTGTAGGATGCCTCACTATTGGAGTTTGTCTGCTTTTTTAATGATAAAACTGGGGTTACAGGTTTTTGGCAAGAAGACAACAGAGAGGTAAAGTGTCATTTTCATCACATCATATCAAGGACACATACTGTCGACATGCTTTATGAGTGCTGTTAACTGACTTTCAAGACCTGACTGATGTAGTGTTTAGTTTTCTTGACTGTAAAATTACTCTTTTCCCCACTCTTTCCATACTTTATTCCTTGGAAGGAAGTCACTATGCAGAGACTACACCTAAGGTGGGAATTATGCCCCTATACTTCTTTTCCTTAATGGTGGAGTAGCTACACAAATTATATCGATTTATTTTGCGTAAGAGACATGTCTCTTTTCCTCCATGTATTAATCTATTTAGTCATTTATTTCTATCAGTGTGGATTTGTGGATATTTATTTTATTGGCCAAATTGTCCCAGGTTTGTCCATTGGGAGTTCTGTCAGCTACCTCCTGTGCTTCTTGTTTGTTTTTTTGTTTTTTGTTTTATTTATTATTATGGTTATTATTTTTAAGAAGGAGTCTCGCTCTGCCTATCAGGCTGGAATGCAGTGGCTTGATCTCTGCTCACTGCAACCTCTGCCTCCCAGGCTCAAGCGATTCTCCTGCCTCGGCCTCCCAAGTAGCTGGGATTACAGGTGTCTGCCACCATGCCTGGCTAATTTTTTTATTTTCACAAGAGACGGGGTTTCACCGTGTTGGCCAGGCTTGGCTTGAACTCCTGACCTCAGGTGATCCACCCACCTCGGCCTCCCAAAGTGCTGGGATTACAGGCGTGAGCCACCGCACTTGGCGGCTCCTGTGCTTCTTTAACATACTATCATGTGGGTTTTTTGTTTTATTTTAAAGCATGTTTTTGTTTCCTGGCACTATAAGATAATGGCATGCAGATGTGTTTTTAATTTCTTGCTCTTCACAAATTTTATGCATGCACGAGCGTGTACACACAAGAATTGTTTTCATAGATGTAATCCCTAAGGTGTCATTGCTGAGTCTAGTTGGGGGGGCTCTATGTCTTCACTTCTGAATTAATAACCCATTGCCTGCCCAAAAGATTGCATGAGTTTGGACTTTCACAAGAATTGTTGTAGTTCATATTGGATGGTGTTCTATTTCAATACTTAGTTTTCTCAGATTGAATTTTCTTTTCTAGTTTGATAGATGAAAAATTGTGGCTTATCGCTATCTTTATTACATTTCTTTAATTATGAGTGAGGCTGAGCATTTTTCTACAGTTTTGTTGGCCATTTTTATGACCATCTGTTAATGCATATTTCCATATTTCCTTTCTTGTTTTTGTTTGTTTGTTTTGCAGGGGTTGGGGTGAGCAACGGCATGATTTCGATCACTGCAACCTCCACCTCCTGGGTTCAAGCAATTCTCCTGCCTCAGCCTCCAGGGTAGCTAAGATTACAGGTGTCTGCCACCAAATCCAGCTAATTTTTGTATTTTCAGTAGAGGCAGGGTTTCATCATGTTGGCCAAGCTGGTCTCAAACACCTGAACTCAGCCTCGGCCTCCCAAAGTGCTGGGATTACAGGCGTGAGCCACCGTACCCAGCCTATATTTCCATGTTTTCTGTTTGAATAGTGGTTTTTTCTTGTTGACTTCCAAGTACTATTTGTGTTTTAAAGAAAAACAAATCAGGCTTTTGTCATGTGTAGCAGAAGTTTATTTATTTGTTTATTTGCCAAATTGTCATGGTTTTTTTTACTGGGTTTGTGTGAGTTTTTTTTCTTAAGGTAGTATAGATGTTTTACAGTTCTGTGTAATCAAATTGGCATTATTTTTCTCCATGGCTTAGCTCTTTTGTCTTCCAAGATTTGCAGAAATACCCATGTTTTCTTCTGGCACATTTATTATTTTTCTAAAAAAAAAAACCCTTTGGTAATTTTGGTGTTTATTTTGTTTTAAGGTGTGAGATAGGGATGAAATTTGCCTTAATCGTTGTATGCTGGGTGCCTACCCTTTCCCATTTCCTTCCCACAACCTCTCAAGCAAAAAGGCATTCTCTTACCTAATCCACACACTCTTTACTATTAGTACTATATTCTCATCTCTAGCCAGCCTGGCGTACCCATCAGAGAAAAGATAGCTATTTTGGAGATTTTTGCCAGTTGGAATGCCCAGTCCAATTCTGATGAGAATCCTGGGTTACTGTGATGCTGCATTTGATGTCTTATTGCTGGGATCTCTAATATGTTGTATTGCATTCCATCAGATTTTTAAAATTATATCATGATTCTATTTAAAAATGTAACCTCAAGTCATTTTATTTCCTTGACCTCAGAAGTTATCTGGAGATAACACATCATACTAATGTGTTTTCCAAAGGTAGGATGGAGTTATCTCAGCTGTTGTTGAGTTGTTGTTACATGTGATCAAAATTTTGTCACTTAAATTTCTTACTCACTGTGTGGTTTTAATGTGGAGTTCATAGAAAAGTGGTTATCAGTGATTAGAGAATAGTTTATTAATAAAATTAATAACTAGGAAAACTGAGTCATAGAGAGAAATACTCCCTAAATTATAAATTATGTAATTTTTTTGGAAGTTTCTAAGTAAGATCCACTTTGTATAATAGCAGATTCCTTTCAAAGGACTTCTGGCATTGACTCTTTTGCCAGTTTTTTGGAAACCTAGTGTCAGTTATTTGAGGTTAGTAGACTCAGCGTTTTCAGCTCCTGCCTCCCAAATGATACTGTGTTCTATTTAGGTTTTTTAAATTTTTATTTTATTTTTTTATTTCTTTTTGTTTTGTTTTGTTTTGTTTTTTTGAGACAGTCTTGCTCTGTCACCTAGGCTGGAGTGCAGTGGTGCAGTCTTGACTACTGCAACCTCCGCCTCCTGGGTTGAAGCGATTCTCATGCCTCAGCCTCCTGAGTAGCTGGGACTACAGGTGCATGCCACCACGCCTGGCTAACTTTTGTATTTTTGGTAGAGACAGGGTTTCTCCATGTTGCCCAGGCTGGTGTTAAACTTCCAGGCTCAAGCGATCCACCCACCTCGGCCTCCCAAGGTGCTGGGACTGCTGGCGTGAGCCACTGTGCCTGGCCTATTTAGTTTTTAAAGTTTACAATTTGTGAGTATTCTAGCATTGTGTCTGAGAATCCAAAGGAGATAGATTACATTAAGGAAATAGCAAACCTGAGATGTTTCAGAAAATTACGAGCGCTAGAAATGCTGAATCCTGGTCTTCTCAAAATATTAGCATCTTCAGCCTTCTTAATTATGTTGCGCAAGAAGCTTCAAACAAAACTGTACTTTGGAACTGCAAAAATACTACTGTTTTCCCTACATATGGTGTTTCCTAGGGATGGGCACTGTCCCCTCGGGGTTATTCCCTGTGGCTATTTATTTTACATTAGAACATTTGTAAATTTAACAAGAGCATTTATTGGTGCCTTCATATTTCTCATAGTGTAGTAAATTAGATTGTTCAGCCTATAGCAGACATGCTTTCATTAGCCTTCCTTTGATGTATTCTGCTGTGTTAATATTATGAATAAAATATGTGGCCAGTAAAGGGATATCACTACTTCCAATGCAGCATGAGCTATACAAAGTAGAGTGGAATTATCTTCATTGATTTGAACACAATACTTCTGTAGCCTAATGTTGCATGATGATTTTTATTGGTTGCATCTCAGTGTTTATTCTTTTTGAGTTCTGTTCAGTTACACTTCTTTAATTTCCAGATGTATTACTGTCAGGTTTGATCTGGAGTTCCTCTGTTCTCTCATTCTCAATAATACATTGACACTTTGATTTTAGTCATAGGGCCTTTGTTAAATTTCATATTGTGGGTTTGGTCTATCATTCCAGCCCAAGTTCTTTAAATTTTTATTCAATGTTTCATTTTAAGCCATTCTTCTAGGTCTGTGTCAATCTTAGGTGGCTGTGTTGAAATCAGAGGTTATAAATTGACAGCCTAATCTATCCCATGATGTGTTTTATTTGACAAGCACATTCTGTTTTTTTTTTTAAACTAGAATGCTTGTTGTTAGTTAAGTTTTGTACTGTGTGATTTACCAACTGTTGCCCCTTATTGCATTACACAATTTGGCTTCACACTTTTACATATGTTGCTTAGCTGTTGATGGCATTTGCAACCTGTAATAAATGAAATCATTTATAAAAATATTGAGACAAAGGAAGGACAGTTTATAGTCGTGTAACTAGAAATCTCTGTTGAACTTGGCATTCATCTTTTAATCTTACATATAGTTTAAATATATAAAATTAAATAAATGTGTGTGTGTGTGTGTGTGTGTGTGTGTGTGTGTGTGTGTGTGTAGGAGACAGAATCTGTGTCGTCCAGGCTGGGTTGTAGTGGTGCCATCACGGCTCACTAGCCTTGACTTTTGGGGCTCAAGTGATCCTCCCACCTTAGCCTCCCGAGTCGCTGTGACCACAGGCGTGCGCTGCCAGGCCTGGCTAATTATTATTATTATTATAATTTTTTTTTTTTGAGGCAGAGTTTCGCTCTTGTTGCCCAGACTGGGGTGCAATGGCGCGATCTCAGCTCACAGCAACCTCTGCCTCCTGGTTCAAGCCATTCTCCTGCCTCAGCGTCCAGAGTAGCTGGGATTACAGGCATGCACCACCATGCCTGGCTAATTTTGTATTTTTAGTAGAGACGGGATTTCTCCATGTTGGTCAGGCTGGTCTCGAACTCCAGACCTCAGGTGATCCGCCCACCTCGGCCTCCCAAAGTGCTGGGATTACAGGCGTGAGCCACCATGCCTGGCCAATGTTTTTGTTTTTTTGTAGAAATGGTGCCTGCCTGTGTTGCCCAGGCTGGTCTTGAACTCCTGGACTCAAGTGATCCTTCTGCCTTGGCCTCCTACAGTGCTGGGATTATAGGCATGAGCCACCATGCCTGGTTCAGCCTTTATATTCTTAACTGTTAGTGTGATTGTTTAGCAAATGAAGTAAATTGGAGTGTAGTGGTATACACATCTCCAGGTTGTTCATAATTGTGTAATGATTAATTTCGTAAAATGGATCATTAAAATCAAGAAACTTTGTGATTAATAGTTAAAAAAATGGTTTTGACATCTGTGTTAATGACCTTTCTAATACCTGAGACTCACCATTCTTTGAATTCTATTTAATACAGCAATCCTTTTCACATCAATTGAGCATTCTGTTAATTTGTTCTCTTTATTAGACCTCATTTACAATGGGAACTGATTGTTTCTGAATATTGATCTCTGCATTTTTTTCTTTTAGCCTTCAGCATTACTCTTGTTACCCCTAGTTTTGCATATCATCTTATCTCTTACTTTACAAGAAATAGGATCATCACACATAACTCATTCAGCTTACATTTCTTTCCTTTTCCCTAATACCTAATCACTTATTAGATTTAAAGAAAAAAAGATACTATTTTTTTAAGGATGAAAATAGCTAAAACTCGAATCTTTATTGTGTGTTAGGTAATGTATTTAAAGAATTTCGCATTGATGATTTCTTATAATATCATGACAGTTCTTTAAAATAGATACTGTCATTAGCTCTATATTGCAGATGAGGAAACTGATGCTTAGAGAGGTTAAATAACTTGCTCATAGTCACATAACTCCTAGTAACAGAATTGGGACTTCTATATAGTTTTATGTGACTCATGCTAATCTTACTTCTTAATTACTATGCTATATAGTTTGTCTTTGTCCTTGTTTCTTCCTTCTCCTGATTTTCTAGAATCTTGCTTCTTATCCCTTTTCCCTGTTTGTTTTTTTTTTTTTTGATATGGAGTCTCGCTCTTTCTCCCAGGCTGGAGTGCAGTGGTGTGATCTCAGCTTACTGCAACCTCTGCCTCCTGGGTTCAAGCGATTCTTCTGCCTCAGCCTCCCAAGTAGCTAGGACTACAGGCACCTGCCACCACGCCCGGCTAATTTTTTGTATTTTTAGTAGAGACGGGGTTTCACCGTGTTAGCCAGGATGGTCTTGATCTCCTGACCTCATGATCCGCCCGCCTCTGCCTCCCAAAGTGCTGGGATTACAGGTGTGAGCCACCAAGCCCAGCCTTTCTTCCTTTTTTATAACTTTATTCTACCTATGTCTACTTAGCTTACAAATAAATTTGGGTCTCTTTTAGCCAGTAAAAAGTGCAAACAAAAGCCCAGCAACAATGTTTCTTTGACTTTTGCTCCCCTTGAGTTACCAACTCCCAGTTCTCTCCTTACTTTCATCACCAGAGACTTTGTGAGAATAAACTGAATTAACTACCTCCTATTCCTCACCTGCCACCTGCTCACTTGTGAACCCAATAAAGCTTGATTGCTACAGGCACCATGGTCTGAAACCTCTTTTTCCAAGAGCATCACTGAGCATACACCAAGATATTGGGTATAGATCGAATAACCTCTTTTTAGTCCTCATCTTGTCTGCTATTGAAATGCTTCACAGTTTCACCTCTCACCCTTATAGAAATTTCCACTTTGAATCGTCGATGCTAATCTTTCCTTGCTTTCTTTTGCCTCTTAGTTTTTTCTTCATGTTTGCTAAGTCCCCTATGTTATCTGCTTCTTAAACTTAGTGTTTTTCAGGATTCCATACTCAGTCCTTTCCTTACTCTCCAACTCTGGGTGGTCTTCTTAGGTGAACAAGTCTATTCTCATGGCTTCAGCTATTGCCTGAATCTCAAGCTGTACTCCACTCTTGCTTCCTGAGTTTTGCCTTGACCTCTGTTTGCAACCACCTATGTAACTACTCAAAGTGTTCTGAGATTCATTAAGTAAAAGTTCAAATAATTTTTCCTTCAAACCTTTCTACTGTTTTTGCTTTCTGTGTCTCATCACCTATTTGGTTGCCCAAGCTTAAAGACAGTTAAATTAATCCCAATCTCTTTGTTTCTTGGATTCTCTATTAGTCTCATGTTCAACTAGCCGGTATACCTACCCTACCTTCCCCCTGCTTTAAAAAAAAAGTCCCTATTGCCTTATGCCCTGATTCAGCCTTTGGACTCTTGTAGAAGGTTTCCAGCTGCTTACCCTGCATTCATTCTCACTTTCCCAAGTCTCCTCTCCATACCCATTTTCCATAATACTGTCTGAGTTAAAACAGACATGTCAGTTTGTAATCTAATTTTTTTCTTCAAGCTTTATTGATATAATTGAAAAATAAAAATGTATATATTTACAGTGTACATGATTTTTATATGTGTATACATTGTGAAATATGTAATACTACATTTTTAAAAATGCCCATTGCCCCTACACTTAATTTAGTCAGCAAATATTTACTGAGTACCTACTGTATGCTAGGCACTATTCTACATGGAGATAGAGCAGTGAATAAAACAGACAAAAGCCTTTGCCATCATGGAGCCTTGTCTAGTCAGAGGAAGCAGATAAAATAAAATAAACTATGTGGTTATACAATGGTAAGAGTCATTTATAAAGTGGGGAAGGCAGATGGGGAATGTGGAGGTGGAGGAATGGGTTGTAATTTTAAATGGAATGATTAAGGAAAGCCATACTAAGAAGGTAACACTTTTACCAAAGATTTTGAAGGAGTTGAGACAAATGAGCTTTGAGCATGTCTTGGGGGAGAACATTCTAGGTTAAAGAACTAGAAGTCCTGAAGTACAGAATCCCTGAATCTGAAAATGTACCATATGTGTTCAAGAAATAGCAGGGAAGTAGCTTGGCTAGAGAAAAGTAAGCAGTGAGGACAGCAGTGGAGTAGAAGAAATAATGAGATGGGTGTGTAGTACCTTATAGACCAATGAGGTGGAGTAGAAGAGATACAGTCTAACTTGACTTGATTTTAGTTGATAGTAGACTGGAAAGGAATAAGGGTAGAAGCAGACCATTTAGGAAGATATTACAGTAATCCACGTGAAAGGTGATAGTGGCTTAAACGAGGGTTCTACCAGTGAAGATGATAAGTGGTTAGATCCAGATAAATTTTAAAGGTGGAACCATTCATATTTCCTGGCATTTGGATATGAGGGTGTATGTGTGGGTATAGGTGTGTGTGTGTGTGTGTGTGTGTGTGTGTGTGTGGAAGTGTAAGAGAGAAGGGGCTGGGAGTTGATTAAGGATGATTCTAAGGTTTTCAGCCAGAGCAATACCAGATACACAGTTGGATATACTAGTGTGGAGTTAAGGGCAGAGGTCTAGTATATGTGTATGTATTTATATATAATCAGTGTATAGTAGTACTGAGCCATTAGACTGGATGAGATTATCAAGGGGGAGTGAGTTTAAAGAACAGAAGAGATCTGAGGACTAAGTCCAGGGATCTTCCAATTTTTAAGAGAGCAAGGAGAATAGGAGGAAGCAGAAATGGAGAAAAGAAGAGTTGTCTGTAGGGTAGGATGAAAACCAAAAAAGTATAGTGTCCTATGAAGTGAAGAAGGTGCTTCAATGAAAGGAACGTGATTGACTTTTCCAAATGGTAGTGCCAAGTCAAATAGATGAGAAGGGTAAGATGATGACTGAAAATTGGCTTTGGATTCAGCAACAAGGAGATTGTTCATCTGGAATAATTTTGGCATAGTGGTAGTGAAATTCTGTTGGAGAAAGTTTTAGAATAGGAGGAGAGAGGAATTGGAGAAAGTCAGCTTAAGGAGAGGAGGCAGAAATGTGGTGATTAGGGTGGTTAGAGATAGTTTGTTTTTTTTTAAGATGGGAGAAATAATAGCAAGTTTATGTGCTGATTGTAATGTTTCCACACGGAATAATTAATGCAGAAAGACAAAAAAAATTCTGGAGCAATGACCTTGAGTACAGGACCATTTTTGTTTTTGCTTTAACAGGTAGTGATGTTTGCCTTAGGAAGGAGCTGGGTTAGCTTATCTCTAGTTACAGAAGTAAAATAAGAGTATATGGAGATAGATGCTGGTAGGTTAGTGCTTGTAGTGATGCAAGCAAGGTCATCTGTTGAGGCTGAGGTTAGAGAAGGAGTGTTAGAGGTTGAAGGAGGAGGAAAGAAGAAATTAAGTGGTCTGGAAAAGTGAATGGACCAGGAAAGTGTATAATTATTGCTGGACAAATTGATTTTGAGACAAGGTGTAGCTGTCACCCAGACTGGAGTGCATGGCATGATCTTGGCTTATTGCAACCTTTGCCTCCCAGGCTGAAGCCATTCTCCCACCTCCTTCTCCCAAGTAACTGGGACTACAGGTGCACACCACCACACCTGGCTAATTTTTGTATTTTTTGTAGAGATGGGATTTTGCCATGTTGCCCAGGCTGGTCTCTAACTCATGAACTCAAGCGATCTGCCTGCCTCAGCCTCCCAAAATGCTGGGATTACAGGCGTAAGCCACCACGCCTGGCTAACAAATTAAATTTTGATGATGACTTGAACATGACACCAGTCAGCATAATTAGAGGTTTCTTTGCAGCCGTGTTGAGCTCTTTGGTCGTAAACATGGACTGGGCAGAAAGCTGAACTCAACCAGGGTTGTGGAAAAACCACAAGCTTTTTCTTAGATATTTTTGGCTTTGCGGGCTATCTAGTCTCTGTCACAACTACTCAGTTCTGTCACTGTAGTCCAAAAGCAGCCATAGACAATACTTAACTGAATAGGCATAGCTCAGTTCCATTAAAAGTTTATTTTTAAAAACAGGCAGCAGACTATTCCTGTTGTTTGTTGACTCTCGTGTTAGAGAGAGAGGATAATGATGGACCGTGGAATTTAAGCAGGCTAAGAAGGGAAGAGAGGAGAACATAAGTGCGTGAAGTGTAGAGAGAAGGTAGTAGGGTCAATGGCATGATGTTTCACTGTTTCCTAATCTCTGCTGTACTCTTACATGACCTTACGTTTTGAATATAGTTTTCTCTCTCTGCGTGAAATGCTCCTTTTATACACAGTTTAGATGTCATCTCTTTTATACTTTTATTTCCTCTGCTGTGGCCACTGATAATATGGAAAATGCTCAGTAAATGCTGAAAATTGAAATTCTCCACTTCAGTTTGATAGGTAAGATTATTTCAAATTGGGAGATTGTGAAAGTTTGTTTATCCACAGTATTTCCCACTCAGTAGCCAAGTCTATGCTTGAACATGGTGATTCTCAACTTTGTTTTCTGCTTCAGTTTACCTGATACTGGCCACATGAACAAGGTAAGGGCAGTGCCCTGCTCTTCCTTCCTACTTGGTGCTTAAGTTAGAATGCCTTTCTTTTTCTCCACTGGTGTTGTTGAGTTGGTGTCTTTATGCTGCAGAGCATGGATATTTAAGCATAGGACCTGTAATAAGCTTGTGAGTATGGTAACACGTTGCCTTATAGGTTATTTTTTAAATTTCAGTTAATTATAGAAGACAAGTGATTGTTCTATCAGTTATATACTATCAGGTAACTATAAGATCTTTTTGTGTGTGTGTAGGTTAGAGACATTTTGGACTGTTTAGTCTGACTTTTCATATTGTAGTTGAAGAAACTGAAGCCTAGAGATGCAAGTGACTTGCACACACCAACTAGCAGAGCTAGGGCTAGAAATCCATGTTTCTTAGTTTCAGATTCAGTACTCTCCCTGCCACCATGATACTTATCTTAATAGGATATGAGGACATTGATTATCAGCCTAGAAAATATTATATTTTATGACAGGTGATATCCTCTAAAATCATGGTAAGCAAAATAATCGTTTAAATGTAATTGGGAATCTTAACAATATTGAAATGACTATTTTTTCCCCATTGAATTATTAGTAAAAAGGTGTGGTTGACTTGTTTTATTATTATGGTTATATTCTGAAGTAATTTTATATAATTAAAAGCGACACATTAATCTTTAAAAATCCGAATAAGTAAATATCTAGAGAATTTACTCTAATTTGAATATTTAAAGACCAGTTTCTAATCTGTTTTGCTTTTTGTTTTTTTAATAAACTCTTTCAGAAAGATGAGGTCTATCTTAATCTGGTGCTGGACTATGTTCCGGAAACAGTATACAGAGTTGCCAGACACTATAGTCGAGCCAAACAGACGCTCCCTGTGATTTATGTCAAGGTATGTAAAAACATAACAATTTTCCATTTTAGAAAACATTTTTTATGAACCAAGGAGAGCCTCTTTTATGTTTTAACTATATTATTGTATTTAATACTCAGGGAGAAAAACTGTAAAGTAGGTATTGTTGGAACATTGTTAAATCCTTTTACAGTTTTAAAATGTGAATTGTGCACCTTTTGAAGTTTTATAACTCAGATAGTAAAGATATTCTGGTAAATTACGGTGAATATTTTTCACAGACATTTATAGATTTTATTTCTGCTAGCCACAGTACATTTTAATTTAACCTCTGATATCTTTATTGTGCCACAAACCAAAATAGGAGCATATCATATAAAATTGAAAAATACAGTTATAAATATGTTCAAATTCATTTGCTCACAGATGCCATTTCTATATTTTTTGGCATCTGTAGCTGCAGCTTAAACTGTTGGCGATTTTAAATATGCATTGGGTGTTGTTTATTTTTTGGTATGTAATATCAATGCCATCTTGTTTATTTCCTAGAACTCATGGCAGAATGGCTAGGTATTTATCTAGCATAATTTGTATTAAAGTTGTGGTTAGTTATTAGTAACAAATTATTTTATTAACTACGGCATTGTGAAAACTAGTAGTTAAGTTTGAAAGTTCACATATCTAAATACAGTTTTTAAATTTAACCCTTTATGGAAATGACTGTAGAAAATAAAATGGCATTGACTCTGAATGTCTTATGGTTAGAGTTTTTGAAGTCTTGTTAAAAACTTAAGCTTCACAATAATAAAAGGGTTACCAAAGTAGGACCATTAATAATAGAAGTTCTTTGGATGGATTTTGCATAAGCTAATAATAATAATAATAATAATAATAGAAGTTCTTCAAGCACTTTTGTTAGCTAGATTACTTTGGCAAGGAGTCATATATATATATAGTATATATAATATACACTATATATTGTATATATAATATATAAACTATATATACTATAGTGTATATTACATATTTATATATAAACTATACTATATGTAGTGTATATCATATATTTATATATAAAGTATATATATACTTTATGTATAGATAAGGATGTTCTTTTTTATTTTTCCTTCCTTCCTTCCTTCCTTCCTTCCTTCCTTCCTTCCTTCCTTCCTTCCTTCCCTCCTTCCTTCCTTCCTTCCCTCCTTCCTTCCTTCCTTCCCTCCTTCCTTCCTTCCTTCCCTCCTTCCCTACCTACCTACCTACCTACCTCCCTCCTTACCTACCTACCTACCTACTTCCTTCCTTCCTTCCTTCCTTCCTTCCTTCCTTCCTTCCTTCCTTCTTTCCTTCCTTCATTTCACTCTGTTGCCCAGGCTGGAGTGCAGTGGCACAATCTCGGCTCACTGCAACCTCCACCCTCTGGGTTCAAGCGATTCTCCTGCCTCAGCCTCCCAAGTAGCTGGGATTACAGGCACACGCGACCGTGCCCAGCTAATTTTTGTGTTTTTAGTGGAGATGTGGTTTCATCATGTTGGCTGGGCTGGTCTTGAACTCCTGACCTCAATTGATCCACCAGCTGGGACTCCCCAAGTACTGAGATTACAGGTGCAAGCCACCACGCCCGGCCAGTATATTATTTTTTAAAATGTAATTAAATTACCATTGTCATACCTATGAAAATAAATAGTATTTCATTAGTGTCATTAGATACCCAGTTTATATTTGCCTATGACATAATTTTTTTAAGTTTATATTTTTGAATTGGCATTCAGTTAAGGTTTATATACTGTGATTGGCTGTTGTGCCTCTAATGTTTCTTTTAATCCATAGGTTCTCTTTTTCTCTCTCTTAAACTTTGTTGCTAAAGAAACCGGAGCATTTGACCTATACTTTCTTGGTCTGGATTTTGCTGAATTTCTGTAGTGTAATTAGTATGTTCTTTTGTCATCTATATTTCCTGCAAATTGGTGGTTAGATAACTGATAATTAAATATATTTTTGGTAGGAGTCAGGACCACTTCATTTGTAGTATTGAGTGCTTTCTGAAGGAAGAACATAATGTCTTTCTTTTCCTGACGTTAGTAGCCATTGATGATCACTGCCTAAATTCATTAATTCATTAAAGGTTACAAAATGTTGATAGTCTACTGTTATTATTCCTTCTTAATTTATAAGCTGGAATAGTTTCATAAAGAGAGATTTTCCCATATCAACTATTTGTGCCCTGAGATATAGTTTATATAAAAAGACAGGAAATGTATTTGATCCCTTTTCTTTATTTACCAAAATTTATAATAGTCAATTCCATAGCATCCTCCATAGGTACCAATGAGGTGTTTTGTTGTTTGTTTTAAAGTATCTTATGTGAGTCTTAATAATATTTGACAGTTTCCTTGCTTTCTAACATGACAAAGTATTCCAAGTTCATCTTACACATTTCTTCCTCAGACTTAGAATCAACCTTTTCTTCAAGAAGACCTTGTTCTTTTAGTGGGAGGTGGTATTGAGAGACCACAGTCTGGATGCTAGAGGTGCTAATTGTCACGGGATTGGTTATTGTTTCTGGGTCTTTTTAGTGAACAGAGCTAGGAAATATGTGGGTAATTTTCTCAGATGTAATGCATCTTCTTTTTTTCCAAAAATAAATACACCATGAGTTCATACTGATACTTTCAAATAAAATCGATGAGTTTTTACTTAACTGTAATAATCTTATATTTGTATTTCCTTTCTCTTACATTGAAAATTTCATTTCTCAATGATAGTAGTATAATTAATAACTTATTCTACCCAGCACCCTACATAACCGTCTTAGAATAACAATTCCAACACTAGGACCACCAGCTAAAAATAATTTAAGATCTAAGCACAGCTCAGTTTTACCCATTAGATCCCATTAGGGATGAACAATCGAATTTCTCTGTTCTAAAGAAACACTGAGGTCAGGCACATTGGCTCATGCCTGTAATCCAGCATTTTGGGAGGCTGATGTGTGCAGATCACCAGAGGTCAGGAGTTCAAGACCAGCCTGGCCAACATGGCGAGACCCCACCTCTACTTTAAAATATAAAAATTAGCTGGGCATCCTGGAGCACACCTGTAATCCTAGCTACTCAGGAGGCTGAGGTAGGAGAATCACTTGTACCTGTGAAGCGGAGGTTGCAGTAAGCCAAGATGGCGCCACTGCACTCCAGCCTGGGTGACAGAGTGAGACTTCATGTCAAAAAAAATTGAATAATTCCTCTCTGTGTGATGATGTTCCATTAAGCATTTGTTTGTTTCAGTTTACTTTTATTATAGATTGTGGTTTTCTAAATTTTTAAATAAAATTTACTTTAAAATTCATATAAAATATTTATACATAGTTCAAAGCAAGATTGACAAAACAAGGTATGTTCAAAGAAGTTTAGCTTTTATCTCTGTTCCCTCTGCTCTGTTCCTTTCCTCTACCAGTGTTAAGTATTTTTTAAGTGTTCATAATTTATCCTACCATTTTTAAAATAAGCAAACATGCAGTTATTCTTACTCTTTTTATATAAATGGTTACATAAGGTACACATTTTTCTCTTTTTTTCAGTTAAAAATATGTCCTAGAGATCAGTCCATATTTTCATATGTGTGTGTGTGTGTGTGTGTATCACCTTTTTTATGGCTACCATATTACTTCATCATGTGGCTGTATTCTAGTTAATTCACCCAGTGACCAATAATGCACATATTGTTTTCCTCTTGTTTTTTGTTGTGGTTTTTTTTGGTTTTTGCTATTAAAAATAGTTCTATAGTGAACAACCCTGTGCACTTACGGTATTTTTGCCAGCAAATAGTTGAGCTAGATATCTGGCATCCTGTATTTTAAAAAAGAAAATAAAATTATTGTACATACTGAAGTTGGCATACAGAGAGAAATCTAGCACTCCTTTCTTTCTCCCCCTTGTGGGAAAAGGGATGATTTTTCTTTCTTTTTTTTTTTATGTAACCACAGCACTTTCAGAGGCCAGATCTATTGGCTCTGGGCATTATTCTTTGGGGACATCGATCCCTTTTATCTGAAAAGATAAAAACAGTGTCTGGAATTGATGAGTTATGAGTTGATCTCCTTCACGTAGCCATTCTACATAGTTTTATTGTAATCCTATTGTATGAAAAATATTAGATTGTGAGAGCGATATAAAAGTAGTAAATGCAAGTAACTCTTGCCTTCATGAACCTCATCATCTGATAAGGACTTGTTTGGCATACATGTTACCAGAATGGCAACTGCATTTCTTTATAATTGCCTTTCACTTTTTCTGGGAGAGTTGAGTATTTTCTATGAGTAATACACAGGTTAAAAACTGAGCACCTTTGCTTTTCTGATGAGTATATTTCAGAACTTAAGTAGGTTTTAAAATGCAACTCTAAAACAGATGACTGGCAAATCATTGTTGTGAACTTAATTTTTTTTTTAATTGAAAATACATGTTTAAGGACAGGGTCTGATCACACAGAGTTGGATGCATTTTTTGAATCATAAACAAAATTGTTATTACTTGTTTTAACATGTATTCTATTGTTTTATTATTTTATTACTTCAGATATTATGGCACAGAGAAGAGGGCATTGGATTTGAGTTAAATATAACTAACTGTTCAAATTGTGTTCAACTGCAAAGTACATTCCTTTCTGTGATATTTTGTCCTGTAACTGAAGCATAGTAATTGTTTTATGGAAATGTTAACAGTTTTGTACCAACTTTGAATAAAATGAAAAATAAAAAAAATTGTTTTCATTGAACCTCAATATCTTCTGTAAAAATAGGGATAATGTGTATCTCAGAGTGGTTGCAAGAATTAACTAAACAAATAGGCAAATAGGCAGAAATGCTTTTCTTGGTTTGGCACTTAGTATATGTTAAATGTTATATTTTAAAGTGTGTTAATTATATTTGAGTTTCTAAGAATTAATCATTCTATTCTTTTATTTAGCCACCAAACTGCTTTTTTTGTTGTTGTTTTGTTTTTGTTTCTTTGAGAGAGAGAGAGAGAATTTCGCTCTGTGGCCCAGGCTGGAGTGCAGTGGTGCAGTCTGGGTTCACTGCAACCTCTATCTCCCGGGTCGAAGCAATTCTCCTGCCCCAGCCTTCCGAGCTGGGATTACAGGCGTGCACCACCAAGACCGGCTAATTTTTTGCATTTTAGTAGAGACGGGGTTTCACCATGTTGCCCCCAGGGTGGTCTCGAACTCCTGAGCTCAGGCAACCCGCCTGCCTTGGTCTCCCAAAGTGCTAGGGTTACAGGTGTGAGCCACCGCGCCCGGCCTCCACCAAGCAAGCTATTTAATGATTATATTTTACACCTTATTTAATAAAATATGGCAAAATACATAAATAGTAATTGAAAGAGAAGCACTTACTCAAACCACTACAGAATATTGTGTGTGTGTGATATTGAGCAAGTTGCTTAATCTCTCTGGGCCTCAGTTATTTTATATTTAAAATGGTAATAATATTAGTACTTATTACATAAGGTTATTATAAGGAGTAAGTGAAATAATACACATAAAGCAGTTAGAACAGTGCCCAGCCCGTGATAAGCTGTTTTTCTGTTCTTGTTTTTGCTATCATTCTAGTCTAGAAAGCCTCTCAGCTTTCTTATAAATACACTTTTACAAAGTGAAATAACAACAAATATATAATATTGCATATTTCATTCTTTATCTTGACTTCTAGATAAACTTTTCAAAATAATGAAGATAGAGTAGATCTTTCAGATGAAAGAATACAGTAAAAAGACATCTTAAAATTAACCTCATTTAAACGATTAAGCTTTTTTTCAAAAAAAAAAAAAAAACTCGTTTTCACTGATTCTTGCTGACCTAGACATTAATACCCTGACACGATAAAATCTCTTTTTTTAGTAAATTTATGCCTATGAACTCAGTTTCTTATGGGAGGTTATCTTTTTAGTGGTAATGAATTAAACTCCTACAGTAAGCTTTAAAGGACTTAGAAATGGATTCTGTGAATGATGGTACAATAATAGAACTATGAAGTTTTTAAAAAATGTTATATGGATACCTAAATGCCTTAATTTTAACTTTGTTGGCAAAATGCTGACCTTATAAAAGATCTTATCTGTACAGTTTATATCATGCTTCATTTTAAAGAAAACATAAACTTTTCCAGCTAATAGTTCACATTAACTTCAAGGATGTACTAAAACTCAGCTGTCTGCAGTTTTCACCATGCTTCTTAGAAGGAAAGTAGGTTTCATGTTAACTTTAATTAACCTAAGCCTTAGCAGTAGCTTTTAAAGATGGTGCCATATGTCAATGCTTCATTAGACTTTTAAGTATCTTTTTTTTTTATTGTTTTTTTACCAAGATTTTTATTATCTTTGGTTTGACTCATTTCAAAAATTCTGTCCATGGTGTAACTTTGGGGTAGAGGTCAGAAGGTAAACAGCCAGAAAAGTTTAAAAGTGAATCAGAACACTGACCTTGAGATAAACAGAAGGTTTAAATTATACTCTCTTCGTCCATGAAGTTTCTCTCTTCTCCAGTCAAGAGTCTGATTCTTTACTCCATGCAGACCCAGTTTCTCAGTGTATCTTTTTGGTAAGAAAACTGAGAAAGTCTTCTCTTTTGAAAGATGATGCCAATAGTCAGGCATCTGTTTTTGAATGTCATTTTGAATTATACTTTTTCTGAAGGATATTAACAGGAAGAATGGTGATGCTACTAACAGGGTTATTGATGTCTTGATAGAGCAGTGATTACAGATTTTCTCAGTCCACATGAGTTTTCCTAGACCACTGTATCAATCACCTTGGAGGCTGACATCTCAGAAGAATATTCTAAAGATGACACTTTGGAAATACGTTTACATTCAGCAGCATGCTCTACTAGAAAGAACTATAAACTTAAAAATCAGGAGACCTGGTTTCTGGCCCAAAGTTACTTATTATTCATGATTTTGGGTGCCTCTCTGAGCTTTTCATTTGTGTTTTAAATAAAAGCCCATCTTAGCAGGCTTGTAATGTGAGATGTTAGTAAAATTAAAAGTTATAAAGCACATTGTAAAATTTCCTTTTGAGTTATTAAAGAATGATGCGAATAGTACATATGGTTAATGACAGTGTAGCTAATTCATATAGAAATAGCTAATTAATACAGAAGTGACGCAAAACTTATGAAAGGAAGATTGAGTGCCAGTAATCCATAGCATTTCACCTGTTCTTTTCTGAGAATCTGTTACTTTATTGACTGCTTAAGGATTCTGATTTGTTTAGAATAGGAAGTATTTAATTAATTTCTACTATCTATTCCAGTTGTATATGTATCAGCTGTTCCGAAGTTTAGCCTATATCCATTCCTTTGGAATCTGCCATCGGGATATTAAACCGCAGAACCTCTTGTTGGATCCTGATACTGCTGTATTAAAACTCTGTGACTTTGGAAGGTAAGCTACTGTCCCTCTCCCTGCCCCTTCCCTTTTCCCCTCCTCCCCCTACTATCTTCTTTTAAATATATTCCTTTTGCAATATCAGCCTAAACACAGTAATTCTTATTCAAAAAGTATAAACTAGTGCAGCTGTGAGAGTAGTTTTGTTAGTTTCTGTCAAAATTATAAATGTATATACTCCTTCATTTAACAATTTAACTTTTAGGAATTATTTCCTTAGGAATACACATTTACAATACAGTGTATATATAGGGATTTTTATTATAGCATTGTTTATAAGCATCCATTAGTAGGAAAATGGCTAAATAAATTACGGTACATGCAACCATGAAAAAGAATGAGGCAGCTGTCTGTGAACTGAAAGGGAATGATGTCTAGGAAACATTAAATGAAGAAAGCAAGATCAAGAGTATGTGTATTGTATGCCACCTTTTATTTTATGTTTTAAAAACATACAGAGTGTGACTATATATATATATATATATATATATATATATACACACACACACACACACATATATACACAAGTACATGTGTGGCTTATTTCTGAAACGGTACGTAATCCATAATATTTGATTGCCTGAGAAAGGATCTTTGGGAATATAATGTAGTTGGGGAACTCACTTTTTCATTGATTGTATTTTAGTATTGTTTGAATTTACATTAGGTATATATACTCCTTTTTCAGTAAGAACTAAATTTTTTCAAAATATTGATTATTATACATTCCTGTGTATCTTTTTAACTTCACAATTAACCTCAATTCAGGGATGGATGAGATAAAAAAACAATGCAGTGTTTTCTTCATTTTCCTCTATAATTTAACCTTTTATTCCACCCTTTTTCCTGCAAATTTCATCAAACTTTCTGCTTTTAAAAACTCATTTCTTGGTAATATACTGTGAATTTGTAATAAAACTTTATTCTTTCCATTTTCAGTTTTCAGTACTTTGTGCCTCTCTGATCTAACCTTTTAACATGTAGTCAAGCCTACATTCCCATGTAACTCAGGCAGTTACCCCGCTACTTCCTCACTGGTGTAATCACCTAATCTCTCTCCTCATGGTCCCTAAGACATCTTTACATAATTTGGATTCTCTCCAATTTAATTTTTTCACCCTTGTTACAGATTCTTTTCACCATAGCTCTATAGATAACATATTGCCCCACACTTGTTGATACCTGTGTTCCTATCCCTTTGTAATAACTTTTACATCAATTCACAGTTTAAATTTGGGGTTTAACATAGGATATGTTTTCCACAGGCTTCTCTTGAGACAGATCCTTTAAAAAATAAGTAAATCTGTGCTGTCATGAGTTAATTTTTCTTAGTCTCACAATGTGTCCTCTTTCAGACTGTCCTCATTTTACTGTTTTCTAATTTCAGATGACCTATCACTTTGCAGGCCATGACTCTGTTCCCTGAACTATTTTTAAAAAGGGTGAAAGATAGTAAAACTCTTACCTGGTGTTTGAAACAAAGCACTACTACTTGTCTATAGGAAAAACTGCCCAAATCAGATATGTTTTATTGTTAATGGGGTGTCTTCACCATTGAGAGTGACTGACTTGGTAGGGACAGACTGAGACACCAAGGTTAGAAGAGCTTCTGTTCTCATATAGTGTCAAAACACTTGGTACAGCCCATTCTCTTGGGACATAAAATAGCTTTATTCTGATAAATTTGGAAGAGGGATTTCACTTGTTTGATAGCTCATTTTTATAAACCCTCTGATTTTTTTGTTTTTAACAAAATTGGTTTGGTCAGATGGAGTTTGGGAAACACTTTGGACTGTACGTATCAGATTGGTAATTTGAACAAAATACTATTACTTTCTTCTTATTTTTTTACTAGATGAAACGGGGCCAAAAAGTAGCTAAAGAACTAGTTGGGCTATTTAGGAACAAAAAGCTAGATGTGATCACAATATTGGGAAGTAGTTAAAACCAGTCTCCTCTGTAAGAGAGGCTGCTCCGTTTTTGTAGCTCCATCAGGTAGTGAAAAAACTTCAGGCTACAAAGCTTGGGTATTAACGTTTTGTCTCGTAATGAATTTTCTGAACATAATTAGAATCTATCTTGTTAATTAAAAAGCGTCCTTTAGAAGATATAGCAGTCTCCTATCAATTATGCTGAAAACTAAATGTCATAATTTTCATGCAGCCTAAAAACAGGGATTAGTATTTATTAATTTATGAAATGGTTATTGTATGTCAGTACTTGGGGAGAGGGTTAAAAAACAAACTTCAAAACTAGTGATGAAGGAAAAAGAAGTTAAGGTTAGAGTCATCATTGACTAGAAATAAATGGAAGAAAAGAAATCCCAGTCATTGAAATCCTTGTGACTACTTTCATCTGTCTTTACCCTGGTTTTCCAGTACCTTTACTTTTTTTTTTTTTGGCACTTACTGTTTTACTGTTTTGATTTTGTTGCATTTTGTCCCTTTATTTATCTTTATTATTAATGTATGTCAGAATGGCTGGCTTCTACAGCAGTTTATTTTATTCTGTCTTTGGATTATCTTGGGCGACATCTCAAAAGAAATTAATTGTAATTTATTATACTTCATATTTAAAATACATGCAACGAAGTATTTTAGTAGGAAAATTGGAATAAGAAAACATGCAATTAAACTTACTATAGCAGAGTTAGAATTTATAGGCAGTGAATCATTTCTTCCCTGAAGTTGAAGGGCCTGTTTATAATTTATTGGGTAATAAATGTTTATGTGGTTAATAAATTGACCAAGATATGGAAAAATAGATTGAGTCTATAAGCCTTGAAATATTCACCGTGAGTCAGAAGTCAAAATGCAAGACAGTGGCCAATTTCTCACCCTTTTTAAAGAAATACATTGGGTGAGGAGTATTCATTCTTAGAATCTATTGTCATGCTTTTTGGTGGGGGAGGTACCTCTTTTCTGCCCTTGCTTCTTTGTATTTTAGAGGTGGAATTTGGGGAACAGAGGATCAGAAGAAATTCAACACTTATCCTTTTTTGCTTTTGGTGCCTTCTTAGGTGACAAACGCTTTCTTTAAAAATTGCTATTCTTTTTTGCAGAGCAAGGTGATAAAATTGTAAATTTCTTTTGTCAGAGATAGTTACAGTTTACATTTTCTTTTTCATATATGATTCAAATGATGTGAATCTTATAAAATCATTTGATACTGTGAAAGGGTAGCAGTCTAGGTTCTTTAAGGTTTAGATTTAAAGAATTTCTGCTTTTTATTTTTATTTTTTTTCTGTTAGTGCAAAGCAGCTGGTCCGAGGAGAACCCAATGTTTCGTATATCTGTTCTCGGTACTATAGGGCACCAGAGTTGATCTTTGGAGCCACTGATTATACCTCTAGTATAGGTAAGTACGAATCTGAATATAATGCTCATAATTATTAATTGTTTCTTGATTTTGGTAATTTAGTATTACTAATCTGTACTTTTATTTCCATGGAAAGATGGATATATCCCATAATGTTTTTTTCTTAAAGCTTGAGATGCAAACATGTATAGGCATACGTCATTTTATTATACTTTCCAGGCACTGCTTTTTTTTTTTAACCTCTCAAAGGTTTGTGTCAACCCTGAGTCAAGCAAGTCTGCCCACACTAGTTTTATAAGAGCATGTGCTCACTTCATGTCTTTGTGTCATCATGTCTTTGTGTCACATTTTGGT
Source organism: Gorilla gorilla gorilla (assembly GCF_029281585.2). Lineage (NCBI taxonomy): Eukaryota > Metazoa > Chordata > Mammalia > Primates > Hominidae > Gorilla > Gorilla gorilla. Next base: position 130,773,096 of record NC_086017.1, on the reverse strand, counting down.
AATTATTGCAACATTTCAAACATTCTCATTGTATCTGCTGTGGTGATCTATGATCAGTGGTCTTTGATATCAGTTACTCTTGTAATTGTTTCGGTTTGCCACAAACCACAACAATATAAGACAGCAAACTTAATCGATCAGTGTTGTGTATGTTATGAATATTCCACCAGCTGGCCATTCCCCATCTCTCTTCCTATCCTCAGGCCTCCCTATTCCCTGAGAGACAACAATATTGAAATTAGGCCAATTAATAACTCTGCAGTTGCCTCTAAGTGTTCAAGTGAAAGGTACATTTTCCACTTTTAATCAAAAGCTAGAAATGATTAAGCTGAGCAAGGAAGGCATATCGAAATTGTGCCACACAGTTAGCCAAGTTGTGACCACAAAGGAAAAGTTATTAAAGGAAATTAAAGTGCTACTCCAATGAACAGATGAATGATAAGAAAGTGAAACAGCCTTATTGCTGTTACAGGGAAAGTTTTAGTGGTTTGGATAGATCAAACCAACCACAACATTCACTTGAGCCAAAGCCTAACCCAGCAAGGCCTGAACTCCCTTCAATTCTGTGAAGACAGAGAGGTGAGGAAGCTACACAAGAAAAATCTGAAGGTAGCAGAGGTTATTTCATGAGGTTTAAGGGTAAAAAGCTGCACTATGCCATAAAAGTGCAAGGCAAGCAGCAAGTGCTGATGTAGAAGCTGCAGCAAGTTATCCAGAAGATCTAACTAAGATCATTGATGAAGGTGTCTACATTAAACATCAGAGTTTTAATGGAGACCAAACAGCCTTCTACTGAATTGGAAGAAGATACCGTTTAGGACGTTCATCTCTAGATTTTCTAGAGATGGAAGACTTCTTCTAGAGAGGAGAAGTGTCATTGCCTGGCTTCAAAGCTTCTAAGGACAGGTTGACTCTCTTGTGAGGGCCTAATGTAGCTGGTGACTTTTAAGTGCAAGCCAGTGCTCGTTTACCATTCCAGAAATCCTAGGGCCCTTAAGAATGATGCTAAATGTATTCTGCCTGTGCTGCATAAATGGAGCAACAATGAGTGGATGATAGCACATCTGTTTATAGCATGGTTCACTGAATATTTGGAGCCCACTGCTGAGACCTACTACTCTGGAGAAGAGTATTTCTTTCAAAATGTTACTGCTTATGGACAGTGCAACTGGTCACCCAAAGGTTGAGAAATACATTTGTAAGGCTATAGCTGCCCTAGATAGTGATTAGTCTGATGGATCTGGGCAAAGTCAATTTTAAATCTTCTGGAAAGGATTCACCATTCTAGGTGTCACTAAGAACATTTGTGACTCAATAACATGAAAAACATTTTGGAAGAAGTTGATTCCAAGCCTCATGGATGACCTTGAGGCATTCTAGACTTCAGTGAAGGAAGTCTCTGCAGATGTTGTGGAACTAGCAAGAGAACTAGAATTAGAAGCGGAGCCTGAAGTTGTGACTGAACTGCTGCAATCTCATGATGAAACATAAACAAGTTGCTTCTTTTATGGATGAGCAAAGAAAGTGGTTTCTTGAGGTGGAATCTACTCCTGGTTAAGATGCTGTGAATATTGTTGGAATGACAACAAAGGATTTAGAATATTACATAATTGTAGTTGATAAAGCAGCAGCAGGGGTTGAGAGGACTGACTCCCATTTTGAAAGTGGTTCTAATGTGGGTAAAATGCTATCAAAGAGCATCTCCTACTAGAGAAAAATCTTTCATGAAGGGAAGAGTCAGTTGATGTGGCAAACTTCATTGTCACTTTAAGAAATTACTCCAGCCACATCGTATAGCCTTCAGCAACTGCCACCCTGATCAGTCGGCAGCCATCGACATCAAGGCAAGATCCTCTGCCAGCAAAAAGATTACAACTCACTGAAAGCTTAGATGATCATTAGCATTTTTTTTTTAGTAATAAAGTGTGTTTAAGTTAATGTATTACATTTATGTTTTTATACAATTCTATTATACAAGTAATAGACTACAGTATAGAGTGAACATACCTTTATATGCACTGGGATACCAGAAAATTGGTGAGACTTGCTTTATTGTGTCTTATTGTTATGGTCTGGAACCAGTTCTGCAACATCTCTGACGTATGCCTGTATAGAATTTTTCAAATTCTACTTTTTAGAATTTAAGATATACCTACTATTCTATTTTTCTTCCTTGGACTGTTAGAATCATAAAGCTAATAGCTTTTACCTTAAGAATTTAAATTAATTCTAAGTAACTTTTTTTTACTTTCTTATTTAAAATCCTCCTGAAATACTTCTGAGCATGATTACACTAGTTGGATAATTATTAATTAATGTTATTTCGTTAAGTTAATAATGAAAGTGATAGTATGGCCATATTGCTAACATTTCCTTCATGCCATCTCCATTATTTAATATAAAATCAGCTTAAATCACTAGTAGCTTTGCTAGATGCACTGATTCTGCAGAAGTATGCACCCAAGATGTTTAGTCGTAGAAGGAACTGAATAGAGACCATTAGCTTTAATCATCATTGACCTTCTCAAGTCTTCACCCCAGATGTTTAGTGATAGGAGGAACTGAATAGAGACCATTAGCTTTAATCATCATTGACCTTCTCAAGTCTTCACCCAAGATGTTTAGTGATAGAAGGAACTGAATAGAGACCATTAGCTTTAATCATCATTGACCTTCTCAAGTCGTCACCCAAGATGTTTAGTGATAGAAGGAACTGAATAGAGACCATTAGCTTTAATCATTATTGACCTTCTCTTTTACTACATTTTAGCCCACTATCCAGGAGTGAACAGAGAGAGCATGATCAGCTGGACATGAATAGGAAGCTAACAAACAAGGAGCAACTTTAAGCTAGATGTGCAAGTGGAAACCAAAATTATTTTACTCTTACATATTGTTTCTGAAGAGAATTCCTTTAGTCCAGAAACAAACAAAAGCATGCAAATAATAAACCAAAAACATCCCCACAGTAACAGAAAACCAAAACAAACAAAAAACAGACCTGGCCTGGTGCAGTGGCTCACACCTGTAATCCCAGCACTTTGGGAGGCTGAGGTGGGCAGATCACTTGAACTCAGGAGTTCGAGACCAGCCTGGGCAACATGGTGAAAACCTATCACTACCAAAAATTAGCCGGGCGTGGTGACATGCCCCTGTAGTCCCCGCTACTTGGGAGGATGAGGTGGGAGGATGGCTTGAGGCCAGGAGGCAGAGGTTGCAGTGAGCTGAGACTCCACCACTGCACTCCAGCTCGGTGACAGAATGAGACCCCCCTCTCAAAACAACAACAGCAACAACGAAAAATAAAACAGACCTTGTGACAGTTTTTTTGTCTTTTTGATATAAATAGAAATTCTCTGATACAAGCAAACACCCTAATCAGAAACACATTATCATTTTTTATTTTGCCAAATGGCAAAATGTCAGAGCACATTTTGATTTCTGCCAAGAGGCCAGCAGTTTTACCCACCATTTCCTTTGTACCCTCAGTACAAATGTTAACCCAGTGAAGGTGTATTCTTATGAAAAGAGTTTTGCCCGCTGGGACATCTAGAAATGTCTAGAGGACCCAGGTGCAAAGAGTACAAAGTGTCCTCTGTAGACCACACTTTGACATCTGCTTTACCAGAGGGTAGAGAGCATAATAATGTGTATATGTATGTGTATGTAATTCTCAGAGTCTTACTATGGCTGTGGTACATGGCATATATGAATGGACAGATGAAAAATAGTACAAAGAATATTTTGCTTGTGGTCGACCTGGGTTTGAGTGTCAAGTCAGAAGTAAAGTGGAGATTACTGACAGTTCTTTTCTGAGTGGCTGTGAGGCTTAAATAAAATGTTAGTGAAAATACTGTAGAAATGAAAGGTGGTATTCTTTTGTGGCATTTTTAGACTTGACTCTCCCCAAGAACAAATTTCAGCCCCTTGTCTTTGGGTATGTCATTGGATTTTCCAGCTGCTTTACATTTTATTCAAATATATGATACTGATTATCTATATATAAGATACTGGTGTGAGCTGTGCCAGAAACACCTAAAATAAAGGCAGTTGGATTGTTCTCAAAAAGTTAACACATCATCTCACACATTAAGGAACAGTTATATAAACAGGAGTCTTTTGAACCCTAGCAAGCCTAGGTTTGGCTTCCCATTATAAACTTAGGATACTTGCCTCTTAAGACTGTAATGTTTTTAAACAGACCCTCCCAAAAAGTATACTAATATTGTTACATTTTTAAATGTTTTTAACAGTAATGTTTGAAATGAAAGAGTAACTGTTTCTGACAAGATTATTGTCATATTTAGATACAGCCAGAGGTAAAGCTGATGTCTCTGATTATATTATCTTACTGACAAATGGCAGAATGAGAACAAAAGGCTTCCTTAGAACAAGGAATTGAACTTACAGACAGACCCTTGAAGAAGCTGTTACTCTGTGACAGTGAGACAGTTATTCAAGAGAGTGGTGTTTTGATTGGGAATTGAGAATGATTCCAGGCCTAGCTGTACTGTTCAGTACCTTTACCTTGGGCAAGTCGTTTAACTTTATCATGTCTTAATTTCCTTATCTATGAAATAAGTGTGTTAAACTAGATGGTCTTGAAAGATCACTTTAACATGAACCCGAGTTAAATATGAAACAAAATGCTATTCTGGCTTTAACCCCAACTAACTAAAATTCAGTGTGCCAAAGCACTATTTCTATTTTTCCGGTACCTTCTATTTAGTTGAAGTTTTATTCTATCTGGAGAATTTCGTCCATTTGTCCTTTGAAGTAAGAGCAGAAGAGATTTTAGTGTCCTCCAGAAAGTGATTGATAAATACCTTGTTTTTACTAACTTGACTGATGTAACATGAATTGAGGGCTGCTAGTATAGTTGTCACCTGAATCTTTTGAGTGTCAGTCTTCTGTGATAACTTCTAGGCAAGAGTATTCCTTGATGTTTTACTTTTTGTCTTCCATATTTGTAGCTAAATCTTACCTAAGA